>NW_028274812.1:51003002-51306032 GCF_037043125.1 Eumetopias jubatus
AGTCCTTGACCATCCAACTAAACCATTGGCTACAGCTTATGTGTTGATATATGATCAATGTCTGACCGTTTCTCCTTCCAAGCAAAGTGTACAACTAGGTGCATTGCTCGAAGTTCTGTTCACTGGGAAGATTTCCTTTCACGACTGTCCTTCAGGCCTGCCCCAGAGAGGGGCTGTAGTGCTTCAGCTGTCCACTTTCAGGGGGTGCCTGTATATTGTGTGGAAGCAGCTGTAAAATCAGGCCCAAGTCTTTTACTCTGTCAGCTGACTGTAGGGAGCTCCCATGAGGCCAGTGGTGCAAGCTGGGAGAGAGAAGGTGGTGTTTAAAGACTTAAACATGAGACTGGAAACAGTAAAACTCCTAGTAGAAAACAGGGAAAAGCTTCCTGACACTGATGTTGGCACTGATTTCATAGATATGACATCAAAAGCACAGGCAACAAAAACCAAAAATAAGCCAGTGGGGCTACATCAAACCAAAAAGCGTTTTCACAGCAAAAGAAACAATCAACAGAGTAAAAAGGCAACCTACAAAATGGGAGAAAATATTTGCAAACTATATTTCTGATAAGGAGCTAATTTCCAAACAAAATAAGGAATGCATACAACTCCCAACCAAAAAATTAACAACCTGATTAAAAAAATGAGCCTATGACTTGGAGAGACAATTCTCCAAGGAAAATATGCAAATGGTCAATAGGTGTGTGAAAAAATGTCTTTTGTCATTAATCATCAGGGAAATGTAAATCAACAGCACAATGAAATATCACCTTATACCTGTCAGGGTGGCTATTATTAAAAGAAGACAAAAGCCAACACATGTTGGCGAGGATGTGGAGAAATTGGAACACTTGCGTGCTGCTGGTGGGAACGCAGACTGGTGCAGCCACTATGGAAAGCAGTATGGAGGCTTCACACATATGATCCAGCAATCCCACTTCTGGGTATACTTTTAAAAGTACTGAAACCAGGATCTCAAAGAGATATTAGCACTTCCATGGTTATGGGTATTCCGTGGGCAGTCCTAGTCACAATAACTAAAATGTGGAAACAACCTCAGTGTGTATCCACAAATGAATGGATAAAGGAAATGTGGTGTGTACCTACAATGGAAGAGTAGTCAGCCTTAAAAAAAGAAGGAAATTCTGCAAAACACAGCAATTTGCTGTGTATTTACTTAGCATTTTGCCAAGTAAAATAAGCCAGACACAAAAAAATAAGTATTGCGTGATTCCACTTATAGGAGGTACCTGAGATAGTAAAATTCATAAAAATCAAAGACCAGAATGGTGGGTACAGGGATCAGAGGGGAGTCATTAGTGCTTTTAAATCTAATCTGATTAGAAAACCAATTCCAGAAACCCTAGAACTAGTTCAGAAAGTTCATTGTTAAAGTTCTGTTTAGAACTACTTTCAGTACCAAAATCTGAATTCATCAAGGTCTCCTAGAGAGACAGAACAAATAGTATATATATATATGTATATTAAGTTTTTATTTATCTGACAGAGAGATAGCACAAGCAGGCAGAGCGGCAGGCAGAAGGAGAGGGAGAAGAAGGCTCTCTGTTGCAGGGAGCCCGATGTGGGACTCGATCCCAGGACCCTAGGATCATGACCTGAGCCGAAGGCAGATGCTTAACCGACTGAGCCACCCAGGCACCCCGTGAACAAATAGGATATATAGAGAGATCCAGATGAGAGATGTATTATAAGAATTGGCTCACACAGTTATGGAGGCAGACAAGTTGCACCATGTGCTGTCTGGAGGCTGGGATCCAGGGCAGCTGGTGGGATTCTTGAGAGGTCCAAGTCTGAAGGTCTGAAAATTGGGAGACTGATGATGTAAGTCCTGGTCTAGTTGCTAGCAGGCTGGGTCCGAGGACCCAGAAGGAGTCCCACAGGACCAGCCAAGAGAGTCCCTGGCTGTGCACAGGATAGAAATCAAAGTTGAGCCAGCGGGAGGGGAAAGCAGAGTTTATTGAAAGTAGAGAGAAAGTACAAACAGAGCTTCTGGGAGACTCAGACAGGAAAGGAGGAAATCTTGTCTTTGGTCAGGGTCTGGAGGTTTTTACTGAGGCTCGTGGTGTGGTGTACGTGTCCTCTCAGGCATCCAGGGACCAGTTAGTACAGAGACAAAAGCCCAGGTGGTGTTCTTGGGGGCATGGGCCTTCGAGATACTTGCCTAGCTCTGGTGGTCTGGAGTATGCATATGAGAGCTTCATCCGGTCATTGTCACCTGGTTTTTCCTTAGGTATTATCTATTCTAAAGAAATCGTTAACTCTGTGTTCCTTACAAGGAGGACATGCTGTTTGCATTCTGAGGCATGTATAAAGTGGAGGTGCAGGCCCTAGCAAGAAGAGAAGCAGGAAAAGGAGCAAAAAGCAGGTTTTTATGGAGTTCTTCAGTTTCCCTATTTCAGTCTGAGTCCAAAAGCCTGAGAACCAGGAATTCTGGTGTCTAAGGGTAGGAGAAGGTGGATGCCTCAGACCCAGCAGAGAGAGCAAATTTGCCCTTCCTCCACCTTTTGCTCGAGTCAGGCCCTCAGTGGGTTGGAGGATGCCCACCCACAGGTGAGGGCAATCTTCTTTACTCAGTCTACCCAATCAAATGTTAATCTCACAGACACATCCAGAAATAATGTTTACCAGCTATCTGGGCTTAGCCCAGTCTTGTTGACACATAAAATTAAACAAAACATTATGGACTTGTATATTTATTTTATACCTTGGGATATACCATGCTATTTATTTTGTTGCTCAAATTGTTTCAACCTTGCCCACTGGGAGCTTTTTCAGATTGATTCCTGTGTCCCTTAGACATGCCCCCAACCTTTTGTATTTTGAGTGCTTCTTTACTTTCTGATTCCACAAGATGCTTTAGGCATATTTTTAATTTTCCCTGTCCTGGTCTTAAATCAGCTTTTTTCCTGGTCCCTTTTACTGGAGAATGTATTTAGAAAACAAGATCTGGGCACTGGATGTGCATGTTGCTATTGGGATGTTGATGCAGGTTGGCCAGGTTTGAGAACCCAGAGGATGTCCCGCAGGACCAACCAGGAGTGTCCTTGGCTTTGCACAGGATAGAAATCAAGTGTGAGCCAAGAGGAAATGAGAGCAGAGTTTACTGAAGACGTAGAGAGAGCAGATACAGACAAAGCCTCTGGGAGAGTCGGAGAGGAAAGGAGAGTGAGTTTCATCTTTGCTTGGAGTCTGGGGTTTTATTGGGGATGGTGGTCTGGTGCAGTGTCTTCTCAGGCATCTGAGAACAAAGATGAGTGTTTAGGTGTCCTCCATAAGTCACTTATGCCCTGAAGCCAGGGGTCTCGATGAGTTAGTGGTCTTGGAAAATGTTCATGATGACCCCACCTGGTCACTCCTTAGATGCTATATACTGTGCTGGAAGTCTGCAAAGAAATCATGAATTCCTTGGCCTTTGTAAGGAAGCCATATATTATCTGTTCTATAAGGTGTGTGTAAGATGGGGGTGTATATCCTAGCAAGAGAAGAAGCAGAAAAAGGAGCAAAAAAGTATTTTTTCATGGGGTCCCTTTAGTTTCCCTGTCTCAATGTCATTGCCTGTGACATAACAGAGCTATGTATATATACTAACAAATAATACACACACACACACACACACACACACACACACACGGAAACATTTGTAATTATTTCTGTATTTATACATCTGTATATATATTAAGCTAAATATGATGAACACCCTTCATATGTACTTATAGTCTTTTTGAGCCCATAGGCCAGATATAGTAACTTGCTTTTCTTCTCTTTGCAGATTTCAGATAGTCCTCTATTTTATATGTGCCTTCCAGAACATCTCTTGTGGTATCCACTACTTGGCATCTGTGTTCATGACAGTGTCCCCCTACCATACCTGCCGGCCTCCGGGCAACGTGAGTCAGGTTCTTTTCCACAATATCTCTAGTTGGAGGTTGGAGGACATCTGGATCCTGTTTTTCACAGGCCATGAAGATCAGATTATAGTGCAGCTACAGAACGGTGAGGTCTGGGAGCTCACAAGTTGTCACCGATTCCGGAGGGATGAAAAGTCTGGTTTGAACTCTGATTATAATGGCCAGAAGAGCAGCTTTCCTTGTTTGGATGGCTACATCTATGACAAGAGCAAGTGGGACAGCACCGTGGTGACTCAGTGGGATCTGGTGTGTAACCGAGAATGGTTTGCAAAGATGGTCCAGCCCGTATTTATGTTGGGGGTCCTGCTGGGAGCAATGATTTTTGGCTACCTTTCTGACAGGTAAAATGAAGTATTTAGGTTTGTTGCATCAGTGTAAGGTTGATTTTCCTATCTGGTTTTCTTAGAGGTCAGGAAATTATGTTCAAAACTTTAGTCATGTTCATACCTCCTATTAAATGCCTACATCTTTGCTGATTGTGTTTAGGGATACACCAAAAACATAGTGGGTAGAGCATGGGTTCTGAAGACAGCCTACCTGGGTTCAGATCCTGGTTCTACCACTTACTTGTCATGAGTCCTGAGAAAATGGCATAACCTGTGTTTCAGAAACTAGTTTGTAAACTGGTGATGAAAATAATAGCACTCACTTCAAAGGGTTATTGCAAAATTAATGCAGAAAAAGTACCTTGGACATATAACCACTCAATAAATACTGGTTATTATTTGAATATATATATATATTTAAATAAACTTGCTTTTTAATAGATGTAACTTGGTTCTAAGTTCTTGATACACTAGCCATATTTTCTTAAAAAACATACATTAAAAGGGATACATAGCATTTAAATAAAGCAAAGTTATCTCTGTGTGGACATGGACTGCGCTTTAAGTACCTGTGCTAACACACAGAGATGAATTTATTTGGTCCCCATAGTTGTGAATTTTACAGGCATGTTCTGGGCCCTGGGAACCTGAAGGCAACAGCTTAGGTCAAAATCTCTGCCCTTGCGGTATGCTAGTCTAATGGGCTAACAAATGTCCAAAATAAAAATATAGGGCTTTGTTGTGGCTGGGGCCAAAATAGAAGTGAAAGTCAATGGAGGCAAAGTCTATGGAGGCCTAAAGGGAGGAGTGCCCAGGTCTCCCCACCTCTAACTCACATCCCATGAGGTGCCGTTTGAGTAATAAAATTAGAGAAGTGGAGTCTAGTTATTATTTGGTGGCTGAAGTTATGTTTCTATGATTAAGAATCTTCTATTCCATAACTGCCTTCCTGTAGTTGTGTGGAAGGTGTGGAAATTAGGTCAGTCAAAGCCAAAACACATGATTAAAAGGCACCATGAGTGAGAGTCAGCAAAAGCAGCCTTTATGCGCAAAGACTTCAAATACTAGAATTGTCAGGCATGGGTAATAAATTCACTATGTTTACTGCTCTTAAAGGAATAGAAGACAAGCTTAAAATTATTGCAAAAAATCTGAAAATCGTATTTTATTAAAAATTTATTAATTTTTTTAAATAAACTTTTTCTTTCTTTCTTTCTTTCTTTCTTTCTTTCTTTCTTTCTTTCTTTCTTTCTTTCTTTCTTTCTTTCTTTCTTTCTTTCTTTCTTTCTTTCTTCCTTCCTTCCTTCCTTCCTTCCTTCCTTCCTTCCTTCCTTCCTTCCTTCCTTCCTTCCTTCCTTCCTTCCTTCCAGCGCTACGCCCAACATGGGGCTTGAACTCATGACCGCAAGATCAAGAGTCACATGCTCTACCAACTGAGCCAACCAGGCACCTCCTAGAAATTTTTTTTTTTAAGATTTTATTTATTTATTTGACAGAGAGAGACAGAGCAAGAGAGGGAACACAAGCAGGGGGAGTGGGAGAGGGAGAAGCAGGCTTCCTGTGGACCAAGGAGCCCAATGCAGGGCTCGATCCCAGGACCCTGGGATCATGACCTGAGCTGAAGGCAGATGCTTAACGACTGAGCCACCCAGGCGCCCCTGGAAATTATATTTTAAAATGACATAAAATTGAGGAATAACTGCCCAGAACATCTAGAAACACAAACCAAAATAAGTGACTGACAAATTCCTGGGTAGTTTTAACAACCTATTATATAAAAGTAAAGAAAGAATGAGTAAAATGCATGAGAGCTCAGAAAAACTTACCAATAATAAACATCAGAGAGACAGATGGAAAATATGAGAGATTAAAATTCATGAAGGCAGAGGTGTAAGGTCTGAAATACACTTAATATTAGAAACTAATCAATGGAATTTACCACATTAACAGATTAGAGGACAAAACTCATATTAGCAACTCAATAAATATAGGAAAAACATTTGATAAATTTCAAAATTCATTCATGACAGAAACTAAAAGTAGAAGAATGTCCTTAACCTGTTAACAGGTATCTACAAAAAGATCTGCTATGAACATCTAAACTGAAATGTCAAAAGCTTTTCCTTTAGAATCAGGAATATACAAAGATGTATGACACACTGCTTCTGCTTAGTTTTGTACTGGAGATTCTAGTACTATAAAGCAAAACAGAGAAAGAAAAGAGAGGGAGAAACAGAGGGAGGGAGAAATGCATAAGCAGAAAGACGAAAAAAAGTCATTATTTTTAGCCATTACAATTCTGTCTGAAGAAAATCCAGCAGATGAATTGTTAGAATTAATGAACTTACATGTAATGAGGTTGCTGGATATGTTATCAATACATATGAATTTAATTATTTTATATCTACTAGTAGTAAATATAAAAATTAAAAAGTGCCATTGCAGAGTCCAGAAATAAAGTCACACTTATATAGTCAATTAATCTATAACAAAGGAGGCAAGAATATATCATGGGGAAAAGACAGTCTCTTCAATAAATAGTGCTGGGAAAACTGGACAGCTACATGTGAAAGAATGGAACTGGACCACTTTCCTACATCATACACAAAAACAAACTCAAAATGGATCAAAAACCTAAATATGAGACCTGAAGGGCCCCTGGGTGGCTCAGTCGTTGAGGGTCTGCCTTCGGCTCAGGTCATGATCCCAGGGTCCTGGGATCGAGCCCCGCATCGGGCTCCCTGCTGGGTGGGAAGCCTGTTTCTCCCTCTCCCACTCCCCCTGCTTGTGTTCCCTCTCTTGCTCTGTCTCTCTCTGTCAAATAAATAAATGAAATCTTAAAAAAAAAAGTAAATATGAGACCTGAAACCATGAAACGCACAGAAGAAAACATAGGCAGTAATCTCTTTGACATTGGCCTTAGCAACATTTTTCTAGAGATGTCTCCTCAGGCAAGGGAAGCAAAAGCAAAAATAAATTATTAGGGCTGCCCCCAAATAAAAAGCTTTTGCACAGTGAAGGAAACCATGAACAGAATGAAAAGGCAGTCTATTGAATGGGAGAAGATATTCACAAATGATATATATATATATAAGGGGTTAGTATTCAAAAGCTATAAAGAACTTAATACAACTCAACATGAAAAAAACAATCTGATTAAAAAAATGGGCAGAAGACATGAGTAGACATTTTCCCAAAGAAGACATGCAGATGGCCAACAGACACATGAGAAGATGCTCAAGATCACTAAATGCAAATCAAAACCACAATGAGATATCACCTTAGCCGTGTCAGAATGGCTAAAATAAAAAAAGAGAAGACAAGAAATAACAAGTATTGGTGAAGATGTAGAGAAAAAGGCACCCTTGTGCACTGTTAGTGGGAACGTAAATTGGTACAGTCACTGTGGAAAAATAGATGGAAGTTCCTCAAAAAATCAAAAATAGGAATACCACATGATCCAGTAATTCCATTACTGAGTATTTACCCAAAGAAAATGAAAACACTAATTGGAAAAGATATATGCATTTCTATGTTTATTGTAGCATTATTTCCAATAGTCAAGATATGGAAACAGCCTAAGTGTCCACTGATAGATGAATGAATAAAGAAATTGTGATATATAAATATATATTAATATAATCTATTTTATTTATTATCATTGACATATTACATATAAAATGTTATTTATTATATATTAATAAATTGTAATAAAATACAATAATATGTTAAAATATATAACAACATAATATTAATAATTATATAATTATATAAATATGTAATATAAATAAAAACAAAAACAAATAAAATATAAACATGCAAATATTATATAATAATAACAGAATAACAGAATAAATATTAATAAAAATAATATTAATAAATTATAATGTATAATATGGTATATAATATATATGATATATATAGTATTATATGGCTGAGTGATATTCCAGCCATGAAAAAGAACAAGAACTTGCCATTTGCAACAACATGGATGGACCTGGAGGGTATTGTGCTAAGTGACATAAGTCACAGAAAGTCAACAAATACCATATGATTTCACTTATATGTGGAATCTAAAAAACGAAACAGATGAACAAACAAATAAACAAAAAACAGGACTAGACCAATAAATACAGAAAACAAACTGATGGTTGCCAGAGGGGAGATGGTTGGGGGGTGGGTGAAAAGAATGAAGGGGAATGGGAGATACAGGTTTCCAGTTATGAAATGAATAAGTCATGGGGATAAAAGGTACCGCACAGGGAATATAGTTAATGTTATTGTAATAACGTTGTGTGGGACAGATGGTAGCTACACTTGTGGTGAGCATAGCATAATGTATAGAGTTGTTGAATCACTGTGTTGTACACTTGAAACTAATGTAACAGATGTCAACTATACTTCAATTAAAAAAAAGTTTAAAAAATGCCATTGCAAAAACCTAAAAATATAAAATATGTATGGATAAATCAATCAAAAAGTGTATAAGCACTTTATGGAGAAAATGACAAACTTCAAGAATCAAATCATTAAGATAAATAGATGTATCATTAGACAAACAGTCGATAGTTCCTTAGGGGACCCTGAAAGAGAGTAGTTCAATTATAGATATAACTATGGAACAAATAAGGCATCGAACATCAGCAGGAAAAGGATTAATAAGTGGTGCTGGGACACTTGTAGAGCTGTACAGAAGAAAATACAACTGGTGTCCCTTCCTCACACCTTATAGTACAAACATCAGAAGAATTAAAATCCAGAAGGATTAAAGGTACATACATGAAAGGAAATCTATATAACTTTAGAAAGATAATAGGGGAGAATATTTTCAGAGCCTAACTGAAAGAAGGGAAGATCCTTTTTAAGACACAAAAAGCACTAACCATGAAGGAAAAAATGGATAAATTTGACTTCACTAGAATTGATGTCCATGAAAAGACACCATTAAGAGAAGAAAGACAAGCAGGAGAGAAAAAGAGAGACAGAATATTTGCTTTACATATAACTAAAAGATTAGAATCCAGATTACTTAAAGGACTTTTATATCAATAGGAAAAAGACAACCCAATAGAAAACTGGGAAAAAGATTTGAAGTCACTTCATAAAAGAGAAAATCCAAATGGCTAATGGAAAGATGGAAAGGGTGTCAATGATCTATAACCATACCATTTATTTTTGACCAGTTGTCAAAAGTAGAAAGTCTTGTAATGCCACGTGTTGGTGAGGATATGGGGTAATAGGATCTCTCGCCCTGCTGGTGTGAATGCAAATTGAGAATGCAAATCAGGAAAACTTTGAAGAATGGTTTCTCATTATATAGAAAAGTTGGTGATGGGCACAGCTCACATGTCCTGGGGCTTGGACCCTGGAGATGCCCTTGCACATGTCCACATGGGTATTTGCATCAAAAGGCTCCTATAGCATTGTTGCTACCAGCCTGGCCATGCAAGCAACCCAAATGTACTTCAGCCATATTGTAGACACACATATTGCAATATTTCTTGCTGTGGGATGTGCGGCCATGCAATGAATGATTCATAGCTACACAAACAACAGAGATGAATCTCCAAAAATAGGATTGAGTGAAAGAAGCAAGACACAGAATAATACATACAGTACTGTTCGATGATAGAAAGTTAAAAAACTAGCAAAAGTAACCTATCTTGTTTAGGGCTGCCTATAAATGTGGTAAAATGGAATGAAAAGTAAGGAATTGATGGTTGCCAAAATTAGGATAATGGCCTCTCCAAAAAGGGGGCAAGGAGTTTGGGGTTTGGGATCACGAAGGGAGGTGTGAGAAACTATTGGGAGGGTGGCAATGGATCTCTTTCTTACTTTGGGTTGTGACTTCATAGATGTTTGAGTCTTTATTATTCTCCAAATACATACGTATTTTTATGCATTCTTATGTATGTATGATATATCATAATAAAAAAGCAAAGAAATAAGACCTGACCCCATCCTTATGGAGCTAACAATGGAGGAGAAAGACTTTTAAATAGATAATTTCAATGAAATGTGAGAAATGCTTTTAAAATAATAACTCACATTTATGCACCATTTACTATGCACCAGGTACTGTTTTAAATGTCTTGTGTATTATCTCATTTAATTATTTAAAGAAATCTAGGAGGTAGGCACTATTGGCCCTATTTTAAGTACCGGGGCAGAAAAGGAGGCACAGAAAGTTTATCTGGAGAGTAAGCAGTGGAGCTGGGACTTGAACCCAGGCCTGAACACCTGATTACTACATTGCATTGTCTCTTCATTTCTGCCTCAAGACCCCAGAGGATGGTCAGAATAGGCTGCACATTTGACCTGGGTTTTAAATGCTCACTAGGGAAGGCTTTCTAAGGGGGAAGGAACAATTTCCTGTCACGAGAGAGCCTGGCACGTTCAGGGAATTGTGGGGAGGCCCATTTGGCAGAAGCATAGGCTGGATAAAAGAAGTGAAGCAAAACTACACCTGGGATTGTTCTTATTTCTGGGAAGTGTGGGAGGGGGCTGCACTGGTGCGACATGAGGAGGGCTGGTTGGGAGGCCGTTGGGATGAGAGATGTAGGAAATGGTGAAGGCCCAAATGAAGGCAGGAGAGACAGAGAGGGAACGATGGACACATATCCCCCCTCTTCTCCCTCACCAGTCCTGGGTTGGGAAGTCCTCCGGGGGATCACCCAGGGTGATCATGTATGTCTATTAGTGGCTTAGGTAGAGGCCTCTCCACCAAAAGACTGGCCTCTTGCATGTGTTAACTCATAACTTCCCCCCAATAAATGAATGAATAGCACAATCAATACATAAGCTATTAAATACATAGGTAATACTCATCTTTCGTGAATTGGAGTGGATGCTTCAACTGTTATAACACTACTTTGCTTGGCCCGCTGGGCCATTCTTATTTTTCAGGCTAGGAAGACGGCTCGTCTTGTGGTCCACAAGCACTGGCATATTTTTCTTTGGCATAGCAGTGGCTTTCTCATCTGATTATTACAGCTTCATGATCGCACGCTTTCTCCTAGCCATGGTGAGTTGTGTGTGTGCTTTTTTTAGAAAAACCTCATTAATTCTCCTGCAGTGTTTTCATATCGAGCCTGTCGTAGTTTGGGTCATTTCGAATGTGGCGAGAGAGGGCAAGGACTCATCTTTGTTCGTGCCCCTGAGAAGTCTTTCTGTGGAAAAGCAGTGCCCTGTGTTTTCAATGAAACTCATTAACATGAAAAATGGTTGCTTACTAGGCAGAGACTTCTTGTTTGACTCCATGCTTGGCACGTGGTCCACATTCCACAATTACTAAGGCATGATTTCATTTCTGAGCAATTCTAGCGGCCGAGTCAGGCCCTGTATGCATGAGCCATAGGTGTGTTGGTAAGGAAGTCGTTTGCATACTGTGTAGTAGGAATGAAAACAAGAAAGCATTGGGCTTTTCTGTTGCGAGGAACAAGGAAATAGAGGGAAAAGGGCATGAGTTTGAATACCAGCCTTGTCATATTTTGGCTTTTTCACTGTGTGGCCTTGGGCAAACACGGTGTTCTCTTCAAGCCTTAGTTTCTAAGCTGTAAACTGTAGAAAATACTACTTGCTTCACTGGGTTCTTATCAGGAGACAGTGAGATTAAAGTTAACATGCATGGCAGGGCACCTGACACGACATAGGCCGTCCTTCCGGTGGGGACTGTCATTGTAAGTGGACCAGCCAGTGACGAAGTGTCCCCACACTTGGGGACAGAGTCCAAGCTGCCAAATGACAGCAGCAGTGAATCCTGTTGGAGGTCACCGGTCAAGGATAGTGGAGTGAAGTTTCTGTCTGTGGGAGGAACTTGTGACCTTGCTAAACTCAGGGATGGGTATGCATCCCCATTCACTGGGACGTACGTATGAGCCAAGATTCCGGGGAGAGCCAAGGACTGCAATCTCAGGAGAGGTCCCAGCCCTCACAGAGCAGGCTGGTGGGTTCAGTTTTGGAGTCCTCACTGATGGCTGGACGGAGTTCCTAGGAAGCCACGCGGATGGCCAGGGATGGGGACGATGCATAAAAAGAAAAAAATTTGGGACCGTTGGAGGTGTAGCCCCTTAAAAAAAAGTAATTTTATATATTTAGGAAGGTAAAGAGTTCTTAATACAAAAGATAACAAGCAGCAGTCTGTGTCCACTGAGGACAGAATGAGAGGAAATGGCTCTGTGACTGCAGAATGAGATTTGATGAGACCTTGGTGGGAATGATGGTTCAACAGAGGCACAGGGATGGAGAGAATGCGAAGGTCCTCTTTTGGAAGGCTTAAGAGGATGCATTCTGAAAATATCTGTTTCTGTCTTGCAAATACCATGTGTTTATTTCCAGAACTGAGAAAATGAGACAGCCACTCATTGAATACATTTGTAAATGTGGCCTTAATTTTCTGCCTTTGATTTTCATGAGAAATGTAGTTGGGGTTGAATTCTGAGTAGGGAAGATGCAGGCAGACTCATTTACTCAACACATTTATTAGAATCTGCCCACAGAGTGTAATGCTAAGTAAACCAGACCAGACTGTTTCAATAACCCTACAGTGTAGTGGGAAGGCAAGACATTGATGGGCCATTTTGGAAAATAAAATGTTGACAATGGAGGCGTGAGAGTGGGGGTGGGGAATCTTAAGTTGGGAGGGTGGAGAGTCTGGAGAGTTAGGGGCTTTTGGTGAGGGATGGGTAAGAGAAGAATGTTCCAGCTAGAGACAGCAACTAAGAAGGCCCTAAGATGAGAAGGAATTGAGGGGCGCCTGGGTGGCTCAGTCGTTAAGCGTCTGCCTTTGGCTCAGGTCATGATCCCCACATCAGGCTCCCTACTCCATGGGAAGCCTGCTTCTCCCTCTCCCACTCCCCCTGCTTGTGTTCCCTCTCTCACTATCTCTCTAATCTTTAAAAAAAAAAAAAAAGAGAGAGAGAGAGAGAAGGAATTGAAGGTCCGGATATCTGGAGAATAGAGCGGAGGTAAAACACCTTGATGAGGCTGAAGGGATGGGGATGATTAGCCAGGGCCTTGGAGGATGATCAAGAGTTTGCTTGATTTCCTAGAGGCAATGGGAATGTCCTGAAGGGGTTCCGGCAGGGGTGAAGTGGCTGTTCTGGCTGCTATGTGGGGGTGGGGTCAGGGGAGATGTGTTATCAGTGGAGGTGACAGGTGTGAATGAATCCAAGGAGCGTTTTGGAATTACAGAGTTGTGTACAGCTTGACTGAACCCAGTGACAGAAGTAACCAATAGGAAGTGGGAGTGCGCTCAGGATTACTATGAAAAAAAAAAAAAAAAAAACCTGCCAGGGACTGATGTTACTGCTTAACTTAATGCGGGAAATCTGTAGTATTTGGCGGTCCTCACCATCTTTGTGTACTGTAACAACAGTAAACATCACCAAACAACTAGATTCTTGGGTGTGGGAGTCCTCATTTAGCAGGGTTCATTATCTGAGTCTTGCAATTATAAGGTTGTATGGAGAAATGAAAGCTGTTGTCACAAAAATATTAAACTGAACATTAATGCAGTAGAGGCCTCACCACCCACATCCCTGTTCACGACTCGTGTCTTGCTCTCTGTCACAGGAAATCGCTGTAGGTTAGCCTCTTCCTGACTCTCTGATGCAAGGAGAAATTAAGGTCTTACCAAAGATATTTGATTACAAAAAGTCTTTGAGAGCAATGGGGAAAACTAAATGATCCTACCCAAATCCCTTGGCCAGTTGGGCTGTGGTAGAGCTAGACCAGCTAACTTTTGAAGAAATGAACATCCACAAGGATAATGACATGATGAGCCTTCAAAAGAGTATGATTTGAATATCAAAGGATTAAGAGAGGCCTTTGGCTCTTGAATAATTTTGCAAAAATTAACTTTATGGTTTGTGTTACAGAAGTCAAATGTGAAATACTCTTGTAGGAAAAATTCTAATCCTTTCATCATCCCCCCCCACAAAAAAATCCAACATTTGATTCATTCTTTGTTTATTCCAAGAATGATCACATATTGCTATTATAGTCTACATTTTGTTAAAGATAAGCTTATTTTCAAAATAAAAAGTTACTTTCCCCAATTTTTAAAATTGTGGTAAAATACACATAACATAAAATTTACCATCTTAACCATTTTTAAGTATACATTTCAGTGATATTAAGTACATTCATTTTGTTGTGCAACCATAGTCACTATCCATCTCTTTTAATTAGAACTCTTTGAATTTTGCAAAACTGAAACTCTATACCCATTAAACACTCTCATTTCCTCCTCCCCCCAGTCCCTAGCAACCATATTCTACATTCTATCTCTATGATTTCCACTACACTATGTAACTCATATAAGTGGAATCATACAGCATTTTATCTTTTTGTGATTGGCTTATTTCACTTAGTACAATGTCCTTAAAGTTCATGCATGTTGTAGCATGTGTCAGAATTTCCTTTCTTTTTAAGGCTGAATAATAGTCCATTTTCTGGATAGACCACATTTTGCTTGTATATCCATCTGTCAGTGGATGCTTCTGTTGCTTCCACATTTTAGCCACTGTGAATAGTGCTGTTACAAACATGGGTGTACAAGTATTTCTTTGAGGCCTCGCTTTCAATTATTTTGGGTATATATCCAAAGTGGGACTGCTGAATCTTACGGTAATTCGATTTTTAGTTTTTTGGGGGAATCCCCGTGCTGTTTCCCATAACAGCTGTATCATTTTATATTCCCACCAATAGTGCACAAGAGTTCCAGTTTCTCCATATCCTTGTCAGCACTTGTTATTTTCTGTTTTGTTTTTGTTTTTGTTTTTTTTTAGAGTAGCCATCCTAATGGCTATGAGGTGGTATCTCAACGTGGTTTTGATTTGCATTTCCCTAATGGTTAGTGATGTTGAGTATCTTTTCGTGTGCTTATTGGCCATTCGTATATTTTTTTGGAAAAATCCAAATTCTTTGCTCATTTTGAATTGGATTGTTTGCTTTGTTGAGTTTCAGGAGTGTTCTATATATGCTGGATATTAATTTCTTATCAGATATAGTATTTGTAAATATGTCATTCCATAAGTTGCCTTTTCACTCTGTTGGGAGTCTTCTTTGATGCACAGAAGTTTCTAATTTTCATGAAGACCAGTTTGTTTATTTTCTGTTTTGTTGCTTGTTAAAATAAAGTTTCAATCAGATCTTTTTCTTCACATTAGATATCATAACTTTTTATCCCCGTTTAACAATTTAGGATTTAATAATAAGGACCTCTTATCTATAGAGTAATTGGTATGCACGTTTACAGTTACATTAACTGAGAAATAAAGGCACACTACAAAGGAATCCTTACCTGAAGCAAAAGGCAGTGCTTAACATGTATCATACATGTCCTCTCATCTATATCATACATAGCCTCTCGAGTTTGGCCATTCGGGGTGGCGAGGGTGGGGGAAGGATGAAAAGAACCATTTAAAGAAGAGGGATGGATTGGAGTAAATGCCATTTTCGAAATGTGGTAAGGGTTTCAGAAAACAATTTTTGTCATTTTCTTTCTTGCCTATGTGTGATATGCAGAGAGATCAGACCCCTGAGCAGTTGTAAATGTGACCTTAAATCTGGACCACCCTCCCTGCTTTGTTTTTCAGTCTGGAAGTGGCTATCTCGTGGTGGTGTTTGTCTATGTGACGGAATTTATTGGCATGAAGTCTCGGACGTGGGCATGCATCCAGATGCATTCCTTTTTTGCCATTGGAACAATGGTGGTGGCTTTGACAGGCTACTTTGTCAGGACCTGGTGGACCTATCAGATAGTCCTCTCCACAGTGACTGTCCCCTTTGTCGTGTGCTGTTGGATACTCCCAGAGACACCTTTTTGGCTTCTCTCAGAGGGAAGATATGAAGAAGCACAGAGAGTAGTTGATACGATGGCCAAGTGGAATAGGGCAAGCTCCTGTAAACTGTCAGAACTTTTGTCACTGGATCTAAATGGTCCTGTTGGTAATGAACCCTTTGAAGTTAAGAAGCACAACCTATTAGATCTGTTTTATGACTGGAATGTTGGAACAAGGACACTTATTGTTTGGCTGATTTGGTTCACTGGGTGTTTGGGATTCTACTTCTTCTCCTTGAATTCTGTTAATTTAGGAGGCAATGAATATTTAAACCTCTTCCTCATGGGTAAGTAGTTAAATTATATTTAAGCGTAGCAATGAAGTGATGTTTCCACCTTGTTTTTCTTGTGTTTTTATTGTCTTTTCTCTACCAGGAACAATACTGCCAACTATATTATTACGGTCTCTTTTAGTGTTATTATGCTGGAACACAGGTATATATTTTCTTTTAAAACAATGCCAACGGTCAGAAGAATTTAGTTCCTCCTTCCTTTTCTGCCTCTGCTCCTTGCTTGCTTCCTTCCTGGAGGCCCACCCCCATCTCAGAACTCTCTTTGAGAGGTGATGTCTCTAATATCTGGCTTTTCCCTTTTTAGATCTCTTTCTATGCATTTTCATACATTTGCGCAGAGAAAGAGATCATTCTCTTTGTAGGTAACTATTGTTTTTTGTAAGTGGCTTTCCTTTTAAAATTTAATATGTCTTGGAGATCTTCTGGTATCTTTCTACCTTCAAAAGCCCCTAATTTAGAAATTTCAGTCAGTAAGATCACTTAAATCCATGCAACTATAATTTCATTGTTGTGCTTCTTTCACTTTAGTGGCAGGTTAAAATGGCCCCAGATACTGCTGTGACGTCTTGAGGCGTGACGCCGAGGGCCAACCAAATTCACACCAAACATGAGAGAAATATTAGAAATCGATATCTGTCCATCTAGTCTTAACTCCTGGTCATTTTCACGAAGGCTGACTGCATTTGCTATTATCCTCAGAAAAATCTTGCTCTTACATTTTTACACATAGATAGCATCCCTTCTCATTAAAGTGCTCTGATGTCACATCTGTTTTTGTTTATTATAGCTCAGCAGGAATTACCAGAGAAGTCATTTTAAGAAAAAATAAAACCCCGTTATTCTCTTTTTGGGCAAACCAACAAGTTTGCAGAGTCCATCTTGGCTTCAAACCCATTCTAGATGTCAGTTTGAGAAATGATGTGGTCTTCCTAGAACAGAGCAGGAGGTGACGGGAGGACCGAGTAGGGTGGGGTGTGACGTGGGGAAGCTTCGGGAAGCTGGAGTCTTAGATCTTTATGACGTAGTTTCTTTGTTTTAATGAAGATATAAATTCTCAAGAAACTGGGACATCTCATAAATACAAAAATGTGTCTAAGATAAATATACATGGTTTTCTATTCCCTACTGTCTTGGATTTTTCATGTTATTCCCCTTCCCAGAAGTCCTCTTGCTGATAGGTGCTTCCAGTCAACATTTCTATGCTGTGACATTTTGGAACGAGTTTTTCTCTCTTGAGACGGGTTGGGGCTGGTGGGGATTTCAGCCCAGGTTTTGTGCCGCTTGCAAGTGATAACTGCTTCAGTAGCTTCAAGACATACCCTTGGGGTTATGTGGGGATAGGAGCGGAAGTGGGTCTGGGTGATTGAGGAGATTCTGTATTATAGAGTGAAGAAAGTAATGGCAGACTGTCCGAATCCAAAGAGGTGCGGGCCTCATTGCTTGCACCATTTCTATCCCAGACACAGTCACACCAAAAATTAGATGGGGTATCAGTATCCTGAAGCGACAACTCAAGAAAAACCAGTGTAGTATACTTTAAATGTCTCTACAGCCATTTCACAGTGGTTGCCCTGCTTGGCTAGACCCCAGGAAGTTGGTTGGTGGCCCAGCACCCAGTCCTGAGGCACGGAGGGAGGCAGTGGGGGAGGGAGGCTTCAAGAAAGGAGTCTTGCCTCTTGAAGATCTTGCTTCCAGTCCCTGAGGTGTCCCTTACTCATTCGGCTCAAAGCATTTACTCTCCATTGTAAAGTGGGGACATGAAGCTGGGCTCACTCCCCTGCGATTCTTTTGAGGGTCATGACCCAGGCAGGGCCTTGAAAAGTGCTTGATAAACTCTTAAAAAAAAAAAAAAAAGAGTAGAGTAAGAGATGTACACCCTGGTCTGGCCCCAAAGCATGGACCTTACCACTGCAGGGTCCGTGCAAGGGAGCATTTCCTTCAGAGCTGACTATTTTCCATGTCGATGAAAGGGAGCAAGACCAGCTCTCAAAGGCGGCTCAGAATGTTCTTTCTTGCCTTTGCCTGAGCCACTTTTTTTTTTTTTTTTTTGAGCAACAGCAGCTGTGTACATTTCTGATGTACTACTGAGAATGTTCACCAGGAGTATAGGTGTCTACCCCTATGATGTGTTCAGAAGCTGTGGGAGACAGAGAGGCAGACCTGCCTCTCCAGGTGCTTGCAACGTTCTGCAGTTGCATGGACAAGGGCAGGTCTCTCCTGAGCGGTGGGGGGTGGGGCGCATCCTGAGATTTAGGCAAGCTGCAGAGGGAGGGGAGAACTCTAAGACTGAATTACATGGAAGATCTGGCCTGGTAGACCATGGCAGTTTTCTAAAGGAGATGGTAGGGGTTGCTCAGTTTGGCCAAAAGATCTTGCTTGCTTCCTGTTTCATTCTGGCTGGTAGACATAGAGCTTTTTGGCTCTGGATCTCACTTTGGTTTTTCAAGAGAAGGGCTTTTAAGTCAGTTATGGACTTGGAGATCCAGCTCTTTACTTTTGTGGTGGGGCAGTAAAAAGAGGCCCGAGGCAATTTCTGTTCTGTAGGGGATTCATGTTAGATTTTTAGATGTTTACTTTTAGATTTAAAAATCCATCACGCATTATCATTCGTTTGTGTACTTAGCCGACAGTGAATTTTCTACTTCAGTTCCTAACTTTGAAGTTACTGATCTAGAATTTTCCCTCGTTCTGCCAAGCACGAGAAACCAAAGATCAGAACTTATCAATGTCATCTATGAATTTACTCATGTATTCATCCAACAGGCCTGTCCCCTGGGCCCTGTGTTGTATACTGGGGAGCTTACAGCCTAGTGGGTGGCAAGATCCCCGGGACAGGTGCTAAGTGTCAGGTGGATTGAGGGAGCGCTAGTGCACTTAACAGGACACATCCTCTTCACTCCAGGGAGTTTATTTATTTATTAAGATTTTATTTATTTATTTGACAGAGAGAGAGCGAGAGCAGGAACACAAGCAGGGGGGAGTGGGAGAGGGAGAAGCAGGCTTCCCGCCGAGCAGGGAGCCCGATGCGGGGCTCGATCCCAGGACCCTGGGATCATGACCTGAGCTGAAGGCAGACACTTAACGACTGAGCCACCCAAGCGCCCCCCTCTTCACTCCAGGGAGTTTAAAAGGGGTCGGGCTTGTAGGGCAGGCGTTGGGTAGCTCTTAGGGGCTCCTGCAAGTGGGAAGAGGGCTGATCATTCCTTTTGGGTGGTGGGTTAGAAGGCGAGGTCCCCTTGTGCGGTTGGTTGCCATGGCTTATAGAGAGCACTTTTGCTCAATGACAGGTGCAGTGGAAATTCCTGCCTACGTCTTCATATGCTGGGGGATGGACAGTATAGGGAGAAGAAACGTTCTGGTCTTCTCCCTTATCTCAGGAGCACTGCTCTGTGGTGTGGTTATGGTGATCCCCAAGGTGAGTTATTTTTATGTTTTATTGAAGGCATGGTTAGTTAGTTATACTATGACAGTAAGGATGAAGATCAATTCAGACATATGGACAGAGTATATACATAATATTTTAAAATATTTTTTTAAAAAACTGTTCTTTCCCTGTGTTGTAAGTAATACATGTTCATTATAAAAAAATTAAGGAAAAAAGTGTTTTCTTTTTTTAAAAAGCCCATAATCCCACTTCCCAGGGATGACCAATGTTGTCTTTTGTAAACACAATGGTCCTGAATGAGGAAAGTTGATCATGTCTTCCAGTGATTATTATTATCTTAAACATTCATTCATTTAACAAACATGTATCCAGCATCTCTTATGTGCCAGGTGTTGTCCTAAGTGCTGAAGACACACAGTGAATCAAGTTTCTATAAGTATGAAGAAAAACAAAACAGGATGACGGATGGAGAATGTGTGTGTGTGTGTGTGTGTGTGTGTGTGTGTTTGTGTGTGTGTGTAACACATGTGTTTATTTTATCCAGGGTGATGATCGAGGATGGTGTGCCTCTCAGACAAGGTGACAGTTGATTAGAAACCTGAAGGAGGGAGGAATCCAATAGAGACATCTGAAGGATACAATGAGTTTTATATTCAGGACTGTTTCCATTTAAATAGTCTTGTTTTTCATTGCAGTAGATTAGTTATTTCCAATTTCGGGTATGCCTAAATCCCTCAAGGAGCTTGTTCTTAAAAATGCAGTTTCCTACTGAGAAATACTGCCATAAACTACTGAACCCACTTTCCCATTCCTATATTTTCCTATATTCCTATGTAACTCTTGCATCCAGAAGTGCTCCTCCTCTTTCTCCCCCAAAACTGTTATCAGAACCTGTGTTTTCATTCTTGATTTGGAAAATATGGTCACTCTAACAATACTTTAAAATACTTTCTATAATTTTCTCTAGGATTATATAATTATTCAGTAATAGTATCTCACCATTTAGAGCAGGGCATGTTAAGTTTTGCATATTGTTTGAAATTTACTTTAACCAGTGACTTCTTTTTATAGTAATACTTCATTTAATTCTCAAGGTTGGCAAATCATATGTTTTATGTAACTGAAATTTCCAGCTGATTGATACACAACTAATATGAATGCAGTAAAACTACTCAGGACCAGGGGGTTTGCTGCCAGTTTGAGGGAACTTCAACCATACCTCTTTTTGTTTGTTTCTAAAGTGGTTTACAGATATACTAGTTGAGTTGATGGCAGCTGTCTCTGAAGCTAGCTGGTAAAGATTTAGGGGAACCCCAGAACCTTTGAGTTCTGTAATGGTCAAGCCCCTGTGATAATGGGGAAAACAGGAGAGTAGCTGACAGGGATTTCTAGAAACAGGGCACTAACTCTTAACCACAAATTTCTTCCTTCTAATGAAGTTTCTCCCCAAGTGGCAGTGTCAACACCCTTCAGTGTTTTTCAAGTTACATTAATTCATTCAACAAACACTGTCTACAACAGATACTGTCAACAGATTCATCCAACAAACACGCAGGAATCAGGATGACAAGGTGACATTAGTTGCTTTATTAAAGGCATCATCGAGTCCCGGGGACTTCACATAATAGATATTTATTTCTTGCTCGTAGAAAGTCTGATGTGGGTGTACCTGGTTGGTAGTGGCGGGAGTGGTGAGGGGATGTGTGGCTCCACGGCGTCACTCAGGGGTTCAGGTTGACAAAGGCGTTGCCATCCTCAACACACGAACTCCAGGGTCCCCTGGGTGTCCACACCCAGCGGGCAGACAGGAGAGGAGAGGAAAGATAGAATGTGGGAGGCCTATGTGAGCCACAGCTGGACATGGAGCACATCAGGGACAGCAGACACTGAGTTGGAGTCACGGAGAAGTGTCACTGTTGAGGTGCATGGACCAAAAAAAAAAAAAAAAAAAATCTGTTTTAATAGCCCAGTTATCACTTTCCAGTTATTTTCTGAAAATAGTTTATAAGCTAGAGGATTACTGTCACAAAGGGCCCAATTTGTTTTTATGGCTCTTTGATTCATTCTGCTTGGATCAATTCCAGAAGGAGTGGGTCAGTTACTACTGGAACCAGCACCATCTGGGCGTGTCTCACTTCATAGCAGTCTCTGCAAATGGCTTTTCTAATCGGGTCATTTGACATCTCCAAGGCTGGAGGGGAGGCACAATTAAACTTTTCTCTAAATTTCAGGGAGATGAAAAGCTTTTACAGACTATGAGTAGAGATTACAAAATAAATTCAAACAGAGAGATAAAACTTTTCATTGTTCTGAACAATATCGGATAATTAGAAAGTTTTAAATAATAATTAAGACTTTGTATTTTCTTTTAAAAATATTACTCATGATGGTCTATTTTGCTAACATATGTTTTTTCAGGATTACCTTGTTTGGACTGTGGTGGTGACTATGGCTGGAAAATTTGCCATAGGGGCATCGTTTGGCCTCATTTACCTTTATACGGCAGAGCTGTATCCAACCATGGTAAGGTAAGAGTTACTTATTTTTCTTTTGTTTTCTTGTTATGTTTTGCTTACACGTCGTTTCATTATATTTGATCTTTGAGTAGAAATGCTTTCTTTCTGTAGCAGTTGCTGGAACTCTGAGATATGGGAAAGTCACACGATGATGCTAATTCTGAATCTGAGGCTTTGTCTACACCCCATTAGCAAGGATATTAAAGAAATTGTTGTGAAATCACACTCTATAATCTCAAGTACAATGGACTTACACTGACTCTCCATATGACTCAAGGCTAATTTTCTGAGGATGTGTCTCTTGATGTTCTGATGTCTGTTGTCTTAATTTTTAGGGCTTCCATGACAAAACACCAGAGGTTGTGTGGCTGAAACAGCAGAAATCTATTTTCTCACATATCTGGAGGCTAGAGGTCCAAGATCAAGGTGTTTGGCTGATTTGGTTTCTCCTGTGTGGGGCCTCTCTCCTTGGCTTAATAAGAGATACTTATTCACATTAAAAGCACATTCTTTCCTTCTTACGAGACGTTCCATAAGGCTACCTTAAATAACTTTTAAAGAAAAGCACATTAAGATACTGCTTGACTTTAAAAAGCTGAAATAGAATGTTCCATGGATACAAATCTTTTGTTCTTCCCCATTCCCGTCCGTTCCCTACCGCAAACAAATTCCTGCTCTAGAAGACCAATGTTAGTCTCAATGTTAGACTGGATGAATATACATAAGGGCCTCATCTGCATAGGCAAAGGAAGAATGGCTTATTTTTATTTTTATTTTTTTGGAGGGGTCTTGAAGTGTCTTGAATGATCTGTATGCTTGTATATACCACTGTTTCACAGAATGTGGATGTAAATCACAAGTGATTCTCAAAACTTTAGGGTAAAATTATTTTCCAGTATATTAGGCCGAGCTTCAGTTTTATTATGTTTCTTCTCCTCTGGGAGTGTGGGCGGGGGCTGCAGGCAGCGCCTCCCTCCGCGCACCTGGGCTCCGCTCGGCTTACAATCCGGAGGCAGTCGTTTTTTCCTTTTTCCTTTCCTTCTGGCTGCCGTGTTAATGCTCCTCCTGTTTGCAGGTCCCTGGCTGTGGGAAGCGGCAGCATGGTGAGCCGTGTGGGAAGCATCGTGGCCCCGTTCTGGGTTTCTCTCTCCAGCGCTTGGACCTTCCTACCACAGGTGTGAATCGGTTTAGAGAACTGAGACAGCAGAGAGGCAGAGCAGCTGACTGCCTTCTGTCTTTGTCCTTCTTGGAAGCCAGTTTATAATTCAGTTATGGAGGTTTATGGGAACTTTATTAACAGCTCAGCGGTCGGTAAGGAGAGCGGTGGTTGCTGTTTTGTGTTGGGTGATTGCCTTCGGCCTCCGGTGAGCCGTTAATTGCAATTGTGCCTGCTATGGAAGGACCTCTCGCCACCCAGCTCCTGAAGCTGCGGAGGGAGAGCTCAGGCCTCCGTGTCCTCCCAGGCAGCTGGCCCATCCCGCTGTGGCTCTGGGTTCCCACCAGGTGCCTGCTGGTCAAGGTGAATTCTGGAGGCTGCCTGCTGCTTGGAGGATGGAGAGATTTAGGGGTCTGGTCTCCAGCTTACCTGAAACTTGACAGGCGCTTCATGGGGGAGGCTTCTGGTCAGGAGGAAGTTGGGAGACAGGCAGGGGTGGGGGCTTAGGGAAGTGGGCAAGGGTTGGGGGTGCTGGGAGACTTAGGGGAGAGGCCTGGGTCTCCGGCCCTCTCCCCCTTCCTCCACGTGCCCTCTCCTGAACTTCTGTGCCACGCTCTCTCTAGGCTGTCCTCTCTCGTCTTCACTGCTCCTCATTCTTTTTCTGGTTTCCCCTTAACTAGACTCATTCTCTGAGAGCCATCCTGGCCGTCCTCCGCAGTCCCTGCGCGGATAACCTCTTTTCCTTTCTGACTTCCCTTCCGCACTGCAAACCCATCCTTCCCCTGGTCTCATGGATACTCTCCTGGAGTATCTCACGACAGAGTCAGCTTCTCCCGGATAGGACTGGTCTGTGCCTTAATGCCCTTGTCCTCTGCCCCCCACTTTGGAATAGAAATCCGCGGCCTCCAGCATGACACTTGAGCATCTGCGTTTTATTTGCCCTGTTCTTCTACCCCCCATCCTCCCCATCCATGACATCAAACCCTCACTTTCCTTCTCCAAACCGCCCCAGCTTGCCTGCTTCCAGTTCAACGGCCCCCACCTTCTGCCTCCCACAACCTCTCCCTGTGCTTCTTCCCCACCCCAGCAGAAGACTTTGCCACACCACAGCTCTGGCCCGCCTGCCACGTCACCTTCAGGGTAGAAGAAAATCTGAGCTCTGCTGGATGTTGAAGTCCTTTCCAGAGGGAACCCCCGCAGAGCGCCCCTGTCTTCTTTCCCTTCGTCACCCACTTCCTTCTCCGCTGCACCCCCCTCCTCCTGTGCCTCATCCCCTCTGCAGAGAAGCCTTCTTCCATCTCCCCTTGCTAAACTTGCATGTATCTTGAAGACACAGAGCAAACCCCACTTCTCTGAGAAAGACACCCGGATCGCACACCCCCACGTCTCCCTTCTGCACAGTCTGCGTAGCATTTCTCGTGTGCTGCTTTCCCAGCCCATGTGGAGCCACAGTCCGGCTTTATGGTCTGCACGTGTGTCTTTGTCCCCCTCGTTAAGCTGTTGGACTCTGGCAGGACAGGGCACTTGGGATCCTGACCGTATCCGGCAAAGCATTTCCCTCTCTCCGTGTGCCGCTCATGTTATCACTTAATTGGTATTTTAAATCAACTAGACTGGCTTTTTAAAATTAGCTTTGTCTTCAGCAATATCATCAGCGAAATCATGGGTGTTATGCTAGTTGTATGTTTTTCTAAAGTAACGAGATCTCACCATAGAACAAAGCGTGTGGTGCTCTCTAAAAAAAAATCACCTTGCACACACAGGTGGTGTGCACCTACTCTTTGGGAATCATTGGCTTAGCCTGGATCTCTCTCACGTCCCAGTAACAGGCACTCGGTCAAGTTTGCTTAATTGCAGTGTTGGGATGCCAGCATCTCTCAGGGGCTGACTGAGGTTGAGAAATGATACGTGCTGTCTGGCCTGCACAGGGAAGTGTTTTTGGAGAGTCCACCATCATTTTTAGGGCATTGGCTTTTCTAGAAGCATCTTCTTTGTGCTCTTCATTAAATAAATAGGAGGTAAAAGTGGAAAAGGCGTTTTTGAAACCAATAAGCTGAAACACACAGAAGATAGATAAATCTATAAAAGCAAACTGCTATAAAAATACTAAAGCAAAATAAAGATTTTGAAAAAGAAAAAAAGATATCCATAATAGTCAATTAGGGGCTATGGAGTCAAAAGGGACTTTAAATTTTATTTAACAGGTACTTAAATAGCACTTGTTATGCTAAACTACAAAAACCGGTCTTCATAGAATGCAGATTCATTTTACAGATGAGGAGACTGATGTGTAGAAAGTAATTCATAGCCCAAGGTCACAGAGGTGACAGAACTTGGATTCAAACCCAAATACCATGCCTTTCACACAGGTTAAACAGTACAAAAGGGAATGCAGAGAAATAAGGTCCTCCACCCTGACCCTGAGTGCCCCAGTCCCCTTTCCCCAAGACAACCTCTGTCAGCAGGGTCTTGTGTATATTTGCAGAGATACTCTGTGAATATCCTCCCTCTGGATGCCACAGATGTTGCTTGTTGTTTTTAATGAGTAAGAAAATAAATTATAAAATTTCTCATTAAGCTTATTTATGGGTGTCAAACTTCCTGGGGAGCCAATATTTTCATTTGGAGGAATGGAAATGCTGATCTAGAAGATAAGTTTGTGTTTTTTTTCTTTCAAAAAGAAGCACGAGAAAATCACTCATTCTGATGCTTTTATTATCAACCATTGTTTTTGAGTAATCTAAAGAACAAGTGGACGGTAATGCCTATCAGTTTTGTATTCTTCAATGAGTTTGGCAAAGACTTACTGTTGTTTTTTAACTAACCTCCTTGTTAGGTGCTACGGAGCAGGGATGAAAGAAACAGCCTCTGTCTTGAGAAACGTCCGTCCAGTGTGGTGGGGAAGGCGGAAGAGCAAACCATCCCGAGCCCCAGAGATGAGGGCTGTACATGGGGAAAGTTAGGGTTCTGGGTTATAGGAGAGGGCTACCAGCCCATGCTAGGGCCAGAGGGAGGCTTCCTGGAGGAGGGGACCTTCAATCTGTGTCTGGAAGGGCCAGTAAGAGTCAGCCAGAGGAGAAAGAGAGAAGGGAATTCTAGGCAGGGGGAACAGGAAGGCAAAAGCTTACAGGGAAAAAGGAACAGGGCCAGTTTGGGTTTGGGGTCCAGCTCATTGCTAACACCAGGGTGGGTTACGGAAGTCAGGAATCATCTAGAAAAACAGGCAGGGATGTCAAAGGAGGTCAGAAGGGAAATGCCTTCGTGCTAAGGGTGACTTAGAGACAACAGGGTGGAAAAGTCGCATCCACAGGACCTGGTGACCAGCTGGGTGTGCTGCAGGTAGGGAGTGTGTGTGTGTGTGTGGGGGGGGTGCCAGAGCCGTTCAGGAGGAGGGACAGGTTGACCTGGGGAAGGACAGTGCACTGGGATTGTGTGTGGTGAGTGGGAGGCCCCTGCCGCTCGTCGAACAGAGGCGTCTGGGAGGCAGCTGCCTCTCCGGGTCTGGAGCTCAGGGCACAGGAATGAGTGTGGGAGTGGGTTTATGAAGCGGTGAAGAGGGGTGAGCAGGCTCAAGGGCAGATGGCATTTTAGGTGTGATGGAAGGAGGGCCCAGGTGCTGCAGCCAGGGAGGTGGGGAGGTGACCAGGACCCCGCAGCAGGAGAGGAGGCGAGAACGGCGGGAGAGGACGGCAGCTGTGAAGGAACAGGCCAGGAAAGGGTCTGTTGGGTTCGGCAGCTAGGAGTCTGTGGCCTGGGAAGAGCAGCTGCTGTGGACGGTGGGAGAGGGCCCACGGACGGGCCAGCAACTTGGGCAGCATGGGCCGAGGCTGGGGGCCTCTCTGGCTTCTTTGAATGATAGGGTCACATTTATCGACCACTTACCGTGTGGACAGGTACTGTTTTAAGTGCCTTAGATGGGTCATTTAATTTAATTCGTTCAGCCATCCTTTGAGACAGGTACTACTCTTATTTCCATTTTACAGATGAGAAAACTGAGGAGCAGGAAGTTTAAGTAACCGAGTTCACCCAGGTAGCAGGAACAAGTTCCCAGGCGGAGTGGGCACGGAGATTATAAGAACTGTTATTTTTGCTGAAGGAAAGTAACTGGTAGAAAGGAAAAGGTCAAAAACATGTGAGGAGGAGGGAGGGCTGTTGATAGAGGAACGCTTCCCCCCCAAAACACCCCGCCCCCGCTCCCCCCCCCCCAGCCCTTGGAGGTGAGAAGCAGTGGGGTCTGGAGAGGGTGAAGGGGGAGCGAGAGGTGGGGAACGAGGGGTGGGGGCTTGTGAGGATGCTTGAGGGGGTGGAGGGAGCTAGCTGGGTGGCAGGAGACCAGGTCTTATGCTGAGAGAGAGGAGGGAGGTGGAGGGTGATGGGTTTGTGTCCTGCCTATCCTTCTTACTGCCAAGCCAAAAAGAAAAATCCAGTCCTGGTTTGGTCCTTCCAGTGATTCTAGTTCTTGTTTAGACTTATTCAGTGGGTATACCTGCTATGTCTGGAAGCACCGGAAGAGGCCTTTAGGCGTCCTTTGGAATGTTGCTTTAAATTCTGTGACTGCTTCTAGGCTTGCTCAAGTATTTCTAAAAGTTAGGGTCAACAGCGTTTGGCAAAACAAAATAAAAACCCGGGGCGCCTGGGTGGCTCAGTTGTTAAGCGTCTGCCTTCGGCTCCAGTCGTGATCCCAGGGTCCTGGGATCGAGCCCCACGTCGGGCTCCCTGCTCAGTGGGAGGCCTGCTTCTCCCTCTCCTACTCCCCCTGCTTGTGTTCCCTCTCTCACTGCGTCTCTCTCTGTCAAATAAATAAAATCTTTAAAAACAAAACAAAACAAAACAAAAAACAAAATAAAAACCCGTCTTCCCGGGTCCCGTGTAACTGGGGTCTTGCATCAGGCCACCGAGGCACTGCATGCTGTGGGTTTCTCCTTCTCCGAGGTTGTAAAAGCACCAAGTGTGTAGATCTGTCAGGAAAACCATGCCTTATTTTATTTTCATGGGCTCTTCCCAGACAGTAATTTTGGCTGGAAGCATTTAAATTATGTAAGGATGGAACTCACTTTTATAGACTGTGTAGAGATTTAGTTCTAGAATCCACCCAGGATCTTCATAAGGATCAACTGAGAATAGATATGCAGACTTTAATTCTTAATGCGAATTGCTGTTTTTTAGATTGAGGTAAAATTGGGATAATGTGATTTGCATTTTTAAGGGCAGACACCTTGGTGCTAATCTAAAAGGTTGCCTTTTTGGTGTGAAAATTTGGAAAGTAAAGAAATACTGAATTTTTTAGGAAATCACGTGGACCCATACCCCCCAAAGTAGCAGTTGGTTTCCATTTGCCTTTGTTTGGTTCTCCCTAAATTCTGTAGGTTTTTGTTCATTGAAACATTCGTTTGTGCATTCATTCATTCATTCATTCATCTGTGTCATCTGTTGAATATTGATCATGTACCGATTTGGGGGGCAGGGACAGGTTTGACTAAGATAGTCTCTGACCATGAAGTCCCAACCCCAAGTTTCAATTGCTGGGTGCCTCTGGGGTCTGGGAAGATGGGACAGGGACTTTTTTCTCTGCGCAGCTCCTAGGATAGTGCCTGCAAGAGCACTAATCTAGACACTAACTGGGATTTACTGAGTAGGTCTCCATGGTGGTCAGTGAATAAATTAACGAATGGCGATCCTGCGGGTCCTCATAAGTAACCCAAGGTTTCCCCGGGGAGTAAAAATGACAACTGTTGCATCCAGTTTAATGTTATTGCCCTCTGAAAAAGGTTCAGGAATTATTATTCTCTGAAGGGTACATTTCTTTATTGATATGTCACTTATTATTGTTCTTCTAATTCCTTCTAGCTGCTTGTTGGGATTTTGGCCTTCGTAAGTGGAGTGCTATCGCTAATACTTCCAGAAACCATGGGGATGCCTCTGGCAACGACTTGGGAGGAGGCTGCCAAACAGGATACAGAAAAAGAGAGTTCAGGCAAATTATTTCCCACAACCAAAAATACCGCGTTGGAAAAAATGGAAGTCATTGACTCGGGGGTTTCTGGTCTTGGTGAATAAATGTACTGTGTTTACTTTAATGACTTTGTATTAGAGGAATATTATTCTCATCTCCTGAATGTCACTTGTATGTCTTTTAAAATTTTTTTTGTAAGAAAATCTTAAAACAATTGTTTTGTAAAGGTAAAAGAAATAAAACCAGGATGAGAATTCTCATTTTTTTACACTGCTTTATTACTGCTATAAAATATTTCTCCCTATTTGTTCTTAAATGTTATTGATTCTCAACCGTCCCCCTGCCTCCAGCCAGCCATGCAGGCCCGAGAAAATATCACACCTTCCCATCCGGACCAGGGTCCCCCTGCCCCCTGGGGACTGGGAAGAGAGGGCATGGGAGCTTTCAACAAAGCCCCTTGAAGATTCTATTTCTGATATTCCTTCTCCTCTTACGAGAATCATAGCTCTAAATTCAAATTTTATTCAGAAATGCCCAGTCAACGCACCTGGGTGGTGCAGTTGGTTGAGCGTCTGACTCTTGGTTTCAGCTCCGGTCGTGATCTCAGGGTCATAGGATCAAGCCCCACTTTGGGCTCCATGCTCAACGGGGAGTCTGCTTGAGATTCTCTCTCTCTCTCATTTAAATAAATCTTTTAAAAATGTGTCCTGTCAAAAAATGTTTGTCTTCATAATTTAACCATAAAAATAATAGCTACAGAAAAAGGTACTTGCTTCCCTGCACCCTGAGGCAAGAGGGCCTGAATGAGCAGACAGATGTGCTTTGTGTCAGGTCCGGTTAAAGGACACCTGTCTGCTCGGGGCCAGGCGTGAGTTTTCTAGTCTCACATTCTTATCTTGCCTAAAGTTGCCAAATTCTCTCCCTAAGTCTCCTGCACAGTATAGAGAAGCTGTGGCATTTTAGTGCATTGCAAAATTTTTGTTTGCAGATCATCCAGGAAACTGACTTTAAGTACCATTTGGATCTGTTACCAATGTAAAAGAAAACAAAATTAAGTACTTTTGCCTTGAAAAATCTTTTTTACAGGAAGATTTCACTCTTTTTTTAAGTACTAAATTTTGTTTCCCCAACTTCACCTAAAACCATATTTTGCACATATGTTCACCTTAATATCCTGAATATTTCAACAGCAAAATTATGGCATTATCTTACCTGTTAGAGGAACACATTTCAGACAAGTGTGCCATAGGTTTGGGATTTTTCTTTCCTATGGTTTCATCATTATTTTTTTCTTTGCTCTTGAAATTTAGCTGTTGGATATGCCTATGTCTAACATATTAGAATTGATGAAGCATTAGTGTTTGGAGCAGAGGCAAGTAAAAGGAGGATTAAGACAACTATATAGATACAATTGTTTAAAAAGCATTATTGGGCACCTGGGTGGATCAGTCGGTTAAGCGTCTGCCTTCGGCTCAGGTCATGATCCCAGGGCCCTGGGATCGTGCCCCGTGTTGGGCTCCCTGCTCCGCGGGAAGCCTGCTTCTCCCTCTCCCTCTGCCCCTCCCCCTGCTTGTGCTCTCTCTCTCTCTGCTCTGTCTTGCTCTCTCAAATAAGTAAAGAAAATCTTTTAAAAAATAAAATAAAAAATAAAAAGCATTACTAAGAGGAGAAAAGGGATTTGACTTGAATTATTTAGGCTTTTTATATTAATTCAGTTCTCTGGATAATTCCTCAGTTCTTCACTTGGCAAACAAAAAATAACCCCCCAAACCTCTCTCCCTTTGTGAAAGAAAACAAATCAACAGGAGGATATGAGAGGGAGATATTTCTTTATCCTTCCTCTCACCTCTTACTGTGTCTCTTTTTCTTTTTTTTCCTTTCTCTTCAGCCTGTTTTTCTACTGATATTTAGATTTTTCCTCTTAGTTAATCTTTAATATTTTCTTGACTTTCTTTTTACGATCCGTATTAGTTTGCTCAGGCGGCCATCACAAGACACCACGGCCCCGGGGGCTTATACCACAGAAATGTACTTCTCACAGTTCTGGAGGCTCCAAGCTCCAGGCTCCAGGATCGGGATGGCTGCAAGGTAGATTTCATCCTGAGGCCTCTTTCTTGCCTTGCGGGCAGCCAGGCTCTCTCTGTGTGCTCACTTGACCTTCTCCTTGTGCCTATGCTGGGAGGAGACAGAGAGAGAGAGAGAGAGAGGGAGAGAGAGAGTGAGCTCTTTGGTGTCTCGGAAGGGTACTAATCCCATCACGAGAACCCCGCTCTTTCCGCCTCGTCGGACCCTACAAACGTTCAGTCTGTAGCACCCATGTACGTGTTTCTGTATTAGTAAGAGTCCAGTCAGCAAAACAGAAACCCGCCGAGCTATTTTGGGCATAGAAGAATTTAATACAGGGAATTAGTTACAACAGTGTGGGGAAGACTGGTGGAACAAAATGGAGAAGGAGAAGTTAGCTAGAGGCCAGGAAGCCATTGCCCCCACTGGGCTGGGAGCCCCCAAGCCTATATTCTCGGCTTCCACTGCACGTGCAGAAATCACGTTTCTGCTGCTGACCAGGAACCCAGGAGCCCACACTCCCACTGATGCTACGGAAACTGCCCGGCATGGTTTCAACTTGAATGGAGTCGAATTTTTAGATTAATTTAGGGAAAATTTACCTTATTCCTGGTATGGACTCTCCCATCCATTATCATGAGTTATGTCTTCGTTTACTCAGGTTATCTTTAATGTCTTTCAATGAAGTGCAATTCACAAAGCATGCACATTTCTTATTCTACTTACTTTTGGGTATATATATTTTTTACTAGCAGTGCTGAGTTTCTAATATATTTTCTACTGCTTATTGCTGGCATCAAGGAAGGTGATTGGTTTTTGTATGTTGTTGTTATATCTAACAAACTCAATTAAAAAATGTTTTTTAATCAGTAGGGATTAAAAAAGCTGTATTGGGAAAAAAATGGGCTTTTCATCATTAACAATTACAAATATTAGTCATACAAGAGGCCAAACATACTTTGTTCCTCAAGCATTTCTCACTATGCACAGCCTTCTGATTTTATACCTGAAAAATAGTGATGTTAGATATCTTTTAATAGTTGGAACCACGTCCTGGCACATCAGATCTGTCTCTAGTTGTAAATATTTCAAGGAGTACTTCACCGGGCACCGGGAAGCTCAGAGAACAAGCCACACACAAGTAGGTGAACTTGAGGCAGGTGACCTTGTCACCAGATCGGTTCAGCGGAGGTCTAGGCATCCACCTGACTTCGACAGGCAGTTATTGTGAGAGGTGGTAGAGGCTAGTGGGGGGAAGAACGCCCTCCCGCTTAGGCAAATTAACCTCTCTTTATCTCAGCCTTCTCATGTAAAAATTCAGGATGAAAATAAGATGTCCCTCATGGGACTGTGAAGATGAGAGACTGTATCTACATTACCTATCCACCCTGACCCAGCTCTGATGCTGTTTCTGCTCCGTAGATGATTCCACCGCTCGGGCAGGGAGGGTGTCTTGGTCTTGGCCAGTAGGCGTTGGAGGCCCATTCCGTCAATGACAGCACGCTGTCACTGTCCTGGGTTGATTGTGCCCTCCAGCACGTGCTGTTTCTCTCTTGAGGACTCTGCAATTCAGATTGTTCTGGCGACTGATTTTGGCTCACAATAGCTGTAGGGAACGCCTCCTATGAAGCCCAAAGAGCATGAACTTCAGGTTCGCTTCCCTCCCTCACACAGGCTCTTGTGAGAGACCTCCATAATGGGTTCATTTGGTCACACGTTTTTGTAAAATTTTGTAAATTTTGCAAAAGTAAGATAAATCCACTGCAATCAGTTAAGACCACTGTCTCTGTCCGCTCTATTTTCCTTCTGTCACGTTTCCCCTCTGTCAGATGATATCAAAGTGACCAGAGGCATTTTTTTCTCTCATGATTTTGTAAATTTTTTTCTTATAGAGGACTTTGAAAACTGTATAAACTTCAAACAAACAAACAAACAAACAAACAACTGTATAAATTTCAGGCCCCACAAAAGCTGAGTCTGCCCCTCCTCCCATCACTGTGTTGTTAGGGAAGTTCATATTGAAAATATACTCTGAATGTATTCTGAGGCCTTTCTCTCATGCTTATCAAATACTTACTGAAAGCATGCTAAACACAAAGGGTTTAGTCTATAAAATGACATATCCAAAGGGGGTACTTCATAAATTCCTGTAGATGGTGAAGAGGAATATTTTCTATTTCAAGATTGTTTAAGCTGACCGCGGACGCCAGAGTCCATGGTAACTTGCCCCAACAGAGATGAATTATCTGAATTTGCCAGAAGTCAGTAACAGCTGCTTGTTTTATCTCTAAAGTCCACATTGCACGAGTATTTACTGACAACTGTTAGTTCCCTAAGTAAATTCATCTTCCTTATCCATTCCCTGCCTCTCCCTAGGCTTACCTAGCCCATCAGGAGATTTTCATGGATGTTCCAGTAAATGAATCTTGAAAGTCAAATTATTTTACAGAGAGAAAAGGTTCAGTTATAGATTCTGCCCTACTCCCGTGTCTCGAGTCAGGGCTAACCAATATATCAGAGAATCAAGTCACCCTGAGCTCAGTCCTTCCCTGTTTCCTTACCCCAACCTGTAGCCTACATGGCTGAATCCCTGGCCCCATGAGCCTTGCTTCCTTAATATCCTTCTAGAACATTCAAGTTCTGTTGGTCTGAGGCTCTTTATTGACTGGCGGACTAACACAATTTAGCAAGTTAGCAAGGCTAACACATCACAAGCCATCGACGCCCATGGAGAGCAGAGCAGGAGGGGCTGTGGGACCAGGGAGGCCTCCAATACACAGCACAAGGGAAGCCTTGTGGAGCTCCAGAGCCTGCGGTAAAAAGTCTCTGAAAAATTCCTGGGGAGGAGTGTGACACTGAGCTCACCTGCACTCTCGGTGGCGGGGGGGGGGGTCCTTTCAATTTTTTGGACCTCAGCCACTTGCCTATAAAATGATAAAACAAGACCCCACTAGATGGCCCCAGATCTCCCTTTTACCCCCACCCTCGAAGATACCTAATTCAGTTTTCCACATGACCCTTCTTTCAAGTGATATGGTTACAGTCCTGTGGAGCCAAAAATAAAAGACCTATTAGCCCTTTATACACACAGCTTGTGTTCTTGGTTTCATTTCTAAATGTTTCCTCTTCTTGCTTTCAGAGGGAAATAGAGCCCTGCCCTGGGCAGGGATTAAGGAGCATTCTCAGGGATCCTCCATGGCTCCCATTGCTTTTTCAAATGGTGTCCTCCATCTTGGTCAGATGTCACACTCTGCTCTCACGCGTACCTCCCCATGGAGACACAGGCTGTTTCCGCAGCTCTCTTGAAACTTCCTGCCTCTGTGACTTTGCTCACCCTTTCCTCCCTCGTGATAATTCTCTCCCTCCTCTTCTTTGTCCGTCCACATCCCACTGATTCTTTGAAACCTTCCTCATTTCCCATCCTCTCTCCTGGACTGGCCACGTGGGTCCACCATGCTTCCCTCTCTCTGAGCCCCCACATCACCTACAGTAACTGCTACATATTAAAGGACCGTCTTACTCTGCCTTGTTTCCATTCTTGAGGGGAGAAAACATCCGTTTAGAGATCGTTAAATCTCTTGTAGTCCCTGAAGCATGCTTTGGACAGAGCACGTGCTCCATAAATGTTGGTTGATTTTATAGCAGGTGCTTGATAAAATATATACGCCACACTCACAAAGAATGTTACATATTTTAACTCAGCAGATGCTTACAACAACTTATAAGAGAAATTAGCTCATTCCCAATTTTCAAAAAGGGAAATCAAAACTCAGAAGTTAGGTGACTTGCTCAGGTAAAACAGACAGGTCTCGATGCCAAAGTGTGCACTTTGGTTAAGACATTGAGCCTTGGGGTCTGACACTCAGACTGGGCTTTGTTACTTAGGAGACCTTGGGCTCTTCCTTATTCTCTTGGAGCCTCAACTTTCCCACCTATAGAATGGGGATAATAATCGTATCTCACTACCTCAGAGGGTGGTTGTGTTATATGTGTCATATGTGCACGTAGCCCATGATTAATGCTAAATACATATTAGTTACACTATCATTATTATTTTGATTCATCAGACTGCTTCCCCATCAACAACTTCGTAATTTTCAAGTGTCTACCACATGGTGGACACTCAACAAATTTTTCAATCTCTGGACTAAAGAATCATTTGGTTTTTATCCTTGATTATCTCCTGAGTAATTTTTCCAGCTGCAATCAGGCCGTCTTCTTAGTGATCCACAACACTATTCTGCCCTCACCCTACCCCCACTCCTGCCCCAACCCGCTGACCCAGAAGAGACAAATGAGGAAACCAGTGTGGCCTCTGGCCAGAACTTGCTGGAAATTGAACAAGTTCACCTGTTATTTACCATGCCTACAAATCAGTTGGAGAAGTCCCAGACTGGTGGCAAGATAGAGAGGTTTGTAAACTAGAAGGAGAATGGCTGCTGAGGGCGGACCAGCTCCCAGGGGTTCGGCAGACCCACAGTTCCACGGAGCTTACAAAATGAAGTTAATCCCTCCTTTCTCCAGGGAACTCAGTTACAGAGACACGGGGGTATGGGCCAATGGAGAGGAAGATTAGAAGAAGTGTCCTTATTAAACTCCCCAATGGGAAGCAGTTTTACTTTCTCTCTGTCTCTCAGGGCACCTGACCAAGCACTCACTGGGAAAACAAGTGTTGATGCCAGAGCCTTCTGTGGGTTCCAAGACCGCTTTTTCAGAGACAGGTACTTGAATCCTTCTGTTTGCAGCTCAGGGGTCATTCTATACGTACTCTGGGGGCTTGGGGCTGTCTTAATGGGATCAGGTGACTGTGATTCACAAGTCACTGGGCCAGGATGTACCCACCTTGCTGGCTCACTTTTCTCCTCCCTGGCAGCTGGTTGTTCTCAGCCACAGATTATTTTCCCTCTCAACTTAATTTATTAGAGCTATTTTGAGAAAGTTGCTGGGCAGCGGAGCCTGTGAAATAGGAAAGCCAGCAAGGGGATATGCGGGTGCCTTCTTCCTCCAGGGGACATGAGTGGGGCTATGCTCTTCCAGCTTGCCCCCACCCCTCCACTGGTCTCTCCCTTCCCCCAGACCCTTCCCTCTGTCCCGGCAATCCTGTTCCTTCTCAGCTAGCCAGCCCACTAGGGAGGAAGCAGATTAACTAATGGCTGAGGAAATGCATATACTGCTTGAGACATAGAAATAACACTCATTAAACCTCATTGGAGGACTTTAAATTATCATGGAGCCAGAGACTGTCAGAGCTGGAAGAAACCACTGACGGCTGAGCTCCGCCATGTTTGCCCCACTCACAGCAGAACTGCCCAACGCCCTCCAGGGGAAAGGTGAATTTTATGGGCAGGTAGCCATGATCTGCAGGAAAGGGCAACCGTGCCAAGAGGCTCATTTGTAGGCTGGCTTAGCCCAGTGAGCTCACCTGGTACTAGAACTTTGATAAAGATGACATTGGCCAACTGGAATAATTGCATTTTCTCTCTCTGGAGTTTCAGCCTGAGACCCACAGAGAGAGTTAGAGGGTGGGAACAGAAGTGGAAAGACAAGCAGGAAAGCAACAGTGGCTGGGGAAGCTGACGGCTGAGCGAGGCTCTGCGGGCCCCTGCTGCTCAGTGGTGAGGAGGAGGGAGGGTGTCGGGCCCTCATCAACCCTGTAGTTCCCAGGTTGGGTGCCAGTCTCAGGCTTCTGGATGCCCGCCTCCTGCATTTCCATACCGACTCTCAGAAGGAGCTACCTTTGTGAGATAACCTCCGTGGGTCTCTCTTATTTCCATCCCAAAGGAGCTAATAAAGAATTCACATGGCTTGGTTTGCAGATGAGGGAGTTGAGGCTAGGAGGCCATGAGGTGCGCCCCTCCCCCCACCACCATTACTGAATCAGCCCCTGAGTCCGCAGGAAGGAATCCAGGTTCAGGCACGGGGGTTGGGGGACGGGGTGGGGGGGATGAGGGGTGTGGGGTGGGAAAGCAGTGACAGAGGCAGGGGAGAGGAGAGGAGAGTTGGTTTCCAGTTAGAGGGGCAGGAGAGGGGAACGCAGGGTTCAGTTGTTCAAACTTTTTGTCTCGTTGTTGTAACTAAAAACCAGTTTGTAAACGATAAGAGCTGAGTTCCAAATTTGCCCCACGGGTCGTGCCCTCTCAGTGGCCGCTCCTAGGAGGTTTCTGGGAGGAGAGATGGCATCTCCACTGCTCTTGTCCACCTTGCGGACTTCACCAAGCTTCCCAGGCTGTGCCCACAGGAAACGTGGTTTAGGAAGGGGTAGAATGAGTAGAAATCCTGCCCCCCACCCAGTGCAAACCCATTTACCTGTAGTGTGCTTTAAAGGCAACTTCAGGCTGGTTTTGTGCTAAGTCTAAAACTCCATTGAGACGTTGTTGTCCTATACCCCAACATTTAGCAGAAAGAGAGCTTACAGGGGGCTCTCTTTATCCCATGAGAAATGCTGATGGGAAAGACCTCATTTTGAGACCTAAGGAAAGAGTCCTCAAAGCCAGGCCTTGTACTGATGGAAGAACCCTTAAACAAGGTTTATAGCTCACACTTTCTCTCCTCCCAGGCCCATGGATCCAGTACGGATCGCAGTTGTGGGGGCAGGCGTGGTGGGGCTCTCTACCGCCATGTGTGTTTCCAAACTGGTCCCGGGATGCTCCATTACAGTCATTTCAGACAAGTTCACTCCTGATACCACAAGCGATGTGGCAGCTGGCATGCTTATTCCTCATGTCTATGCAGGTAAGACAGGGATTTTAGCTCCTCTGTCAGATATGACAGACATTCTGTGGACAAGGAAAGCTGGATATGCATGTCCCTGTAATGCTCAATTTTAACCTCTTCCTGGTTCATCTGTTAGCAAAGACTCAGTTACACTGCAGGACAAACACAACCTCCAAACCTTAGCAGCTTAAAAGACAAAGGTTCGTTTCTGGCTCGAAGCACATGTCAATTGAGCAGCAGCAAGGGCTCTGCTCATCACCTGGGACCTAAGTGGCTGGGTAGCTGCTGTCTTGGATGTCATCAGTACCTGTGCCTGGGGGGAGACAGCTCTGGGGGAGGGGGGTCTCACCCTAGCAGTTAAAGGCTCTGGCCAGGAAGCAACTTTCATCACTTCTGATGACAGGTCGTTGGCCAGTACTAGTCCCCTGCTCCCACCCCTCTGAAGGTGGCCAGGAAGTCCAGTTCTCTAAGGCTCCCAGAAGGCAGCCAGCCAGAAGTATTTGGTGAAGAGCACTCATGACAACCACAACTGGTAATTCTAAGGCTTTCCACCGATACCAGTCATGACCACCAGCTCAGAAATTACTTGTAATGGGACTAAAACTATCCTCACTTCTAAGCCAGTATACAAACAATCAGTCATATGTATTCGGGCCTAAAGATGCATTGATTTTTTTAAAAACATGTTTACACATGCTTTCCATTCTGTATTCTTCACATGAAATAGAAGGAGGAGGGAAACGGCATTAAATAAAAACCAAAATCATTTTGTAGCCAATGAGGTTTATGCTCACTGTCTCCACTTCCTCATTTCTACTCTCCCCCCCCCCGCTTTAATTTTAGCTTTTATTTTATTTTATTTTTTTTTTAATCAGAGTTACATGTGCACAGGAAATAAGCTCAGGAACCTGGTGTATTTGCAGAATGCAAGTTCACACTTTCTGGACACCTTTCTTGTGACCAGAGTTCTTGTGTCCATTGTCCAGGAACCCCTTGGCTGGCACCAGCCCTGGGTGAGTGGTCAGAAGTCTGCGTGATAGTCATGGAATCATCTGCGAAGGAGGCTCATCTAAGAGTCCGTGCAGGCCATCAAGGCCTGATCTCACTCTTCAGCTAGGTGGTTGGGGCCCCTGGATCAGAGAGTGCTTCACTCTGGTGTTCCAGATAAGGACTTCAGTCTTCTCTTTGGGCTTCTTTCAGACCAACCCCAGTGATAACAGTGATATCTTCTGTGCTCATAAATGTCAGTACCGTATGGGGACCACACCTATTCTACAGGGTTGCTGGGGGATTAATAAGTTAATACACATAAAGCAGTCAGAACAGTGCCTGGTAAGTGCTGTAGCAACAGTCGCGATTATTACCATTACTCCACCTACAGTTTTCTCTTAGCAGTGCTTGAACATGAATTAGATCACCAGGCTGGCTTGTGCTATCCACTGCTGAATTGGGATTGTCCATTCTTTGGGGATGACTCCTACAGCATGTGAGTTGCAGCCACTATTTTGTCGTTAAGGTTTGAAATGGGAACAGAGGGATGCGTTTCAATACAGCCCCAGACACTGGCTTAGATCATTGGGATATAATTCATGTGAGGTCTAATTTAGCTCTTTTTGCAGCTTATTATTCCTTCCTTATTTCTAAGCCAGTGGCCCAGTCTGCAGTTTTGGAAGACAGTGGTGAGTTCATACAGGCACGTGTTTAAGGACGACAGCACAGATCCACCATTAAAGAAATATGTATTGGCACTCTTGTTATAAGTTGTTATAAAACCCTGCTACTGAAATGCCCTCATTGACCTGGGCACTCTGGGGAGCAGGCTGTCTCCAGAGGCCTTTTCATCTCTACCATGAACTCTAGGGACATCTCTTCAGGCAGAGTTTACCCAGCATCCTCTCTGCCTCAACTCCCTCACCTCCTCTATGGCTCCCCGCCCACAGCAGCCCCTCAGGATTATTGTTCCCCAGTCCCTAGCCTGATCCTCAATTCTCCCTCATGACTTTTCCCTATGGATCAGATGGCCAAATTCTTCACCCCATTTGGATTTGTCAGCGCCTCCTGATTATGCTCGCTCTCTGTGCCTGCACTGGACACTACTATTTTGGGGCTTGAACCATGACCCTTATTTCCTCTCTGATAGGATCTGGGTCCAGCCTCTTGTGTTCTGGCGGGGATGCCCGGCTGACAGGGAGCACTGATCCACAGGACTCTGCCAGAGACATGGTGCCTAGTGTGGTCCCTACATGCTCTAGTGACCCAGGGAATGCTACCCTAAGCTATGGCATGAGTCCATGGATTGGAGGGGGATGGAGGCAATGGCAGCCTTGGATGGGGCTGCAGCAAGTCCTTCCTGAGGAGCTCAGCTCCACAATGACAACCTTGTCTCCTTGTATCAGAGGGTAAGGAATCTGGGCTTCCTATTGATGTATAATCCGTTCTCTGTCTGGTTGCCCTGGGCCCCACAGATCTTCCCTTGTTACCCACCATGTTTTCAGGCCCCAGGAAAGAGGTTCTAGGTTCTTTCTTCTATCGTCTCAACTGTGGGGCCAGCTGGATATACCTCCCTCAGCCTGAACTAACTTCTGCTCAGATTGGCTATGGACCCGTCAAGGTCTGGAATATTATCTGGTGCCAAAGACCACCTTCCAGATGGTTCATATATCAGATTTTGTCCTGATTGGCCAATTTACCCTCTGATGATTAATCTTTACATGAACAGAAGTCAACAGCATGTGTCAACATTCAAAACTCTGGTTGCTGATGGAATCTCCACCACAACGTAGTGGTTATCTAAATGTTCCTTCCTGCCTCTTTATTTTCTCTCAGTTTCTAGGAAGGGGCTTGTCTGAAGCATAGTTATCATTGCCACTTTTTTTCTGTTCCGCTTTGCTTTCCCCCGTGGTTACAGACACACCCATTCCCAAGCAGAAGCAGTGGTTTAGAGAGACCTTTGATCACCTATTTGCAATTGCCAGTTCTGCAGAAGCTGAAGATGCTGGTGTTCATCTGGTATCTGGGTAAGAGAGGAAATCTGAAGTTATTTTAGAATTTAGAATGATCTTAACGGACTTTAGAATTCAATATGGGAAATATTGTTGAGCATCTGCTGTGAGCGGAATGCTGAACTAGATGTGAGAGGAAGATTTTAGGCTTTACTCCAAAGAAGTCAAGAAAGACAAGTTATTAGTATATTAATTATATATATTAGTATATATAGTACTAGACTTCTAAAAAAAGATTTTATTTATTTATTTTGAGAGAAAGAGAGAGTAAGCGAGTGTGCAGGAGGAGGGATGGAGGCAGAGGGAGAGAGAGAATCCAAGTAGACTCCATGCTGAGCACAGAGCTGAATGCCAGGCCGATCCCAGGACCCTGAGATCGTGACCTGAGCCAAAAGCAAGAGCTGGTCGCCTAGCCAACTGAGCCACCCAGCCATCCTTATAGTATTAGACTTTTAAACAGCCATTACAGTTTCTCATCACAAATACTATTTTGAGTTTCCTCAGGGATTATGCAGTGATTTACAAATATGGCTAAAAAAACTGATAGCAGGTAAGCACCGAGCTTGGACTATGTACGGATCACGTGGCTGATGGAAAGCCCATAGGTGTGATATTGGAGAATGAGATGTCCCAAAAAAGGAAATGTTGTAGGTAACTAAAGTTACCTTTTGAAGTGCCATTTAGAAACCATATTTTTTGTTATTAATATGATTATTATAACAGTTAAACTTTTGTTTATATTTTTTTTGTAAGGGTATACATACAAGGATATACAGTCATGTAACTCTGCTTTAAAGTTATTGGGATTAGTACCACTTTGTATGATTATTACATCAGCTGGGTACACAGTATATTTTTTATGTTATTTTCAATTTTTAGGGACTACTCTTTTAAAATTTTTTTTAAATTAACATATAATGTAGTATTTGTTTCAGGGGTACAGGTCTGTGAGTCATCAGTCTTACACAATTCACAGCGCTCACCACAGCACATACCCTCCCCAATGTCCATCACCCAGCCACCCCATCCCTCCCACCCCCCCTCCACTCCAGCAACCCTCAGTTTGTTTCCTGAAATTAAGAGTCTCTTATGGTTTGTCTCCCTCTCTGGTTTCATCTTGTTTCATTTTTCCCTCCCTTCCGCTATGATCCTCTGCCTTGTTTGTCCAATTCCACATATCAGTGAGATCATGTGATACTTGTCTTTTCTGATTGACTTATTTCGTTTAGCATAATACCCTCTAGTTAGGAACCATATTTTTGAAATGGTTAGGACATTTCTATTTGATTCTTCTTCTTCTTTTTTTTTTTTTTTTAGAGAGAGGGCAAGAGTGCGGGAGCAGAGTGGGGGCTTGGGGAGGGGCAGAGAGAGAGGGAGAGAGAGAAAATCTTAAGCAACCTCCACACCCATCGTGGAGCCGGATGCAATGCAGGACTTGATCTCATGACCCTGAGATCATGACCTGAGCTGAAACCAAGAGTTGGACACTTAACCGACTGAGCCACCCAGGTGCCCCTCTATTTGATTCTTAATATCTGATTTCAGGAGACATGCATAATTAAATGAAAGAGTTAAAAAAATCCTATTCGGCATATCTAGTGCAGACTAGCATTTAGAATATGACAATATCTTTCTATAGCTTCTTTAAAAGAGATCACTAATCGTTCTGTCACTTTTATGTCTTTAATTTATGACATAACACATATGTCACCTGTGATATCCTATGTGATAACACAGTAATGCCCCATAGCTTTCTGAAGAACAGAGGGATGCTTGCTTTTTACTAAGTTCTCAAAACCACTGCATCTTTTGTACTGTTTGGAAAAATCTGTCCTCTCTCCTCTTTTGCTCAGGCTGTCCGCTGACATTTTCTGCTAGTGAGCACACCTGCATCAGGCAGATTTCTACCTTTTTCCTCTTCTTGCCCCCCCTCACCATCACTAATAGTGTTGACGTCACTAATTTCCCACAGTCTGCACAAGTAGCAACTTTCATTTCTTTTCTACCTTCTGAAGATGAATTGATACTCTAACTCCAAATCTAGCTGATGAGTCACATAGAAAAATTGTTCTCCTTGATTTATGGCCACAATTTGTTTTTGTCCAAAACCAATGTGACCATATCTAACTCACAAACTTTGTCTCTAAGTAATTTTTGGAAACAGTTGTGTCTAAAATCCAAACGTCCTTTCAAGACTAAGACTTTGCCACCATCGAGGATATTAAAAGGAATATACTTCAAGCTGGTCTAAAAGAGAGTTATTTATTTCTTTCACATGAGTGATTCTTGTCCCACTTGCTTCCACAAAAAAAAAAAAAAGAGAGAGAGAGATTTGAATCAGTCAGCTGAAGACAGGAGCAAAAATGTCCTTGAGCATCTTTGGCATAAATGTATAGCCTTATTCATCTGTTCATCTATGCATTTCTTCAAAACAATTTATTCAGCATTCACCAGTATCAGGTACTCACTTAGGTATTAGGGATATAATAAGGAACCATTTAGTATACATTGCTTAGCATATAGTAAACACTCAAAAAATATATGTTGAGTTAATTTTTGAGAAAAAAAGACACAGTCCTGCCCTCATATAGCTTATGGTCCATAGGGAATGTCCTAAATCTAACTAGTTGCAAATAAGACCTGAGTTACCAACAGAAGAGAGTATAGGGCACTACGGAAGTATATCATTGGAGAATAAACTTGCTCTGGGAAGTTTGAGAAGCTACCTGGAACAAAGTGATGTTTCAGCAGAGACCATCCGGACGAGTGTAGGTTAGTCTGGTGACACTGTAGAAGTGAAGGGGACAGAGACAGTGTTAGGGACACAAGGGGCGGCATTCCAGGTAGAGGGAACCGCATATGCGTAGACCTGAGTCTAAGGTGACTGTGGTGTGTTGGAGGGAATGAAAAACATCCAGGGTAATGGGAAGCCATTGAGATTTTACACATTGAAGTAACTGACCATGTTTATATGTCAAAAATATCCTGCCTGTAGTGTGGAGAACAGATGTGTGGAGAGAGAGAGATGGTGGTACAACCGATTAGGTGTTGATTGTGGGGACAGAGAGTAGATGGATTTGAGAAGTTGATGGGACTTGAGACTTGACAGTTGATGGCATGTGGGATGGGGAGAGAGAGAAAGTCAACATAGGTCTGGGTCTGGTTGTGGAGCTCAGAAGAGAAAAGAGGGCTGGAGGCATAGCCCCCTGAGTGTTTGGCCTGTAGACAATGGTGAAGATAGAGAAGGGAAAACCTAGCCCAGGGAGAGTGTGCAGAATGAGAGCAAGAAGGCCCAGTGTGGAGCTCTGCAGCAAACAGCATTCATACCTTCCCCGGGGGCCCCTTCGAATGAATTCCTTAGAGATATATAAATTCTGGTGTGTGAACGACCACATCATGAGCAACTATGTACAGCACTCAAGTGATTTTCCTTGCTATTTTAGAGCAGCGATGATTTACAACACTTATTCCTATTGATGAAAACAGACCAAGACTTGAAAATCCAAACACATGCTTAGCAGTTATTAGTAGCGCTATTACTGGCTTGCTAACAACCAGTATCATTCCAGCCTCATCCACCCTGGCGGTGCTGGTGGCCTAACAGTAACTGGGCTCCTCCTGACAACTCAGCTTCTCTTACTGACAGTGTGAGGGGATGACCCACAACTTAACTCGTAATTCGCACTCTGCCTCCTCTACACCCACCATGGCTCACTCCAATTTAGATATTTTGTTTGGAATTGAGGGCAACCTTTAAGCTTCTGATGGATGCTTACAACTTACATAAAATGTTCTACAAGACACCAAAATCTTTCCTCAAAAATGCATAATCATAAGTCAATAAAAAAAGTCTGAGCAATAGCTCTTTAGGAAAAAAAAAGCATTAAATCCAATTTTTAAAACATAACTTTTAAATGTCTTATTCCCCTCAATCATGAACATTTCAAACTTAGCTGCTGAATTACCTGAACCCAAGAGAATGGAAGAGTAGATCTTTTTCTTTTTATGTGTATGGGAATTGTGTTTTAATTTTTATTTATTTTTAAAGATTTTATTTATTTATTTGAGAGAGAGCACAAGAGGGGGACAGGGGGAGAGGGAGAAACAGACTCCCCACTGAGCAGGGAGCCTGATGCAGGGCTTGATCCCAGGACTCTGGGATCATGACCTTAGCCAACTGAACCACCCAGGTGCCCCAGGAAGTGTGTTTTTAAAATGCTTTAGAGAATGTCACGTGGGGTTCACAGGAAACGTATTTCACAAAATTTCAGGAAATTTTTCCACATGTATTTGAGTTGGCAGATATTTCGAAGCATTCCTACGGAAGAAGTGCCATTCTGGGCTGATGTGGTTCTGGGGTTTCGAAAGATGACTGAGGCTGAACTGAAGAAATTCCCCCAGCATGTGTTCGGTCATGCTTTCACGACTCTGAAATGTGAAATCCCTACTTACCTCCCATGGTTGGAGAAGAGGTCAGTTGAAATGGCTCCTTGCTGCTTCCTTTATCTATCATAGCCATAAATAATTTCATAGCTCCTCATAAAATAGGTATGGAAAATTCCCTGTGGTTCCTCAGAGCTCGTCTGCAGTGTGTCCTGTTGCTCCCAATGGCCAGGGCTGTGTCAAACAATCTGAAGACAGTATTTGTGTCACAAACAGTAAATGACACCACACCAAGAGTAACACATCCATCTTATTCTAGTGCATGATTCATGGTTCTTTTTTATGCTGCATGATTTGGTCCCCAGCCCACCAGTAAGTAAAACCCACTCATCGACACAGTACCTTAGATTTCCTCATTTGTAAAATGGAGACTTTTAGAGAGTATATTTCCAGCTATCAAATTATATGATTTGCTCCAGTTCTTTAGATGGAGAATCTTAAGCTTATTATAAATTGTTTTTGAAATTTTTTTTCATTAGTGATAGAGAAAATAGCTTCCTTATTTTCTTTGTTATAATTGAGACCTCTAAACCTGAGAGGTCATATCTTATCTAGATTAGGTAATTGCTTCCTCACCAAGTTCGGTCCAAAATACCTTGAACTTGCATTTTGGCCTGGTTTTCGGGACTTCCTGATTCCACTTAGTTAGAAAACACATCAAGAGCATCTTTATTTGAGACACGTCAATAAATTTCTCTTCAGTCTAGAAACTGTAAGTGTATTGAGGGTTGTGAAACATTGGCCTTTTCAATCCCCAAATCTGTATGTTTGGTAGATAAAGAGGGACAAGGTGAATTATTGTGTAAACGTTGGAAAAGTGACTCGGGCTAGGAGTGGCAACGACGATCCGGTCCCAGGTGTGGGCCATAGGATAATTGATTCCTACAATTCACTAATCCCACGATTCTGTTTTCGACATCTATGTCTGAACCTGGCACTGTGTTAGAAGCTGGTCCAAAAAAAAAGGATAAAATATGATCACTTTTCTTAAGGAATTCCGAGTCTGACGAGGGTGATGGTGTGCGTGTGTTTGTGTGTGCATGTGTGTGTTTATGCATGTTAATTAACAATCACAGTGACTCCTATGGTAAGGGGCGTACAGATTTTGAGGGTGGATTGGGAGCACAGAAGTGGGGGCCTAAGTCTGTTAGGCTCATGTCAGGAGCATCACAATATATCTCTGTAGCTTTTATAAGTGTTCTTCTTGCTTTTACCTGTTAGCAATTTATATGGGACATTTTCCTTTTGTAAGTTCCAGTCTTCATTAGACCCACCCTTTCATGCCTTGGTCACTGGGTCTTAAACCATGTTTGCATGCTAAATTTGACCCTGTAGATATCAGCTGATAAATAAACATTTTGAGCCATCCTTTGATGAAGCTGCCCATCGGCCAACAGTCAAGTTTCAGCAGCATCACGATCTTTCCCTCTGCAGTACATTTTCCTTGTAGTACAAAAATGACCAGAAATAGGAAATTGGAAGTGTTAATGCTAGCGATTTGAGATGGAGGTATCATATACTTTATCTTAATTAAATTTGGATAAAGGGAAATTATTAGGCATGCCACAAGGGGCCGAGCTTTACTGTCATTATGGTACTATGTACCATTTTGTTTGATTATGATAAAAAATGGAAGAACATGTATAAAATGTCGAGTCTAAAAAGTGAGGTGTCATTAGAGAGGTTTATAACTTGGGGCTACAGTTTCATTATTATCCCCACATCTATTGTTTGCCTCCTTTGTCTTGGACTTTTTTCTCCATGTTCAGGAAGGTCTATAGAAAACCTGGCTGGATCCCTGTGGTCTTCAGCAGATCAGGCAGAAGCAGGGAAGGGAGACTCCTGCAGAGTGTTTGTCCCCATCACAGAGACTGGCAAGGGCTGGCTCCTCTGTGTGGAAATGGCGGGGGGTCAGGGATGGTAATGGACACAGAGATAAGGGAAGTGGATGAATTTGTATAACCCTTTACCCAGATTCCTAACAGTTTCTTTGTCATTTTCACTCTCTCATATATAAAAATGCAGGTATATTTTTTACATTTTTTCCCAGAGCCATTTAAGAGTATGTTGCAGACATGATGCCCCATGATTTCTAAATATTGCCATGTGTATTTTCTAGGAACAAGGATATCCTTTTACATAAACAGAGTACTATGATAAAAATCTAGATATTTATGTTGATACTGGAATCTATGGACCTCATTCATATGTTGCCCCCAAAAGGTCCCAGTAAGGTCCTTTGTATAGAGACACCTGGTCCCCGATCCAATCCATGGTCACACATTACATTTAGTTATCATGCCTCTTCAGTCTGTAGTCTGTCTTTGTCTCTGATGACCTTTATAACTTTTGAAGAGTACAGACCAATTGCTTTGTAGAAGGTCTCTCACGTGGGATTTGTCAAAGATTTCCTCATGATCAAATTAAGGTTATATGTTTTTGGTGGAACCGCACAGAAGGAATGTTGGCTCCCTAGCGCGTCATATTAGGAGGCACGTCGTGTGGGTGTGTCCCCTTCTGGTGACGTTAACTTGGATCACCTGGCCTGCCAGTTATCTCCAATGTGAATTTACTACATTTTCCCTTTGTAATTACTAAACGCTTTGTCAAAGTACACCTTGAAGTTGTGTAAATACCCTGCTCCTCATTAAACTTTAGCCTACTAGCTTTAGCTCTCATTCATGGTTCTTGACTCAATCATTACTACAATGTTTGCCAAGTGATAATTTTGTTCTTTTAAAGATTTTATTTATTTACTTGAGGGGGGAGGGACTAGAGGGGAGAGCAAGGGGGTGTGCAGAGGAAAGGGGAAAGAATCTCAAGCAGGCTCCCCCAAAGCAGGGCTTGAGCTCACAACACCTCACTTGAGCCGAAGCCCAAGAGTCGGAGGCTTAACGGACTGAGCCACGCAGGTGCCCTGCCAAGTGATAATTTCTAACTCTTTCCACATTTGGTTTGCTTTCTCCTATAAGGAAAAACTGCCCCCCCCATGTTTATTCAGTTATTTATTTATGTCAGTATGGACTCGGGGATTCCTATTTTATTCAATGAATTATAATCTATTAGTCTTATTGTTTATTTTGATGTTCAAATTGCCTAACATTTGGCCAGTGGGAGCCCCTTCAAGCTGCTCTTGTGTCTTTTTGACATTTCTGCATCTCTAGCACTTTCTTACTTTTGGGCACAACAGCATTCCACACACTCCAATTTTGAGAAGAAAAACATTTTCTTTTCATGAATATTTCCTTCCATCTCTTCCTTAAAACAAACCTGATGCAATGCTACATTTTAAATTTTTATATTCAGTGCAGAAATAAAATGCCTTTACTCTGTCTCCCTTCTACTTCCCTTTGTGCCCTGAAGTTTCCTTCTGTTGTGATTTTGGAGTGTAGAGAACACGCCCAACATCAGACCCTCCTCTACCGCATTCAGCCTGGGACAAGAATACATACAAGAGCCCATATGGGTATGTGTAAATATTTCCAAGTTCCAAATCAAGCTGACAAATCATTAAATAAAATATCGTTTATCCCTTTACTTTAACAACTATGATGTGCAACCACATTTAGCAATCTTGGATTCTCAGGAGTGCTGCACAGTAACGTGGTGGCAGGGGACTCTAGGTGCACGCCATGAGACACCCTAGTCCGTACACCCAAGCTCTATTCAGACTTCACCCCAATAGCTGTCCTTTGGCCACCCCTTGGGCAAGGGTGCACACAGTGGCATGGTCTGCCCCTCAGAGGAAGACAGTGCAGGCCCTGGAAGTGGGGAGAAAATATGGGGATCGTGGGTTCCCAGCTCACTGGGACTGGAAGTGAAGGAAGAGGGGCTCTCCCTGGCTGCATCCGTTGGCCCCACATACTCATTTCTCATGCACAGCTGGAGAAGGGCCAGAGTGGGGTCCTCTAAGTGGCCCAATGGAAGGGAGGTATAGCTCCAATTAGCCAGGGTAAGTTCTAAGTCCTAGAAGTAGTCTTGAGCTTATGGTAATCACGTGTGTGTGTGTGTGTGTGTGTGTGTGTGTGCGCGTGCGCGCGCGCGCATGTAGTTTCTTCTAATTTTTCAATGAAGTATTGGATATAAAGTCTAGACAGAAAACTTAAATAGAAATTCTTCCTGGGAGAGAGGGTGTATTGCTTTCATTTTGCTTTAAGAGATAAACAGTGGATAAGGTTCTTGGAAGATGGGGAGTTTTGCGGGGCAGGGGAAGCATGAGGGCCCGGAGCACCTGAATAGGTGGCATTGCTATGGGAGAGAGGGGAGGCAGGGAAACCAGCATCACCCCCAGTGCATGCATCCCTTCTCTGAGGAGTCTTCCTAAGCTTCCCAGTTTGCTGGGGCTGCCCTGGGCAGGGGGAAGCATCCCCTTGCGTGGGGGAAGGGCACAGTGAGTGAGGGCCAGTTCCCAGCATGGCCGCCACCCCAGCTGCCCTCCCACTCTGGTTGAGAATAAATGTGTTAGCTCTGGGGGCCACCCTCAACCACTTTCACATGGAAACAAATATTATCTGGATGATTTGTTCTTCGTGCTTCTAAAGTATCACCTTCTGGAAAACAGGCCCCATATTTCCATAATGACCTTCTTTTCAGGCCTAATTTCTAACTGTGGGATGAAGACCTGGGAAAAATCCTGCTACCGTCTCATTAGTTGGAAGCCTGCTGTCAGCATTTCACTCAACTTAAAATAACCTGGAGTCCAGTGGTACTTTGTGCCAGAGGGAGCCACCTCCTGAGAGCAGTGCCATTGGCCTGATGACCAGTCAGCTAGGGTTCGTGCCTGGGAACACTCTGGTTCCTGTCGGATTTTAGGCAACAGAGTCAAGGAGAAGAGGCCTGAGGGGCTGCTCTTGTCCCCCCTAGAGTCCTGGGGAGGTCTTTGTCAGTCCATGTATTGGATACACACATCCGCCATGACAGTAGGCCCGGATGTGGGTGCCTCAGACAGACAGTACACACACCCTTGTCCCACCGACCCCCCATTCTATCCTTTCAGCACTGTCTTGTGTCCCTGATACCTTCCTCTTCCTCCTGTGCCCCCCACTCCCCAAAGCGAGGCCTGCACAGATAGCACACAGGGCCTCTCTCTGTGGAGATCAGCTGTCCTCTCTTCCCTCAGGGCCTGACATCTGGCCAGAAAGCCAACGTGGGGCAAGAAGAGAGCCATGTGTCCCCTTTCCTCCTGAGGCAGGCTTTGTAGGGCAGGGACTCCTCCATGCCCAAGGCTAGCCTTTCGGGCAAGGATTTCAAGCCAAGTGAGAGGCAGGGTGGCATTGTGGTGAGGGGGTAGGACCCCTGGGCCTCACTCTGTGGGCTGCCGCCTGCTCTTCTCCACCAGGGTGAGCCCCGCTGGGAAGCCACACAATCACTGCTTGTTCCTCACACCCAGGGTCTGTTGTGCACCCTCCTACACCCCTTCCACACAATGGGAGCGTTCAGCCTACAGTGTTCTGACTCAAAAACGGGCTTTTCACTCAGCAGGCCGCACAAAAATGTCTCCAGCGTAAGCTCCAGCCTTCTGAAATAATATAAACTTTCAGGAAAGACAAAAAAAAAAAAAATGTTTTTAACCGAAATTGAGATCTTCAGCTTTTTTCAAAGAACAGAAGGGATCATCTCCCTCTCAAAAAGAGAAATGATGCCCAATAATATCCAGAACAAACAAAAGAACAAAAACCCCTCAGAGGTTTAATCAGCCATGCAGATCATGTTTTATATCCTCAGCCAGTGGAGTCATATTCTGCTGCTTTTTACTTGCCCCGGCCAGGAAATGAATCACAGAGGCAGTAAGTCAACTGAGCCTGTCTCTTTGCCAGACGTCCTACCTAAATAAATCATCCCGGCTGGATCAGGATCGTCCTGCCTGTGACAACATCGGGAAAGCTGGGTGCCTCATTTCTGTGCTGGGGAACCCTGTAACTTAGGTGCATTGCTTTCTTTCAGGAGGCCATGCTTTATACTGTGGCCCTGATAAGGCCCACGCTGACCACAGCACTGACCACAGCACTGACCACACTGAACTGCTCTCTCGGTACTTCCTTCCCATGGGTAAAACAAGGCCTCACGGTTACTTTCCCTGTCTCCCATCTCCTGTAGCTTCTGTTCTCCCACTTGGCCTGACTCACAGCAGTGCCTCGGAAAAAAACTCATGTGGCTCCCCCAGGAGTTGGACAGAAATATGGATTGTACATCAGGAACGTGACAGATCGGCCCTGCCTTATAAATGTCCAGCTTGCAAAGGTGCCTTCCTGTGTACAGCAGACCCCTGCCTCCCCAACACTAACACGCACCTTGCCGCTGGAGCCCAACTGTCCTTTTCCAGGCTTCTAGGTATTTCTGCCTCCTCCCAGCACCTGTGGCCTCTGACCAGAGGAGCTGTGGACAAATGATGGTCCCAGATGCAAGCCTAACGTGAGCACCCGTTTTCTGCCTGGCTTTGCAAGGCCGAAGTGGGAGGATACCAGCCAGGCAGGTGCAGAATGATGGTGTTTGGTTTTTCTGATGATGGCAACAAGGTTAGCGGGGAATAGATGGAGGCTGTGTGTGGTGTGGTAGCCTTAGGTGTTTCCCGTGGGGCGTCAGTAGCTGCCCAAAGGCAGCGCTACAGGTGACTTGTTCCCTGAAGCCCCACCGCCTGGTCTGACTCAGGGTGCCCGGCTGCTCCCCCCGAGGACCACCCTGCCCATGGAAGCCCTGAGCCTCGTCCACACAAGGGACCAGAGGCCGCTGCACTCCTGAATGGAGCATGCAAGTTCATGGCGTGGTCAGAGCCGGGATGGATATTCTGAGAAGTGGGAAATAGAAAGCAGTTGATTTTATCAGAATATGCATTGCAAGGAAATGAGTGAGGAATATGGCCGTCAGATGAGATCATGTGGTCAGGTCAGTATTAGACTATATATAAAACACAAGAAATCCCATGTATTCTTCACCCAGATTCCCCAAATCCTAAACTTACCATATTTGCTTTATCCTTTTGCCTCTAAATATATGCCTTTTTTTCTGAACCACTTGAGAGAAAGCTGCAGATGTGATGCCACTTTACCCCAAATACTGAATATGTATTTCTTAAACTCAAGGCCATTCTCTTATATAACCAAGGTCAACTAAGCAGAATGAGGGCATTAAATTAACGTGGGTATATTTCTGAAATCTACAGACCTTATTCAGATTTTGCCAATTGTCCCAATAATATATATTACAGCAAAAGAAAATCCAAGATCATACATCACATGTTGCAAAAATATATATTTATCATATATACTTATATATATGTGTATATATATGTGTGTGTGTATATATGCTATATATATTCATTAGAAGCAAGTGACTAGGTTCAGCCAACATTCAAAGGGAGGGGAATTAGGCTTCAGCCTTAAAGGGTTCAAAGAATTTGTGGATATATCTTGAAAACATCACCATTGACCCTCTGAGTACAAATTGTTTACATTCCTACCACATGTAAAATATGCATATATATGTAAGCATATATATGTATATTTAAAATCTAACTATTATAAGTTATTTTAGGTATAGCTACACTAAGTGTCACTATGAAGGAACAGTGACCTTTTTCTTTTTTCCTCTATTTTATTCCTTATTAGATGATGTAGTCTTTTGTTTGTTTCAAGTTTTTAAATTAATTAATTAATGAATTTTAAGATTTTACTTATTTATTTGTTAGAGAGAGAGAGAGCGCGAGCAGGGGGAGCTGCAGGCAGAGGGAGAAGCAGGCTCCCTGATCTACAGGCCACCCAGGCATCCCTCAAGTTTTTATTTAAATTCTAGTTAGTTACATTTAGTATAATATTGGTTTCAAGAGTAGAATTTAGTGATTCGTCACGTATGTGCAACACTCAGTGCTCATCACAAGTGCCTTCCTTAATACCCATCACCCATCTAGCTCATCCCCCCTCTCACCTCCCCTCCAGCAACACTCAGTTTGTTCTCTAGAGTTAATAGTCTCTTACGGTTTGCCTCCCTCCCTTTTACCCCCTTCCCCTGTGTTCATCTGTTTTGTTTCTTAAATTCCATACGAATGAAATCATATGGATTTGTCTTTCTCTGAGTGACATATTTCACTTAGCATAATACCCTCTAGTTCTATCCACGTCATTGCAAATGGCAAGATTTCATTCTTTTTTATGGCTGAGTAGTAGTCCTGTGTGTGTGTGTGTGTGTGTGTGTGTGTGTACACACAGTACCTCTTCTTTATCTATTCATCAGTTGTTGGACATTTGGGCTCTTTCCCTAGTTTGGCTATTGTTGATAATGCTGCTATAAACTTCGGGGTGCATGTACCCCTTCGAATTAGTATATTTGTATCCTTTGGATAAATACCTATCCAAAGGTATTGCTGGGTCATAGGATAGTTCTATTTTTAACTTTTTGAGGAAACAGTGGACTTCTTCTATGAATCTGTGTGCATAGTACTATTTGCCAAGTGAGCTTTTAAATTAGGTTTCCTTTTAATCTCATTTTCAAATAGACCGGACACAGTTAATTTTTTGATCACTGTTATAAGGTGTCATGCTTCAGGCTTGAAGCAAGGATTAATTTTTTTAGTTGACTATGTCTAATAACGCATACATAAGACATCACAAAATGCTTCCCAAAGCCAGGCCTACACCCTCCCCCCCCCAGGTTCTTGGTCACTGTGCTCGCCCAGCCTCCTTGCCTCTCTCTCCATCTCTAGCAATGGCCTCCTAGCTCTTCACTCTTTCTCTCATCAGTGGCTCAAAAACTCAATGCTGTTTTCCTCATTCCAACGCACTTGAAACTATAGCAGCAGTGGGGAGAACTGTCCTCTTTCCAGCTCTGACACCTGGGGTTCCGCTGCTCAGGCCTGACTCTCACCAATTCTCTTCACATCAGGCCCCTCAGGCTCTGGTCCTCAGGCTCTGGCCCTCGTCCCCTAACGAGCAAGTTCTAGCCAGCGTGAGGAGTCAGCTGGGGAACACATACCACGCCATCCCCTCTTCTCTCTACCCTCCTTGGTGGGCACCAATTTTCCAGAAGCAATCTGGTTTGCAGAGAAGCCTCCTGACCTTCATGCAGACAGTCATGTACCCTCTCACCCCAAAGCCATCTTGAATCCTTAGAAGAGTTTTTACTTTGTATTTGTATAATCCACAGGCCTATTTGGATCATCTTCCCAGAATAAAGGTACAAGCTATTAAAATGTTACCAGAGGAGTGTTAAAATGGCTGTATTTGGCCAGATGAAAGTGCTTTAACATTTTATATGACAAAAACGATGTTTTCCCCCAGTTTCTACTCATTAGGCTCCCCAGACAATTTTGGGTCTAAGTCTCAGCAGGTGAATTCCAGGCACACACGGCTTCTAGGGCAGTACCTTGGCTCCGCTGCACCCCCTATTCTGTCCCTGCTGGGCCGCACCCCACATCCTGCCCTGACCTCCCGCTCCCGGTTCCTCCCTCCTGAACCCAGAGGCCAAGCGCTGTGGTCAAAGCAGCCTCATCCCTCGTACTAGAGCTCACAGGGCCTTGCCTTCCCCCCATGACCCCTCTCCCCCAGTGGGTCTCCACACTGAACCCCCACCTCCCTATTTCTTTCTCTTTTTTTTCACTCTTTTTAAAAAAGATTTTATTTATTTATTTGGCAGAAAGAGAGAGAGCACACAAGCAGGGGGAGTGGCAGGCAGAGGGAGAGGGAGAAGCAGGCTCTCCATTGGGCAGGAGCCCGATGTGGGGCTTGATCCCAGGACCCTGGGATCATGACCTGAGCCGAAGGCAGACGCCCAATGGACTGAGCCACCCAGGCGCCCCACTCACCTCCCTATTTCATGCTGCCCAGGATTCCTCTCTTACATGGCTTAGGCTGCGGCAGGTGATGGGAGGTGGGGTGCAAGGATGCCTCTAGTCCCATGAGAAGAGAGAGGATGAGGAGACTCCCCTTTGCTTCTGGGATGTGGGGTGTGTGTGTGTGTATAAAGAAGTGCTTAGTGGAGCCCCATCCCTCTCAGGGCCACATGTGCTCAATTTCCTTCTTGCTGAACCCCGCACCCCCACACACACTTTATGCTTCAGGCTGACGTGGTCCTGCAGAGGGCTGACTTTTAGGTTTGGTGAAAATGGGCACCCTTGGGTTTTAGCATGATGACCAGGAGACATTGGTCTGGTGCTATTTAGTGAGCACAACTTCTTGAGTCCCCCGTCTCCACATTTCCTCATGGGAGGTTGGGACAAGGCATTCTCCCTATCTAGAATGAGGTCTTGCTCAGTTGCAGGAAACCCTACGGGGAAAGTCTCCAAGCTTATACCCCCAACCATGTCATCCAAAACCCCCGAAGAAAATAACTACCTTGTATGGTTGTAAAAGTGCTTGGTCACCCAACATACAGCTTCCAGGTATGGTTTCCTCCTACACCCTGGTGCCCCCTGATGCGTTGCCCGTGGGATGACAAGAGTGACTGGGCATCACCACGCGGTTGTATCGCAACAGTACAAGGATGATGGCGCCCTGGCACATTCAGTAAGTTCCCTCCTGGGGTCAAGGCCAGGGAGGCATTCAGCACCGCAAGCCTGCAGGGGCCTTCCAATCGCTATGATAATTTCAGAAGTCTCCAGGAAGAGAGTGGGCTTTCATTAGTAGCAACCAGTGGGGGACCCTTGAAATGGAAGAAGAGGACATTTGCGCTTGTTGAATTTATACATAATATTTATAAAAACCCTGTGGACTCAACATTCTTATCCTTAGGTAATAGTTGAGGAAACAAGCTCAGTTCGGTCAAGTCCCCAGGCTGGTAAAATTCCTTTATTTCTCTGAATTAGGAGAATAATTCTGAGTTTTAATTAGAATAGTTGGAACACAGAGCACAACGGTTAACTATCGACACGTGGAATCCACAATCTATTAAAAGGAAAACCAAGATAATGTTCAAATAATAATCAATGTAAAACATTTTTTGAAGTCCAAACGTCATTCTATTAAACCACTGAATGTAAGTGATAGATGGGTGTGGGGAGCAGGCAAACGCCTTTTGGATTTTATAGTAGCATAGCAACTATACCTTTTCCCACACCGCTCCCCCCATTAAAAAAAAATACCGAGGAACTACAATGTGCTATGTGCTGTGTCAAACTTTTTCCAGATGCTGTCTCATTTCATTTTCACAAGGAGCCTATGAAGTCAGTACTGGTATCTCCAAATTATGGATGGAGGATTAAAGTTCACAGAAATTAAATAACTTGACCAAGGTCTTCTGATTGGTAAAGGGAAGAGCCCTCCTAAACTCTTTTTAAACATCTTTTCTTTACATTCACTATTTTAAGGAATATTAACACACTGCAATATGTTGGTCAGTATCACCACAAAATTCATAGGTGATTGTATTAAAACTAATGCTGTTGAACTGTACACCTAAAAATGGTTAAGAGAGTGAATTTTATGTTCTGTGTATTTTACCACAATTAAAAAAAAAAAAGATTTACAGGACCTAGATAAGCCATTTCCTTAAAAAAAAAAAAAAAAGATTTATTTATTTATTTTAGAGAGAGAAAGTCCGCCTGCATGAGAAAGAGTGAGGAAGGGGCAAAGGGAGAGGGAGGGAAGCAGACTCCCCACCGAGCCAGGAACCCAACCATGCGGGGCTTGATCCCAGGACCTCGAGATCATGACCCCAGTGGAAACCAGGAGTCCCACACCCAACCTACTGAGCCACCCAGGTGCCCCAAGCCCTTTCTTTTTGTTATGGATATACTTGGTCCAAAATATCATTATCAACCACAACTCTCAGTCCATCAGCTGCAAATATTCTGCATTCGTCTCGTGCTAACATTCCTGTGGTAGACATAAAGTGGGGGGTGTGACCCCTGTTCCAAACATCTAGTTAGGGAGACCAGAATAAAGAAAAGGAACATCCAAGAGTTAAGAATATGAGACAAAATGCCTAAGGCTGCAAATTTAGGTGCTAAATAAATGGCATAAAAAAAAAGGCTAGGGGATTTAAAATACGGATTGATTTAGTACTCATTTAGCAGCTAGTATGATACAGGAACTTTGTAAAACATGAAAAGGACAAGACATTTGTTTTGAATTTTTGAAACAGGTTTTCATTTAGGTTCCAGTTTAGGAATCCCCAGTTTCCAAGGATGCGAGGCAGTCGGTGGCTAAGAATTTGACCTCCTTGGGCCCTGGATGTGGTGGCCTTGCCCATCATTTCCTGTGAGGGTTTGCGCAGGAAGCTGCTGAGGTTCACTTAATGGTCTCTCTCGTTCTTCCCAGGTTAAAAGGAAGTGGGGTCCTGATACTCACCCGACGAATAGGAGACCTGTGGGAGCTTCATCCATCCTTCGACATCGTGGTCAACTGCTCAGGCCTTGGAAGCAGACAGCTTGCAGGAGACTCAAAGATATTCCCTGTGCGGGGCCAAGTGCTCAGAGTTCAGGCTCCCTGGGTGAAGCATTTTATCCGAGATGGGAGTGGGCTGACATATATTTATCCCGGCATATCCAACGTAATCCTGGGTGGAACAAGGCAAAAAGGAGACTGGAATCTGTCTCCAGATGCAGAAATTAGCAGAGATATTTTTTCCCGTTGTTGTGCTCTTGAGCCCTCCCTCCATGGAGCCTGCGACATCAGGGAGAAGGTGGGCTTAAGGCCCTTCAGGCCAGGCTTGCGGCTGCAGACAGAGCTCCTAGCCCAGGACGGTAGGAGGCTGCCCGTGGTCCACCACTACGGCCATGGGAGCGGGGGCATCTCTGTGCACTGGGGCACTGCTCTGGAGGCCGCCAGCCTGGTAGGCGAGTGTGTCCGAGCCCTCAGGACCCCCACTTCCAAGTCAAAGCTGTAGGTGACATGAAGTGACAGCAAATGGCCCCGGAGACTATCGATCAAAATATAATCTAAGCACCAGAACTGATTCCAATAACTTTTCCATTGCATGAAAGTTTAATTAGATATATCTTTGTTTTCAAAATTAGAAATGATGCAATATGAATCCTTAGTAGCCTTAGGACTAGTACTAACCTAATCTAGTACCAGTGTAGAATTAGGCTTAAGTCTACTACTAATGACATAGGGCATAAAACTCTATTTTTGTTAAAAATACTTGTTATAGAATAAGATTTCTCTTAGATCCGGTGTTCAAAGCTCTGTGCTTATTTACAAGGATGCTGGAAACTGTAGGGATTTTGACATCTTTTGGCTAATAAATCCACCGCAAGAGATAATGTATGGAAAACACTTAACTCACTGTCAGTTGCAGAGACGCCCATGATGTTTGTGGGTTGCATTCAAGTGAGCATTATAGTCCCTCTAAATAAAATACACGGTGATCATGCAACACAGGCTTATTACATTTAACAGAAGACAAAGCATGGTTCCTCCTAGTACTTGTGGCAACCTCTTCCTCCCCTCAGCTGGTCATGATGTTTAGAAGACAGGGATGAAGTTACCTATGAACATGGCATCAGCTCAATAGCTGTCTGGAGTCAGTCACCTACGGGTGGTACTTTCCCTTACTACAAATGACTGAGCACTCTCGCTTGTTGCGTGGTTGACTTTGCCCAAGCATTTTTGAAGATTGAGTAGCAGGTGCAGCCAAAGAGCTAATTTGCTGATTAGGATGGAACAATCATTGTGAATGAAATATATCCAAAGAGTTTTCTGCAAGTTGTAAAAAACAAAAAACAAAAACTCCTGGGAAGGAGGGGAAATGTGTCATGATAAAATAAGTTTGGGAATTGCTGAAATAAATTAATCTAACCTGGTTTCTTGGCTCAGGTCTGCTCAGAGTTAATCTGTTCATATGTATTGTGAATGCTCAGGAGGGTTTTGGCTTTAATGAATGGTAAAGGAGGTGCTAGTCACTAAGGTAAGGACGCTTTAGAGAAATAGATGTAATTTTAATTTTAATTTTGGCAGGAGATGGCTGGTGTTTAGTGATAATAAGTTCTATTTTGGACATCCGGGGTTGTGTGTGGGGGGGGTGAGGTTGGCAAAGAGAAGGTGGGAAAGAGAAAGCCCCCAGCATAACTCCATTTTACTGTTTTGTTCACTGAGCTTTTGCATATGATTTTTTTTTTAAAGAGAACATTCGGCTGGAAGAGGGAGTGAGGGAGAGAGAAGGAGAGAGAGAAGGGAATGAGAGAGACAGAGAGAGAGAGAGAAAACCAGCGTACTAGATGATCTTAATCTTTCCTTGTAGTGTTAGAAAGCCTCCAGTGTGCTTCTTCCCCACAGGTTCCCACCAGGGGGTGGTATTGTATCAAATTCAGATAAACTGGGAACTCTGAAAATCGAGAAATGACTAAAATAAAAAAATGGATACCAGCTGTGTGGAGTGACTGTGTGATTCTTTTCAGGTTTTGGAGTTTATATGCCACGATCGTAATTGTTCTGTGTAAAGTATTTGAGAAACATGCAAACTTAGGCTGACCACACACGTACATGCGTGTGTGTACTCGTTGCATTCTGTGAGAAATACTAAGACATGATAAAATGGCATTTTAAAGAGAAGGAATAAAACATTTCATGGTTAAAATGAAGATCCAGACGGCCGCTTAAAGTAGGTATGGTTCAGTTGTGTTTACGATGGTTTGAAGTGTACTCATTTGCTCCTTATGCCCATGGTTTAGATCCTGCAGCATTTCCGTTTCAGGTACGTAGGCTCACATTCCATGCTGCTGTCTATTTGCTACTCTAGGTCAGTCTGCTTTTATTTTTCTAGTCCGACTGAAAGATTGAAGGCTTTCCATGCCCTGATTCCATGTTCACTAATTGCTAAATATTTGCTCCCCGTGTCTCTTAAAAGTTTATTCATTTTGGTCAGCAGCTGCCAACGTGGGCTGCACGCTAGAATCAACTAGAATCACCTAGGAAGTTTTGAAAAAATACCGATTTCCAGCGTGCTATATTAACTTAGACTCTTTGGCAGGTGGTATGGGACCCCTGCATCAGTATTTGCTCAAACCTGCCCACAGAGTTCTAACCTACAGCTGCAGGCAGCTGAGAACTACGGAGCACTCGTCCCTCCTCTCCTCCTAGGACTCCAGAGCTCCCATAACCACGACCCCTCCCTTCCTCCTTCGTCATCATGCCGCATGGGGTTAGGAGGGATGTGCTCTCGTAAGTGGTGTGTAGGCACTTCTGGGCAAGGCGGCCTATGGAATTGGCTATGTCCCAAAGTGGCTCCCTAGAAATGCTGGGAATTACCTTGCTGGCTCTGGGTCAGCTGCCTAGACTCAGCGGTCTTTGTCCGAAAGATGAGAAACTGAACAAACGGATGATGGCCAGACCATATATAAACATAGAACTCTGACCCACAAACTATAGCAACCAGCTCAGGAAACCAACACCCTCATCTACAACAAGCCACCCAGGAAGCCTGCCTGCTCTCTGTCAGACGTGCAGGAGGCCAGACTGCTATCTCTAGTAACAATCCAGAGAGCTGAACAGTCGTTTCTGAAACAATCGGCCCCATATGGCCAGGACTTGATTAATAACTGACAGCTGCCCTAATTTTTTGGCCCCTGGTCAACTTGGGAGCAACTACAGAAAGCCTACATGCACCCCTAACCAGTCACCCGGCATGCCCCGCTTCTAGTTAGCTCGCTTACAGCTTCCTCATGCCAACAGAAAGACAAACCCCACTCAGAGCATAAAGTCTTCTCTTGTTTGCTACTCTAAACCTTCCCCACTCTTCTGCCCGCCTTGGAGCCACGGTGGCCGACTCCCTTGCTAGAGCAAAGTCTGGATCAATTGTTGTTGTTTTCTCATTTTGAGGGTCTTCATTTCCACAAGGATTTCCTGTTTCTGTAAGTTGTTGTCTTCTTTGGTGATCTGTGCTAAGGCCAGAGAACGGAGTACTCCCCCCCCCCCCCGCCCCCCATTTTCTATTACAGACCACTTAAATTTTTTTTCTGAACATGGAGAACAACCCATTTCCTTCTTAAATCTCTGCTTTCAAGTGTCTGACTTTTGTGGTGAGCTCGGACCGGCTGTGCCTGTGACCCAGCAGGCCCCGGCGGCTTTGAGGGAATGGGCACTGCAAGTTAGGTGCTTCTTCAGCAAGCAGAGGTGATGGACGTACTTTTAGGCTTTTCTTCACTTAGGAAGAAGTTAAACAGAAAGACCATAGCCCAGTAGGACATGCTTGTATACAAGAAAGGCTATTTTTAGCAGTGACATCTATTCTTCTTTTTATTGAACAGATGCATTCAAACCAACAGATATTTGAACTAATTTTTTCTCAATCCATTAAGAGCTCTTAGAGAAAAGGAGGAAAATAATGGTGGGACCTGTGTCCTCTGGGAGTTGTAGTGAGTTCTGCAGGGAAACCTGTTCCAGAACTCTCCTCACTTGTCAGATATTTGAAATGAATGTAGCACTTTTAGTGTTTTTGCTTGGTTCCTCTCATCTTTCTTCTTGAGTGTGTGAATGATGGAGACACATTTGAAACCTGTTTCCTCTGGGTATCATTCAGTCCAGAAAAACCAATGAGATGTTTAAGTGGTCTCTTTCTTCTTGAAAAATCTCAACAGTTTGCTACCAGGCCTGGGGGCTTTATTATCCTAAGTGACTTTGCTACCTATAAATGACAGCCCTAAGTGGCCAAAGGGAATGAGTTAACCAGATCTCTGAAAGAATGTAACCAACGTTTCTTCAATTATTAGCAGAACAATTGACTTCCATCTGCTCAGGGCACCCGCTGAGTGGGTAGCGACGCTACCCATAATTCCACCACTCAGAGCCTGTTTCCCTTGAATTATAATTTTTACCTTGGTGCAAATTCTAGGATATCAGCCTACCCTCCAATTTTATATGTATCCTAGTATTTCCCTTCCTTACAAACCCAAGTGGTCTGGTAACGGACTTCAGCCAGTGTTGGAAATATTCCAAATCGTTTGCCTGCTCTGCCCAAGCCCACTTCCCTGGGAAATCTGCTCAGATCTGGGGGTTCACTATCTGGGCAGTATCCCCCATGCCCTGCCTCTCTGGTCACAGCTTTTTGGATCAGAGGAAACGATCAGTTAGTTTGGGTTCAGTTGCAAGTAACAGAAACTCCCCCAAATAGTTGCTTAAACAAGATGGGCATGCATTTCTCTCTCACATAAAAGAAGCTTGGATGTAGGCATTCCAGGGCTGGTGTGGGGACTTTAGTCAGTACCCCAAGCTCTTCCAGCTCACACTCTGCTACCTCAAGGGTGTGGCTCTTGGGCTCTTGGCCATCACGTCATCACATCTAACCCCAAGGGAACGTCCCAGAAGACTCAGGCAACACTTTTGCTTCTATCTCATTGCATAGGATTTAGCTTCAGGCCTACGCTGAGATTCAAGGGAAGCTGGAAATGCAGTCTTTTGGCTTGGTGACAATGTAAAGGTTAAGGTTTTAGCAGGCTCTGCTAAAACGAGCCAACTATAAACTGAGTTAAGCCAGTCAGATTCTTAAGAATTTATACTAAGGGTTTCTAAAACTGTTTCCCGGTAATGGCAGGCTCTGGAGACATGCAGGCTTGGGCCCACAGTCCAGGTTGTTCAGGACAGAAGAAGCCAGGCGAGAGAGGAAGCAGAGAAGAGCAGAGGAGGAAGCCCAAGGGGCCATGTACTTCTGGGGAAGCATTGAGAATGACCTCAGATCCTGACCCAGTTCCACTTCTCGTAGGTCTGACTGGATGGTCAATTCTGCATTCCTCAGAAACCTCATTTTTAAAGACTGCTTTTTAAAAATCATTGTATTAAGCAGGGAGAATGGATGGGGGCTGGAGAGTTTCAGATTTTCCCCAAAAGAAGTTATTTTTCCTGCAGTAATTTTAATAAAAGGATGCTTTTTATGGCTGTAAGAGTAAAATCTAAACATCACGGGTCAAATCCAGCATTTGGTGTCTTTTAGCTTTTGCCTAAAAATCTTATCCATTCTTTTCTTATTCCCAGTAGGGGACATTTGATATATCCTTATCTCCTTTACCATTGTTATCACCTATTGTTAGGACAAACAAAGTCAAAACTACCCAAACAAAGCTCTGTGTTACTTGGGCAACAGGTTTTCTTATATTAGTGCTAGTTCCTGAATATGTTATTAGTTTCTGGTCGAGATGTTGTTGTAAGCAATGGTATTCTTAGTAATGCAGATTATGTTCTTTAATTACAAAACTTGAGTTATGGCCATTTTGTATGGTAAATCTCATGCTGTAGGAGTAATGCCTGTATTTAATTTCCTGTCCATGGAGTCCATGGAGAAATACTTTATCATAATTCTCCTTTCTCCTTGAGCCCATTTAAGTAGATTCTCTCCTTTCAACCAAAAACCCTCATCTAAGTCACCTTATAAAAAACAAGTGGATCCTTGAGATGGGAAACTATCCACTAGACTAGGGGTTGGCAAACTGCTCCTGTTAAGGGCCTAGTAATAAAGATTTTAGGTTTCGCAGACCATACGATCTCCGTTGCAACCGCTCAATTCCTCAATTCTGCCACCATAGTCGGAGAGCAGTGAGATAATTTGTAAACAAATGTCCATGGCTGTGTTCCAATAAAACTTTATTTACAAAAACAGGCAGAGGGCCAGATTTGGCATCAGGGCTACAGTTTGCCTTGCCCTAAACTATAACCTCCATGTGGGCAGGAACATGTCTGATTCATTTAACATCTTCTACCCAACTCCAAACACCAAGCTTGGTCCTCGATACACATTTGTTGAATCGCTGGGTGAGTAAACTATCAATGTGACATTATAGACAGATTATCCCAGCTTAAATTTGAAAAAAAAAACTACTAAACCTCGTTCAACAAGCTCTTTTGTTAGCTTTCTAATTGATTTTCCTTAAAAACTGTGAAAGTCTATCTGCTACTAATATCTTGCAGCTTGAGTATACCACAGAGAATACTTTCATGGCCTGGATTCTCAGGCAATTGAATGATTTAAGCAGCCAGAAGGCATAGGACAAAGAAAATTTTCTTAGGAGCGGAGCCATTATGTCAGTGCCCTCATCAAGGCCCGCACATCCCACTGGCATTATTCTACTGGGCTGGGACCAGGAAGGAGTGTAAGTGTGTCCTCTGGTAAAGGAAGAGATAAAAGCTATGTCTCTTCCCTGTTTTTGTGGTCTCTGCAGCCTCCAGCCGGTTGTGCCAGGGGTTTGGTTCCTACTAGGAGAGGAATGAGAGAAAAATAAAAAACATGGGCCTAGCGTCAGGAAACTGCATTGGCAGAAAGCTTTCTGGGTAAGCTCGATACCTTGTCTCAGCTTGGTCCTTCCCACATTGACCCCTGTACCCTGCTGTCCACCGAGCCCACTGATGGCCCCTTTAGTACGTCTGGTCTTCTCCCATGGCTTCCCTTACTTTTGCACCCACTCAGATGTGAGTTAACTTCCCTGAACAAAAATCCCATTTGACTCACTGGACCAGAGGTCTTCAACCCTGACTGTGCATGGGAAAAAAACAAAACAAAACAAAACAAAAATTTAATACCTATGTCTACCCACAGACCAACAGAATTAGAAGCTCTTGGGTGGGGATAGTAGGCATCAATATTTTTTAAAAGTACCCTCCACCCTCATCTTGGTGATTTTAATGTGCATCCAGGATTGAAACACACAGATCTAGATTTCCAGTACTGACTGTACATCACAATCACTGGGGAGCTTTTAAAAAAGATATAGATTCCAGACCTAATAAATCAGAATTTGGGGGGGGGGTGGAGAGGTGTGACCTGGGAATGTATATTTTTGAGAACTACTCTGGGAGCTTTCTGGTGAACAGCCAGGCCTGAGAACCAGGCTTTAGGCCATGCCAAGCACATGCTGATATGACCTGCTGGGCTTGGGCACAGATATGCTAGCTGCTCAGCCATCTGAGCCACAGGAAGGGCAGAGAACTGCACTAGGTCATAAGATGGAGGTGAGCTCTGGCCTGCTCATGGTAATTCAGCCCACACTGCTCAAGTCCCAAAGACCTCTGACCTGGACCCTCAGACTCAGTCCCTCAGCCAAGCCAAGCGTGATGGAGTGTGGGAGGCCCACCCTCATCCAAGCCCTGGGATGTTTAAAACGGGAGACTTGAAAATGTTCAAATGCTGGAGGAAAACCGGCCCTAGAGCAGGAGAAACTGAAGAGCCAACCACAGAGAGTTAACTGATGCACAAGATCCTTGGTGAAGGCAGGGGGAGGGGGGTGGTAGGGGGACCTCTTCTGCTGAGACAGAAGGCAAGCCAGAACAGGTGGAAGCAGATGTGGGTGTGTTTGTTGGTATGGAGTTCTCCTTGGGTGACCTTGCTGGTTCCCTGTAAAGCAGGTAGCAAATTCTTTTGCTGATAACAAGTGAGGAACTGCGGGACCGGGAAGGAGCCTGAAGACAGGGGGGACATGTAAAAGAGGCATCTGGAAGAGATCTGCCCATGGGGGCATGAAACAGATCACTAAGTAATGCTCAGAGGTTGGTCACCCTAAATTGATGGTGTCCCAAATTTGCACAATTCATTCATTCATTCATTCATTCATTCATTCATTCAAGGCATATTTATTAAATGCCTACAATATGTCAGTGCTGTTCCCAAACTGAGGAGAAAGCATGGGGAAGGAGACAAAGGTCTTGGCTTCGTAGAACTTATGTTCAACTGGGAGAGACAGAGTACACACATACATACCCTCATGTATGGAGGTGTTGTATACTATGAAGAAAAAAATTTTTTAATTTTATTTATTTTTTAAATTAAAAATTTTTTTTTGAAAAAATTTTTTTAAACAGGGAGGATCAAAGGCTACTATTTTATACAGAGTGGTGTGGTTAGGCCTCTCTGAGCAGGTGGCACTTGAATGGAAGGCTGAGGAAAGTGAGGGAATTACAATCCATGTGAATATCTGGGGGAAGAATATTCTAGGCAGAAGGAAGAGCAGGTGCAAAAGTCTTGAGTGGAGCGTGGAAGAAGTGCAGTGTGCTTGGTCTGTGTAAGGAGCAGCAAGAGGGCCAGTGTGGCTGGGTGCAATGAGCAAGAAGGAGAGTAGGAGAAGATTAGGTCAGAGATACAGACCCAGGTCAGATCATTTAGGATCTGGGGCCATGATAAGGATCTTAGATTTTGGGGTGCCTGGGTGACTCAGTCGTTAAGCATCTGCCTTCAGCTCAGGTCATGATCCCAGGATTCTGGGATCGAGCCCTGCGTCGGGCTCCCTGCTCAGCAGGAGAGCTGCTCTTTCTCCCTCTCCCTCTTCCCCTGTTTGTGTTCCCTCTCTCACTGTGTCTCTCTCTGTCAAATAAATAAATAAATCTTTAAAAAAGTAAAAAATAAAAAAATAAAACAAAAATGTTAAGGATTTTAGATTTTGTACTAAGTGCAATGGGAAGCTATCAGAGAGGGGAGAATAAGGGAATAACATGATCTGATTTTACTCTGGTTGCCGTATGGAAAATAAACTGAATGGAAGGCCAAGAAAGCAAAAAGGAAGACAGTACTGAGAGGGGCATTTGCAATGATCTGAGGAAAGAGGAGGGTGGCTTGGATGAGGGTGGTGGAGGGGGTAAGAAGTGGCTAGATTCTGTACATATTTGGATTCTATATAACTATGGTATTGGCTAATGGATCAGATGTGGAATGTGAAAATCAAAGAGGAGGTAAAACTGACTCCAAGGTTTGTGGTCTGAGCATCTGGATGAATGGAGCTGCTATGCTCGGGAGAACACTGATGGGGGAGAAGGTTTAGTTGGGGGGTGGGAGGTACAAATAAACAGAAGTGTTGAGCGTGTTCAATTTGAGATGCCTATTAGAGACCCAAGGGGAGATGTTGAGGGTGCAGTTAGATATATGAGCCTAGAGTTCAGGGGCAGGACCAGAATGGAAGTATAAAGTTGGGAGGTGCCAGCATATTTAAAACTATGGTAGTTGATGAGATCTCTCAGGAAGTGACTTAAAAAAGAAGATACCTGAGGGGAGAGAAAGAAACTAACATCTGTTGAACACCTACATAGACTAGGTGCTTTTTACATGTACTACCTCTTTAACATTTCACAAGTTAGAGATATTAGACTTCCCATTTTATACCCGGAGGGACTGCAGTTCAAAGGTGAAATAGTATGTCCAAGGTCACACAGTTAGCAAATGGTCAGAATTTGAACTGGTTCTGCCTGATTCTGAAGCCCATACACATTCATTGCCCCCTCCCTCCCTCGCTCCTTCCTTCCTTCCTTCCTTCCTTCCTTCCTTCCTTTTTGAGGTATAATTTATATACAGTAAACTATTTAAAACATGCTTGTATAACTTACCAACTACACATACATTTAATTATCACTCAGATCAAGATATAGAATATTTACAATGCTCCAGAAGGCTCTCTCGTGCTCCTCCTGCTTTACATCCCTTCAAAAGTAACCACTTGTGATAGTTAATTTAGTAGTCAGCATCATGGGATGCCCAGATATCTAGTTAAACTTCATATCTGGGTGTGCCTGTGATGATGTTTCTGGAAGAGATTACCATGTGAAGCAGTAGTCTCAATGAAGTAGATTGTATTGCCCTCCCCAATGGGTGGACATCATCCAATCCACTGAGGGCCTGAGAGGAACAAAAAAAGTACAAGAAGGGAGGATTTGCCCTCCATCTCTCTCTCTCTCTCTCTTTCTCTGCCTGACTGCTTGAGCTGGGACATCAGTCTTCTCCTACCCTTGGTGCTCCTGGTTCTCAGGCCTTCAGACTGAAACTGGAATCTACACCATTGGCTCTTAGGCCTTCAAACTACACCACTGGCCTTCTTGGGTCTTCAACTTGCAGAGTGCAGATGGTGGGACTTTTCAACCTCCATAATCATATGAGCCACCGGGCAGAGTCAGGGCTTATGGAGGTCAGGTACTCAATGGCATATTAGCTCAGGTCTGTCTCACAGTGGGCCCATTAGATCCCCAAACCCACACCATGATTATCTTTCCAGTTCTGGCATGCATAATTGGAATAGATCTACTCAGCAGCTCGCAGAATCCCCACATTTGTTGGCTGATCTGTGGAGGGCTATTACGGTGGAAAAGGTCAAGTGAAAGCCACTAGAACTGCCTCTACCTAGAAAAATAGTAAACCAAAGGCAATATCCCATTTCTGGAGGGATTTCAGAGACTAGTGCCACCATCAAGGACTTGAAAGTTGCAAAGATGGTGATTCCCACCACATCCTTATTTAACTTACTTGTTTGTCCTGTGCAGAAGACAGATGGGTCTTGGAGAATGACAGTGGGCTACTCTAAGCTTGTCCAGGTGGTGGCTCTAATTGCAGCTGCTGTACCAGATGTGGTTTCATTGCTTTAGCAAATTAGTACATCCCCTGTTACTTGTTATGCAACTATTGATCTGGCAAATACTTTCTGTCTCTGTCTGTAAGGTCTATTAGATACAATTTACTTGTAGCTGGCAAGGCCAGCAATACACTTTCACTCTCCTTCCTCAGGGGTATATCAGCTCTTCAGCCTTGTGTCATAGTTTAGTTTGCAGGGATTTTGATAGCTTTTCCCTTCCACTAGACATCATACTGGTCCATTACATTGATGACATTATGCTGATTGGACCTGGTGATCAAGGAGTAGCAACCACTCTAGATTTATTGGTAAGACTTTTGCATGTCAGAGGGTGGTATGAATCTGACAAAAATTCAGGGACCCTCTACCTTAGTGAAATTTCTAGGTGTCTAGTAGTGTGGCATGTCATGATATCCCTTCTAGGTGAAGGATAATGATTGCATCTGGCCCCTCTTACAACCAAAAATGAGGCACATCTAGTGGGCCTCTTTGGAGTTTGGAGGCAATGTATTCCTCATTTGGGTGTGTTACTCTGGCCCATTTACTGAGTGACCTGAAAAGCTACTAGTTTTGAGTGGGTCTAAAAACAAGAGAAGGCTCTGCAACATGTCCAGGTTGTGTGTAAGCTGCTCTGCCTCTTGGACCACATGATCCAGTAGATCCATTGGTACTTGAAGTGTCAGTGGCATAGGGATGCTCTTTGGAACCTTTGACAGGCTCATAGGTAAATCCCAGCACAGGTCCTTAGGATTTGGGAGCAAAGCCCTGCCATCCTCTGAAGATAACTGCTTTCCTTTTGAGAAACAGCTCTTGGCTTGCTACTAAGCCTTAGTAGAGACTGAAGACTTAATATGGGCTACCAAGTTACCACGTGACCTGAGCTGCCCCACATGAACTATAAAGTTCTGCATGCATAGCAGTACTCCATCATCAAATGTAAGTGGGAATGGATGTGATTGGGTACAGGCAGGTCTTAAAGACATAATTAAGTTACATGAAAAAGTGGAACAAATGCCTATAGTGCCCACTCCTGCTACACTGCCTTCTCTTTCCCTGCCTGTACCTATGGACTGATGGGGGCTTCTTATGATCAGTGGAAGACAAAATTTGGGCCTGGTTTATAGATGGTTCTATATGGTATACAGGAACCACCTGAAAGTGAAGAGCTACCACTCTACAGCCCCTTCCTATGAAATTCCTGAAGAACAGTGGTGAAGAGAAATCCTCCTATTGGGTAGAACCCTACCTAGCTGTTCACTTTGCTTGTGAGGAGAAATGTCCAGATGTGTGATTATATACTGATTTATGGCTAATTATTTGGTCAAATGGCCAGGGACTTGTGGAATATGATTGGAAAATTAGTGGCAAAGAAATTTGGGGAAGAGGTATGTGGATAGACCTCTCTGAATGGGCAAAAAATGTGAGGATATTTGTGTCCCATGTGAATGCTCACCAAAGAGCGACCTCAGCAGAGGAGGATCTTAATAACTGAATTGATGGGATGACCTATTCTGTGGATACCAACCTGCTTCTTTCCACAGCCACCACTGTCATCTCCAAATGGACTCACGAACCAAGTGGCCATGGTGGCAGAGATGGAGGTTATGCACAGGCTCAGCAACATGGACTTCCACTCACCAAGGCCAACCTGATTATGGCGACGGCTGCAAGTCCAATCTGCCAGCAGCAGAGACCAACACTAAGTCCCTGATATGACATCACTGTCTGGGGGTGATCAGCCAGCCACCTGGTAGCAGGTTGATTACATTGGACTACTTCCATCTTGAAAGGGGCATGTTTTGTTCTTACTGAAATAGACACTTAACTCTGGATATGGATTTGCCTTCACTGCACACAGTTCTTCTGCCAAAACTACCATCTGTGGACTTACAGAATGCTTTATCCACCGTCATATTATTCTACACAGCATTGCTTCCGATCAAGGAACTCACTTCCCAGCAAAAGAAGTATGGCAATGGGCCCATGCTTATGGAACTCACTGTTCTTATCGTGTTCCCCACTCATCCTGAAACAGCAGAGGAATGGCCTTTTGAAGACTCAGTTATAGTGCTATGTAGGTGGTAATACCTTGCAGAGCTGGGGCAAGTTTCCCAGAAGGCTGTCCTATCTTCTGAATCAGCATTCAGTATATGGTGCTCTTTCTCTCATAGTCAGGATTCACAGATCCAGGAATCAAGGGGTGGAAATGGGAATGGCACGGCTCACTATTACCCCTAGTGACCCACTAGCAAAATTTTTGCTTCCTGTTCCCACAGCTTAGCCTCTGCTGGTCTAGAAGTCTTAGTCATTCCAGAAGGAGGAATGCTTCCATCAGGAGACACGATGATCTTTTTGAACTGGAAGTAAAGACTGCCACCCAACCACTTTGGGGTCCTTATACCTCTGAATCAACAGACAAAGAAGGGGTTATAGTGTTGCCTGGGGTGATTGATCTTGACTACCAAGGGGAAATTGGGCTAGTCATCTACTATGGATGGAGGGAAAAGTATATTTGGAATATAGGAGATCCTTTAGGGCATCTGACTATTAGAATTCCTTATGATTAGGGTCAGTAGTACAACAACCCAATCCAGGTAGAACTGCTAATGGCCCAGACCCTTCAGGAATGAAGGTTTGGGTCACCCCACCAGATAAAGGACCATGACCAGCTGAGGCGCTTACTGAAAGCAAAGGGAGTATGGAATGGATAGTGGAAGGAGGTAATTTTATAAATACTAGCTTCAACCATGTGACTAGTTATAGAAATGAGGACTGAAATAGTCATGAGTATTCCTCCTTATGTTGTTATGCTGTTATGAATAATTTGTGTGTGTATGTGTGTGTGTGTGTGTGTGTGTGTGTGTGTGTGTGTGTGTGTGTACTGCTATTTGCAGCCCAGTAAGCAATGTTCATGGTTATGATTTTGGGTCATTGAGAGAAAAATATATTGAATTTGGTCCTTTTCCTCTTTACCTGAGGCTGGGAAAAGTGGAAAGCGCTTGAAAAAAAAATGTTTCACAAAAAGTAGTTTAAATAAAGGTATTTAGTACTTCAGGACTGGTCTTCAGTTTTTTGTTTTTTAAAGATTTTATTTATTCATTTGGGACACAGAGATAGAGAGAGAAAGGGAGGGAGCGTGAGCAGGGGGAGAGGCAGAGGCAGGCTCCCCACTGAGCCAGGAGCCCGATGTGGGGCTCGATCCCGGGACGCTGGGATCATGACGTGAGCCAACGGCAGAGGCTTGACCATCTGAGCCACCCAGGCGCCCCCTGGTCTTCAGTTTTACTGGAACTTCGCTCATTCGGAATACAATGTAGTAGAATTGCTCAATGCTTATTCCTTCTTATAATGTGCCTTTCTGTACTGTAGAGTCTTGAAAGCTAAAAACTACATTTCCTAGACTCTCTCACAGTTAACGTTCCATATGTGATTTCGGTTCTTTTGGACTGATGCATTACTATGAACCTTGGATTTGGAACCGAGTAAAGTGTGGAAAGAGGCAGGGCCAGAAACATCCACTCCTGCTGGAGCAGATTGTGGCAGAGGCCTCATGGCTCAACATCAGCCACTTCCTGATTCGGCTGATAGCAATGGCAGCTACTCTTCCAACAATGGCGGAGGCAGTTGTGAGTTGTTCTCAGGAGCTCAGTCCGCACCTGTTCCTCTACTTTTCCATAATTTAGGAAGCCACATAATATTTGGAAATAAGTACCTTTCTGCTTCCATTAACTCAAGTGTAGCATCTGTCGTCTGCAGCTGAATGCTGTAAAACCGACCACGCTGGTGCCTGAGAAGCCATCACCATGTTCCACATCGCTCCGTCCCCAGTGCCTGGTAGTGTGCAGCCCTGTAATCAGGATCAGGTTATCCCGTAGGTAGAATAGGTAGCACCCAAGCTGAGTGACTGCAGGGGATGCCCTCTATTCCCTGAATTTATGGCCCTCAAATTTCACTTGAAATTCCATTCTTAGGATTTCATTTCCTCACCCCTCTCTAAACTGTTTCTGTGTGCATCACACCCCTGTTGGACCATCTCTTATAATAGAGAATGATTATTTATTTATTTTTTATTAACATATAATGTATTATTTGTTTCAGGGGTACAGGTCAGTGATTCATCAGCACAATTCACAGCGCTCACCATAGCACATACCCTCCCCAGTGTCCATCACCCAGCCACCCCGTCCCCTCCACCCCCACCACTCCAGCAACCCTCAGTTTGTTTCCTGAGATTAAGAGTCTTTTATGGTTTGTCTCCCTCTCTGGTTTCATCTTGTTTCATTTTTCCTTCCCTTCCCCTATGATCCTCTGCCTTGTTTGCCAAATTCCACGTATCAGTGAGATCGTATGATAATTGTCTTTCTCTGATAGACTTATTTCGCTTAGCATAATACCCTCTAGTTCCATCCATGTCATTGCAAATGGCAAGATTTCATTTTTTGATGGCTGCATAATATTCCATTGTATATATGTACCACATCTTCTTTATCCATTCATCTGTTGATGGACATCTTGGCTCTTTCCATAGTTTGGCTATTGTGGACATTGCTGCTATAAACATTGGGGTGCAGGTGCCCCTTCAGGTCACTACATTTGTATCTTTGGGGTAAATACCCAGTAATGCAATTGCTGGGTCACAGGGTAGCTCTATTTTCAACTTTTTGAGGAACCTTCATACTGTTTGCCAGAGTGGCTGCACCAGCTTGCATTCCCACCAACAGTGTAGGAGGGTTCCCCTTTATAGAGAAGAATTTTTAACAGTAATGGCATTTCCTCTGTGTTCTGCTCCTTGGAGACAATAGGTTGTGGGAGAGAATGTGCATGCAGGGTGGGGAGAGAAGGTGTATCGGAGTCTGAAGAAGAGGAATAGGAGGTAAAAATATTTAGGAAGGTATAGCTACCTAAGCAGAGACTAGTGACTTACAACTTAATGCGAATGTTATGCAGATCCCAGTTGAGAGTTGGTTTTGATCATGTAGAATTTGGGTGGAAAGCGCTGTGGAGTAGAAGGTGGAAACCTTTGGGAAATCCACATACAGTGTGTCTCTGCTGGAGTTGGAAGTGTCGGTTGACAAGGGTGTGGTGTGCAGAACATGGACATGTTGAAGATACATTTTGCTGAGGGTGGGCCACGCCTTTTCCTATTAGAGCTTAAGGAAGAGGAGAGGATGCTCCTCTGCAGAGATGTGAAAGGGGTGTGGCAGTGTATTTGCTAGTTCTTACATTTGGAAGGAGACAAAGGAGAGTGTGCTTTGAGGAGAGGAAGGAAGAAGGTAATGGGAATATTTCCACTGCTAGCCTAGGCTGCACTGCTGGAATTCTCTTCTGACTAATCCAGGAAGGGTTTGGAGGGGTGGTGCCATTCTTTCTTCTCTTTGTCACTCATGTATTAAATAGTTCTGGGCTTCAAGTTGGAATGATTGTAAAGAGCTATTCAGAGACAACGAAGCTGAATGCGTGGTCAGCAGAATCCTGGGCTTTAATGGGAGAAGGCTGCGAGATGGGGTCATGAGGGCTATTTTAAAGTTCCAAAGAACAAGCTTATCCACAAAGTATTTCTCCGGTCTTTCCTTGGAGGGTTAGAAACATTTTCACAACTATCTAATTTTAATCTTTCCACATCCTTGTGAGGTAGGTAAGAAGATATATTCTTACACTTTTTTTTTTTTAACAGATCATAAAATTTCATGACAAGTAGTTTCCAAAGAAACCACGTGGGGCCAAAGTGTGAAGCCAGTCAGAGCAGTCTGTCTTCTGAGAGCAGAGCTGCTATTCTTATTGCTGAAGCATTTTGTTTGGTCTGTGCTTTCTTCTTTTTATTCTGATCTTATGGCTATTGATGGTCTTCCATGCAGTAACTCAGGACTTAGGATTGACCGACAACAGATTCAAAGAGTGTTAATTATGAAGGCTTTCCTATGGTTCTGAGGCTAGTCAGCATATAGAATATGCTTTTCTCTCCAAGCACTTAGGTTTCAGAGTTGCAGAAAATGTCCCTGATACATGAAGTTGTTGAACCTTAGGAGCTGTCTTTTGTTCGGCAACTCAAAAAGCCTTTTCTGGAGCATGAACTGCTAATGAAAGGCAGAATTTTTTTTTTTTTTTTAAAGACATTGCTAATCATTATCTTCCTAACTTCTATTGTCTGAGGAGACAAATAATTCTATTGATCTGCCCAGCTAAGATTTACCACTGTCAGTAACAAAGACTTAATCCCTAACAGTGGTGGATGAATAATAGACGAACAGCCAATTTATCCTGAGATGTTAAAGCCTGAAAGATAATGAAACTTCTCCCCTTTGTTTAACATGAGATTTGAAACAAGCTACACAGAAATAGTGGTATTTCATTAAAGCATGGTGGTCAACAAGGTAAAGACTTTTATGTTAAAGAGGGTCTCTCTGTTTTAAAGAGATCTAATGGTGACAGATTGCGGATTGAGTTTTGATTTTTATTCCTTATCAGTGAAACCTTAACGGATCTCCTTTGCTTATTTAATTTAATTGCTAAACAAAACTTAGGGCTGGAGGACTCTTGTGAAATCCACACCCTTTTGCTTCTAAACCGGAATTAGGCAAAATGAAGGATTTGACTGGTTATATGTAGTGCCAATGCTCACCAGTTATAATAATAATCTCACCCTTATTCTGAAATTGAATGCTGGAATGTGATTGTATTTTGTGGTTTGCAAACTATTTTCATTATTGTCCACCAAACTTAGGACTCTAATGTATTCAATATACAAAATCAAGATTCCCTTAAAATTCCATCAACTTTTAAGGGTTTCAAGAAAGACACTTTAGGGGCACCTGGCTTGCTCAGTTGGTAGAGCATGCGACTTTTGACCTCGGGGTTGTGAGTCTGTGCTCCACATTGGGGGGTAGAAACTACATAAAAAAATAAAATCTTAAAAAAACCCAGACCACTTTGGGTATACTATAGCAATGCTCTGAGGCTATTCTCAGTGCATTTCGTGAGGCTGCAGCCAAAGCGAGAGGATTTATTCTGAAGCAATTATGCTGCACCATCACCTAATTTTGTTGAAGTAAATGGATAGATGGGCAATGGCCACTTAATTTTGTTAGATCTCTGTGTTCAAGCCTTATAAAATTCTGTCAATTTCTGGGAGAATGAAGAAAGAGATCACGGCAGTTTTGGGTGGAAAGGAAAAGCAGAGAAAGGTGTGGAAAAGGGTTCTCTTTTCGCATTCCGAATTTTACATTTAGAAGGTGTAGAGTCAAGTTTTTTCAATGTCAATATAGCTGATGTTTTGTGTTTTACTATTTGGTACTATTTTCATTTTGAAGTCTATAAGGTGAAGGTTTGGGAGTGTTGTGATCTGCATTCTTAGGGTCTATAAAGGTCTTAAGCAGGTTCTATCTTGAATCCACACTAGTGTCTTCTGCTCAAAAACCATCCATGACTCCGCATTTCTCATTAAATAAAATCCAAATATCTCAGCTTGCTCCTTTCCAAACCCGCCTACAACCTTCCCATCTCCAGGACAGGGCTATCCTTTCAGGCAGTAAGAATAGCATAAGCAAAGGTCTAGAGGCAGGAAAGTGCAGGGGATGTTTGGGGTATAGCCAGTGGGAGGTGCCTGGCTGGATGGGGGTGGGGGTGCCTGAAGACTGAGTTCGTATATACCACATCCAGCATTGCAGGGTTCTTGAAATCCTTGGTTGCATACATTTCACCGAGCTCCTCTCTGTGCAAGACACTGGTTACTGAAGGGAGACAAAAATAAATAATTCACCAACCCCATCCCCATCCCCGCTGCTCCCGTGGGACTTAGGCTGGTGAACAATTGCTGCAGAGAGTTAGGTGCTGGGTGACTTGGGAGCCAAAGTTAGAGCAATAACCAGAATTTGTTCCCTGGTTTTTACATAACAATTTCCCCACATTAAAGGCTGACTTAAAAACCCACAAAGATGTTAAAATAGGAACCTCAGCTATTAAAAACCTATTCCAGTGATCTCATACTTTGCGGATGAAGCAGCTAATGGTAGCTACACACCCACAATATTAGCAAGACATGGAAATTCGTCCCCTCTTCTTTGTCGTCCAGCTTAGAGCCGCTTTTCTCCTGGCTGCCCTTTGTGAGGGGAGCTATTCCCTCCTTCCTCTCCTGGCAACAGCCACATTCTTTCAGATAGCGTTTGTGTCCCCTCTCTGAGCAACCGTCTAAGTCACCAGGCAAGCTGGGGGTGGGGGACGGAGGAGGGAGAAGAGCTCCTTGCAAATTTTCAGCCGGCTTCTTCTGCCCCAGGAACATTCCTCAAGGAGGTGTGTGTGTGGCGGGGGATGTGGGCTCTGCAATGGGCTCTGTATCTAACACGGACCGTGAAAGCTCATGGTCAAGTGAGCAGGACTGGCACTGTCCCCAGGGGCAGGCCATCGGCGGTCAGCGTAATGGCCCTGACAAGGTCTGAAGGGCCAAGTGTAAACGAGCACAGCCCACAGCATGAGAAAGGTAAACTCAGGGAGAAGAGTGGTGTGTGGTTCCCTGGCACACAAAACCCGCAGAAATCAGAAATGCGAAGGAGAAAGGACACGTTTTAGAACACTGCAGGTCAAAGTGGGAAGGAAAAGACCCACCAGTTATATCGGATCAGGTGCTTTCCCAGAAATAGTGGAAAGCCTAGACATATAATCCCTGGCATGTGATGATTGTAAAGGAAAAAGGCAGTGGGCTGGGTAAGAACAACAGGGGCAGAGATGTGGTTTTCATTTCCCCTCTTAGGTCAGTCGAGTTGGGGCCCAGTGAGCCCAAGCCCCAAACAAACCCTTCAACATGAAGGCAAGAGGAATATAAAGTAGTGCAAAATGAAAATGGATGTCCTCTCCGACTTTCAGGGAACAATAGTAACACATGACATACATGTGATAGCACTTACTATGCGCCAGGCACAGTAGTCTCCGTTCTTTAAATAGATCAATTTATTTACTCATCACATAGGAAGTTACTATTATTATCCCCGTTTTACAGATGGGAAAACCAAGGCATGGAGAGGTAAAGTGACTGGTTAAAGGCTACACTGCCAGTGAGTAGTTTAAGGGAAGCCAAGCTTAGACTAGGGTCTTCTGCTTCACGCTGACTTTTTGGCTTTGTTCCTTCCTCTACCTTCCTGAGACCATGTGTCTTTAGCTCTCTGGGGTCCTCTGAGGTGAATGGTGTTGCAGCCTGGCTAATGCTGCCGATGTCCAGGTGCTAGAGCAATAGGAGCAGCAGGGCAGGCAGGCAGGAAGGAGTCGTGGGGAAGAAGAGAATGGCTGCCCAGGGGTCTCCTGAACTTTTGGATATGAAGACCCTTTGTTAATACTTAAACCTTTCTTAGTAACTGTACTTGGAGGCTTGAGGGGGAATATTTGCACCCATGGGTACATGGACACTTTGTAGTAACCTCTTCCTACATCCCACCCTTGACCCTCAACCATTTCCATGGGCGGGGGGGGGACCTCTGTGCCAAGACTTCTCACAGTTTAACCATGGACCACCCGAAACCCATTAAAATAAAGATTTTGGGGACTCACCTCTGACTTAATCTCTGGAGGTGGGGCTTCTGACCTACATTTAAACAGCTCCCCAGGTGGTTCTCCTGCACGCTTGCGTCTGAGAATCCCTGCATCATGATCTGAAAATCATAGAGTTTTGTATGCTTTCTCTAGGGCTAGAGCCGTAATGTGATGAGAAAGTAAAATGGCTTTTGACCTCAGGATTTTTAATATATTCACAAGCTAAGTTGAAATGACAGAGCCTGGAGATTTTTGCCTTTGGGCATGCTGTGCTTCACTTCATCCTGTCAGTTCCCTGGTGATCTTTTCTGACCTTAAGAGGTTTTTTTAAGCCCTTGACTTTGGGAAAATTTCAACCAGGAATGTTTCTGACTTCAAAGTGATCTGTAGCTGGGAGATTATTTCTGGCATGTGTCATAATGATAAGATGAGCCATGGGTGAGGGAGGGGAAATGCTCCATAGGTGGTCTTAGGAAAGAGGCAATGTTTTGATACTTCTTAACCTAAGCTGCTTTATTGTCATAAAATCCAGGACTGTCTCATTGTGGGAGTTAATGTCTGTAAATAAACCTATCTAACAATATCTCAAATGTGTTTTCAGAATCCAGTCTGTGTGTGTGTGTGTGTGTGTGTGTGTGTGTGTGTGTGTGTGTGGCGGGGGGGGTATGTGTCTTTTTTGAACTTCCTGTACAGATTGAGGGCTTACCTAAGAGCCATCAGCCCCCATAATTTCCACCCCATCCATGTACCATTCTTCCCATACCCACATTTTTCATTTTAGTTCCTCTCTCCCAAATAGCTTACATGAAGCATTCCCTGATTCTTCCCAAGTCCCTGGGGTCAAAATTGTACCGGATTGGAGGTAGTACCTTTGAGTCATCCAGTACAGGTTTGAGTATGATTCTTTTTTTGGTAGGATGGAAGAGCAACAGGTGTTGGAAGAAATGTGCTATGTTGGGTCTGACTTCAGCCTGGTTGGGTGTGATGTCTGTTTGTCAACAATTCCAGAGATGTGGTGGAGACCCATCCCATGCGGGGCATTGCTGAGATACAGAGGTGAGACTCCGCTGTATGTCTGAGAAACAGCCCAGGCAGAAGAAAGATAAAGCAAGTCCACAAATGCTAGAATAAGTTAAATACCAGGAATGGGAGAACACAGTGTTAGGAGATTCAAAAGAAGCAGGAAAGGCTCATGATCTCTCTCCCAGGCAGGCCAGGGCATTAAGCCATTCCCCAGGCATTTTCCATAAGGCTAGCTCAGAGCCAGCTTTATTAGGTTGTGGGCTAAGCAGTGGTGTGATTTTAGGCAGGGCTCCCAGCCCCAAGCAGCAGCTCCAGGGGTCTGTCATTTTATTAGAACTTTGTTCTACGTCTTGAAAGCTTTCATCTTGGTAAGTTCTTCCTTTAACATGGATACTCAGGATGTTGAACTGGCATCTTAATATTTAGCTACATCCTTAGGGTAGGGAGGATGAACTGACACAGTCCTATGTCGGATGTAGCTTGAGACGGGCATTTGAGGGGGAATCAAATGTGGGTTCAAGTACAGTGATGGCAGAGTGGGAGGGAACGAAAAATAAGCTATTTTTTGATGTTTCCACTGATACCAACAAAGCAATAGTTGATGGCCTTTGCATGGGATTGATCAGGCTTTTTTAGTGGATTGAAAATTAGTAAATAGCACTTCATATCAAAAGACCTACAATTCTGCTTTAACTTAGTGATTCTACTCTTAAGAATCATCACCAATTACAAATGCACACAGATTTGATTCGTTTTTTTCCTCTTTATTTCAACAGTTATTTATTGAACACATACTACATGCCAAATACAGTTCTAGGAACTGGGACTGTAGAAATAACCAAAGCAAAGTCCCTGAACTCACAGAGTTCCACTCTAGTTGGGAAAACTGATAATAAACAAGGCATCATGTTGCCAAATCTCATGGGCAGTTTTCAGCCCACATCTTATTAGACCTCTCAGTGTCTTCCTTTGAGAAATACTTTCTTGACTTGGTTTCTGGGACAACACATTTTGTTCCCTTACTGTCTACCTATTTCAGTATCCTTTGCTGATGCCTCCTTATCTCCCTGACCATAAACTGGTGGACCCTGAGCTAAGCCTTCCAATATTTCTTCCCTCCCTTATTCAACATCAATATGCCCATGATCTAAAATTTCGATTTCTAGCCCTCACTGCTCCCCTGAATTCCAGTCTTTTAAATGAGACTGCCTACTCGACATCTCCACTTACATGTCTAATAGGCTTCCAAAATTTAATATGACCATCAAAATCAAACTCTTGATTTTCCACCCCAAGCTATTCTTGCTTTAAGTCTTTTCTTTCTCAGTTAATGGCAACTCCATCCCTCCAATTACTCAGGAATATCCTTGGAATCATCCGTGACCTCTTTCTTTCCTTTCAGTCCACCTCAGATCCATCAGATTTAGCTATAAAGATGTCCATCACAGCATTGCTTATAGAATGAAAACTTGGAAATGATCTAATTATTCAACAGTGGAAGATTGCTTTAATTATAACACATGTGGTCATTAAAATGATGTTAGGTTAATAGATTACTGTTTAATGACATTTTTATTATGGAAACTTTCAAACATGCTCAATAACAGAGATCTGTGAACTTCATCATCCAGTTACAACAGTTATAAACTCAAAGTTCTTCTTGCTTCATTTATACCCCCAGCTATTTCCCACCTCTCCCACTGGATTGCCTCTAGCCAAATCCCGACATCATATGATTTAATAGGTAAATATTTGTACCATATACAAGAGCAGATGATAAATAAATATGTATAATATGTTTTCATTTTTGTAACCTATATGCATATATGCATAGAAAAAAGTCTTACGGGATGCTATCTCTGAATCATGATATATGAATGATTGTTGGCATCTTCTTTTGCTTTGTGTACATTTTCCTCAATGAGCATGTATTACATGGATTGGGTGGGGGTGGGGTTCTAGTCCTTTCTAAATTTGATTACTTTATTTCAGGCAGGATACTTCATAGTGAAAGGGAAACAACCACTTAGGAGAGGTGAGGATCCTTGTCTCTCAGCTTCTGTTTTCTCTTTGGACAGTTTGTCATTAAAAATCGCCATATTAATATCCATTGTGACAGCAAGGTTTCTCAGCCTCAGCTCTGTTGACATTTGGGGCTGGATAATTCTTTGTTGTGGAACGCTATTCCTTGCATTCGGGGCTATCCTGCAGCATACCTGGTCTCTCCCCATTAGATGGCCAGTTGCCGGTTGTAGCAACCAAAAATGTCTTCGTAAATTGCCAAATGTCCTCGGGGAGGCAAAATTACCCCTAATTGAGAACCACTACACTACCGCATGTGTGCTATTTTAAATGTACGGCGTCTAGGAGGTTAGCGGTAAAAATGTTGTTTTACCCATTTTGCTGGCTGAAACCTCAAGCAGGATATAATTTGTGATCTGATGAAAATGCTTTTGTGGTTTACTGACCTGCACATTTAAGTAACCAACCTATGACTAAGTGGTTAGTGATTATCTGCATTTTTGAAACATATCCAGAAACGAACATGGCAAGTTCAACTTCATGAGAAAAGCAAATGTTGTGAATGAAGAAGGATGGCTTGTCAGCTAAGGCAGCGATCAGTTAGATTTTCCTCTTCAGCCTACGAACTAACCTATTGCACTATTCATTATCATCCATGACACAGGGAAATGTGTGCAAGTTAAAAGTGGGAAATTTCTTCCTAGAAAATTAATGATGCTGCATACAAATAAACAGTTCTTTTCTATTAGTAATAAACACATAGACAGTTGTAAGAGATGAGGGAAAAGTGCATTTAAATATTGCACTTTATTTGGATTTTTTCCTCATAATGGAAACATTATTAGAGAACCATAGAGATGAGATAAGGGAAAATATGAGGTCATCTTGCCCATTTTCTTCAAGAGCGACACTGTTCTGTGTGCCCCCTCCCACCTCCGGTCGAGTCTTATTAAATATTCCCATTTTCATAATATAGGATACTTTCATGATTCCCCCCCGGAGAGTAACTCAACACATGCGCAGAGGGCATAAGTTAGTGATATCATAATCTTCAAAAGATTACTTCTTTAGTTAGCGGCACTGTGTTGGTTGCATAGAAAATAAAACCTCTAGCAAAGTCTACAGCAGACATTGGTGATCCAGGTTGATCAAGCACAATACGCATCATGTCTTAAATATTTTTACACCATTATACAACTGAATGGGGTACGTTTGTGAGTCTTAATGGTTGTTTTTTGCAACTGTTGGATACTCCTAATTCTAGACAATGTATAAGATATTTATAAATCTTCTTATACATTCTTACGTTTACCTACTTGGGAATCAATGCTTAAATTTCATCTTTCATGATAAAATCCAGGATTTTCCTTAATGGTAAATAATAAAAGTAATTACCATCAGTTGAATACCTTCTGTGAATTTAGGTTACTAAACCTTTAATATTTTATGCAATCTTTGTATCCTACCAAATATATAGGCCTATTTACACATGAGAGAATGGAGGCTGAGAGAGGTTAAGTACTTTGTCCAAAGTCTCATAACTTCTGAAAGACAGAGTCCTGCTTTAGCACATAGTTCAAGTCTGACACCCAAACTCATTATTTAAATAGTCACAGGTGCCGGGTGGGTGTCTTTATGATAATCAACTGTGACCAACAAGAATCACCAGCCCCTAAAAAGAAGTAAGCCATTGAAGGTGTTATCAGTAGAGATGTTGAAAGGATTTAAGTTCCCTGGTTAGCTTTCTATAAAAGACCAGCCCTAAAGGCCCTCGTTGGCAACCCTGTCGGGACCCTCTCACTCTCGAGAGCTTTTTCTGTATCTTCACTTAATAAACTTCTATCAAGGGCGCCTGGGTGGCTCAGTTGGTTAAGCGACTGCCTTTAGCTCAGGTCATGATCCTGGAGTCCCGGGATCGAGTCCCACATCGGGCTCCCTGCTCAGCAGGCAGTCTGCTTCTCCCTCTGACCCTCTCCCCTCTCATGCTCTCTCTCTATCTCATTCTCTCTCTCAAATAAATAAATAAAAATCTTAAAAAAAACTTCTATCACTTTACTCACAAATAATAATAAATAAATAGTCACAGGATGTGAGGTTTTCTCTAAAAATTTGGGTCAGGGAAAATGTACTTGCTTGGATTCTTTAAAACAAAGCCAATCTGCAATAGCCTGAGGGCTGCATCTAAGAAAAAAACAAAAGTCACTTGTAATGAAACACTCAGGAGCCTGAGGACTGGTGTGGCCCAGGGAATGGACTAGATTGGGTTGTTAGAGGTAGAGAAATAGCCCAAGTGCTTTGTACAGTGCAAAGAATAGATTGGGTCTTTCTTAAGTTAGATTTTAGAGAGGAAGGCTCCTTATGGAAAATTCCTGAGATGCAGGGAGTGGAGGGAGGGGGCTCTATATTTGGTTTCTGTGTCCATGCCTTAGGCTGTTCGGGAAGAGGATAGGTCAGCAGGGGTAGTTCCTGTAGAAGTATGGAAAATAAAAGTGTAGAGCATAAAAAGAAGTGGCCACAGCTAAAGAAAACAAACCCAAATCCAAACCTAAACCCCAAGCCCAAACCTCAAATAGGTGGTGGGAAAGAATTCTAACAATTGAAAATGAACAGTTAACACCGACTTCAGGCTGTGAGCGTTCAGCCTGATTAATTAAGGTCAAGGTGCTGATGGAAATACCAGCTGGGGAGCATTTTGCCGAAAGATAAATTTGTCCTTCTGTATCTCTGCAAGACAGCAGGGAGGTGTGTGTTTGGAGCTAAATTAATTTGATTTACATCATGCCATGGTAACTTCTGTTCTCCCTCTCTGCTGTCAGATGTCTTCGCTGGCTCTTTCCCTCTCCTTCACCCCCACACATTTCATAACACGGAGAGAAAGCATGGATTGGCTTCAGGCAGAATTTAGAAATGGAATAACTCTAATTTGATTTTTCGGTATCGGGTGCTATTCTCTCCTCCCCCTCCCTTCTTTCTTGACGGGGGGGAAGTTGTAAACCCGAGCCTAAGTGCGAAGTAGTTTTATCCTTAATGGCACAAACTGCTTGACAATCAGAACTTGTTCCTTGTAGCAAAATCTGGCAGTTCACCTATCCTCTTGTGTTTCTCCAACAATACTAATACTAGAAAATGAAGTTACCACCCAGGACCCCGTTAGGAATGCGCTTTTTCTGGCCATGTAGCTTTTCCAACTCCGCCAGGCTCTGGAGGCCGGGGTGGAGGGCGCCCCCTCGGGGACCTCCCCCCACCGCCCCAGGGCTCGGGTTCTGGCCCGGCCGAGCCGCCTGCGCCCCCGCGACCCCGCCCGGCCCGGCGCCCCTCGCCCCTTCCAGCGGCCGGGCGCGCTCGGCCGGGCAGGATAAGGTTACGCCGAGGCTTTCTTGGACCGCAGGGAGGGAGGCGGGTCCGAGCCCGCGCCGCGGCCCGCGGGGTAGTTCCCACCGTGGGCGGCTCGGGCCCGCCGGGCCACCTCCCCGCCGCCGGCCGCGGAGCGCAGCCCCGGGCCCGGCCCCGCGCCATGGCGCGGGAGAGGCCGTCCGGGAGGGGCTGCGGCGCCCTGCCCCGGTGTGTGCTCGGCGCCGCGCTGCTGCTCGGCCTGCGACTGTGCGCGGAGCTACGGCCCTCCGGGCCCCGGCCCCCGGCCCGCAGCGCCCCGCCGGGCCCGGCTCCCCGGCCGCCGGGGCCGCACCTGCCGCCCGCGCCCGGCCCGCCCCGCGGCGCCAGCAGGAGGCAGGTGACCTACGTGCGCAGCGGGCGCCGAGCGCCTCCGGAGGGCGGCGGGAGCCGGACGCCGGAGCCGGGCTGCTGCGTCCCGCGCGGGAGTCCCCGCCGGAAGGTCAGTGGCAGACAGTGCAGTCTTGGGCCTGACAGTCGAATCCCCCTCTTCGACGTGCTCAGAGCCCTCCGCTCGGCGCCGCAGGCCGCCCCACTGGGACTTTCAGGGAAGTCTTTCGCTTCTCCCACCTCAGCCCTCTCTGGCGGCTCCAGCGGTGGCATCCTTCAATGCCCAGACGTCATGAAGCGGGACTGAGCCGAGTCCGTTCAGTATTCCACCAATATCTGCTGAGCGTCCATTGCGTGCCAGGCCCCCTGCTAGGTGCGCATCCAGCCATGAAGGGCCAAGCCCTGCTCTCAAGGAGCTTACATTTTACTGAGGAGAGGGTATGAGTGATGGGCAGGGAAAGGAAAAGAAAGGTGTTGGGGTTTTGTTTATATTCTGTGCTTCCCATCGGCCCCTTGAGGCCCGGACAAAGCAGGCTGGGTAGCCATTGTGAGTGGCCTTTCCACTCTACCTTCATCGCGGTGATGGAGATCCACTGTGACGGAGAGCCACTCTCCAGCCTAATTTCCCTTGAGTTCCACCGCAGATGTTGGCAGGGTGGCTGGCGCAGGGTGAGAAGCCGAGCCCCAGCACCTCTTGATGGGAAGTGAATGGGAACCTCAAGGACTGAAGTCATAACCTAGGTTTGTCTTACAGCACTCGACAGTGTTGCTCTTCCTACCGCATTAACTTCTTGACTCACACCTCAAGTGAGTGGTTCAAATTTAACCTCTGGTTGGTTGTTAAGCCTCTGGCTTCCTACCCTCCTTTTGGAGCTCAGCAACTTACTAGGTACTTGGGGATGAAAAGATTAAGAACTGCAGGTACGAGCTGGCCTGGGCCTCATAACCCATTAACCCTAACTGCATCTTCTAGGGCGACTTCTGTCGGGGGGGGGCTCATCCTTTTTTCTTTTAAACATCTCCTGTCCCCCACCATGCGCTTCATGGGGAGAGGGAAAACTCTTCTTTTGACTCTGCTGCTTTCTTTAGCTTCCCAGTCTAACCTACTTTTTGGTATCACACCCCGCCATTTCTTCCCCTGCTTTCCTTTCCCCCAAGCCTTGCCTCTGATGTGCCATACCACTGCTGTACCCACCCGGCCATTGGTGTTATCTTCCTGGATAAACTCAAATACTTTTTTCTGTCTCTGAAACCTCACTTCCCAAGTAAAGTCTTTTTTTTCTTTTTTAAAGATTTTATTTATTTATTTGAGAGAGAGAATGAGATAGAGAGAGCATGGGGGGGGGGTCTGAGGGAGAAGCAGTCTCACTGCTGAGCAGGGAGCCCAATGCAGGACTCGAACCTGGGATTTCCTGGGACTCCAGGATCATGACCTCAGCTGAAGGCAGTCGCTTAACCAACTGAGCCACCCAGGCGCCCCCAAGTCTTTTTTTTTTTTTTTTAAAGATTTATTTATTTATTTTGAGAGAATGAGAATGAGAGAGAGAGAGAGTACATGAGAGGGGGGAGGGTCAGAGGGAGAAGCAGGCTCCCCGCCAAGCAGGGAGCCCGATGCGGGACTAGATCCCGGGACTCCAGGATCATGACCTGAGCCAAAGGCAGTCGCTTAACCAACTGAACCACCCAGGCGCCCCCAAGTAAAGTCTTAATTTGTTCTTCCACTCCCTTCTTCATGCTCCTAATGCACTTTCCATGGCACCATGTTATGCCGCCAGCCCACCTTTGCCAAGGGCTTCCCAGGTCCCAGATGCTGCCTCAGGTGCTGGGGGCACAAAATGAGTTCAAAGTCCGCTGACGGAGGCACTCAGCTTAGGCCTCCAGTAATGTGACCAATGCTGTACTTAAGTCTTGAACTCTGGCTGAGAAGTCAAAAATGGCTAACCGTGAGGGGACGTTTGACCTAAGACTCGATATTTCTTAAAAGTTCAAGTTCTTTTGTTTCTCTCCATGTCCTCAGATGTCCCTTCAACCCTACCCTGTAGTTTTCCTCTCATATCCGCCCTCAGCCTCCGTTGTTTCTGTTGTCACCTGTCCAAGAATCACTCTTAAATCTTGGTCTCCACTTCAGACAACAGTATCTGTAACTGGAGCCTGTCCTGCAAATGGGAAGGGTTGGAATGCACAGACTCAGAGGGTCACTCGAGGGGAAGTTCATGTCCATCCCCTTTAGGAGTCTGCTGCTGTGATTCAGGCGGTGGTAGAGGTGGAGGCGTGAGGAGTGGTCTGATTTTGGATGTATTTTGAAGATGAGGGAGGAAGGAGAAGTTTTTGTTATTGTTCAGCTTTTGTTTTTTTTGGGGGGGGCGGCTGGACAGAAATCAGGAGGTTGGTTTTAAATATTTTGAATTTGAGATATCTTGTAGACATCCAGGTGGAAATGTTGGACATATGAGTCTGGGGTTGGAGGAAACATCGAGGCTAAAGATAGAGATGTCATCAGTGTACAAGTGGGACTAAGGCCATGAGACTGTAGAGATCAACTAGGGAGTGAGGGTGGCTAATAGAAATGAGCCACCTGGGTCTGAGCCTTGGGGCTCTGTTTTATTAAAACTAAATTAGAAAAAACAAAAGGAAATATATGCCTAGAGTCTAGTATGTTATAGGCACTCAATAATCGTAGCTTTAATGTTCACCCATCTGTCTTGAGTCTTTAGCCTCAGTCGTTCCCCAAATGTTATTTGTTGTAACTTATCTCCATTCCTTTGGCTTATGCTGATTCTCTTACTTGTGTGTGTGGGGGGCCCCTGTCCTCCTTTCCTATGACTCATGCCCTTTCCATCCTTGAACGTTCAGGTCAGGGGTCATCGCCTGGAAACCTTCCCATATCAGTCCTACTTCCTTCCATGCTGATCTTTCCCCAATTGGGAATGACGACAGAAATGCATTCTGATTTGTGAGTTGCTTTGTACATGCTACGACCTGGTAATCCATTTCAGATTGAATGTTTTGTTCCCGCAGTTGTGCCTGACGGAAAGGATTGTATTTCCCAGAGTGACCCCTAGGAAATGCTTACTCCTGAGACACTGATATGTAAAAAGAAAATATAAGAATCTTACCATTTCAGCCTATTATGAGTAACTCTAAATGTCTTGTTAAAAATGTATAAGAAGGAACTGAGTTTATTGCTATTTTTAAAATATTAATTTTTTAGCCTCCTAAGGAAGAACTGTCCCTGGATTTCCTTTTTTTATTTACTTTTTTTCAAGATATACATTCTAACTTCCTCACATTCCTAGATAGTGGGAATCTTGAAATTGTTTCATTTTCCCATTTTTTTTCAATTGAATTATAATGTTCCTCAAAACTGAAAAGACCAGTTATCTAATCTCTTCTCCCACTTCTGGGAACAGAGTTTGAGATCTCTTATCTCCCTGAAGACAAATCTTGTTCCTTTTTTAGCCTCCTATCGAGATGTGAAATGTAAGCTCAGTGTGCCATTACATAATTGATATAATGAAAGTTTGAAAGTTATGTATTAAAAACCTTGGACCTCATTTTATTTAAAATTTTGTTTGTTGAGAATAGTGGTAAACAATGTGATTTAGTTCTTGGTTACTTTGTGGAAGGCACCTACCAGATTGGCGAAGGAGAAAAAGTTCTGTTCTATTTTGAGGATGGCTTTTGGGGTGGATGAAAACCTGCATGAAATAATTGGGTTGCTGAAGGTTTCTTGTCAACGTGCTTCCTTTGCAGGTGGTAGAGGCACAAAAATTCAGCAATTATATTGCCACTTTAATCACAGCTTATGCTTCTCTTAAAGAAAATAATCTGTTATAAAAAAGAGAAGTGAAGTGTAGTCTCATATAATTCTTTCCCTCTTTCTTCCTCCCCTTCTTTCACCCAGCCATGCAAGAACTAGCTCTAAATATTACTTCTTTCCCAGCAGAGGTGGTTACCTTAGAGCATTGTCAAATGGGGGCATGATGGATAAATACTGCCTTTTTGGATTAGGACTACCCTGGAACCCATGCATTTTTGTCTATACAGAAGCCTTCCGTCAGAGCTCTTAGGCTCCCAAATCTGCACACCACACATGCATAAACATTTCCCTGTCATTTTTTTCCTCTTCCTCCTCTCTTGTTTCTTTCTGTTTTTTCTCACTGTGATGACATGGGTGAAGTTCTTTGTGGGGGGCATTTGTGGAGGACTAAGATATGGTCTCCATGATTTGTGCTTCTTTTTTTTTTTTTTTTAGATTTTATTTATTTATTTGTGGGGGCAGAGCAAGGGGGAGAGAGAGAATCTCAAGCAGACTCCCTGCTAAGCATGGAGCCTGAGGTGGGGCTCGATCTCAGGACCCTGAGATCATGATCTGAGCCGAAATCAAGAGTCAGACACTTAACCGACTGAGCCACCCAGGCCCCCCCGATTTATGCTTCTTCATGCAGTCTTGGGTAGATGTTTGTCTTACAGGTTAGCAAACCATGTAAAAGACAGCAGCACAATCTATGGCTCATTTGCACAGGAGAAGCACTCAACACAGGAACCAAGCTTCCCAAAGAAATTTCTTCTCTCTTATCGGAGATATTTTACTTGACATTTAATATGTTGGATAGAAAAGTGACTTCTGAGTCACAGAGCCACAGAAACCAGCAATGTGCTGGTTTGGTTTGTTAGTTACAGATCCTTTGGAACAATGTGTCAGAAGAAAAAAAAAGCTGTTTCCTCTTCTGCAAAACCATCTGGAAAAATTTGGTCTTTCTTCCTCACTTCTCATCATCTTAGTTTTCTAATTTCTGTGATTTTCATCAAGGGGGAAGAGGTAGATGCATAGTCTAGTCCCTTGATAAAGCCAACTGCCTTAAAAGTCCTTATTCTTTACAAAATACTTGCAGGTAGGTTTGAATGACTTGTAAAATAGGGCCCAGCAGTAGTTTCCAGCTACTTGGATTTTTGCTGTGTACCTGCATTTCTGTCCTTCAGGGAACAACATTAATCAATCCTCTCACACTGTCCTCAGGAGGCAAAGCATTTTCATTTTAAACAAAGTCGTTGAGGGTAATTGAATGAGCTCTAGCAATATGTGGGTGTGAAATAGCAGTTGCTTGGTTTCAGAAAGAAAAGCAGGTTTTGATTAAAACTTTGATGTGTCTGAGACGTGGAATAGGCCTCTGTACTCCTTCCAAACCCTGCAGTTCCTCAGAGAGCATTCTGTGGGCAAAGGAACTGCTAATGGAGGCTCCATTGTTTTTCAACAATTGGCAGTGGAGATTTTAGGTTTCTGTGTGCAATTCGTCCAGTCCATTTTCCAAGGAAAAGAAAACGCTATCAGTTTCCTCGAATTGGATTTCCCTTTTCGTCTGTGAAGAGAATCAGAGTTGTGTAGTTAAACTGGAGCCTGTCAAGGGTAGTCGGCATTTGGGTTTTTCCATCTGTGCTATGACACCTTTGGAGTCCTTGTGCTTCTAGGGAGTTTGGCTCTTTATTCTGTGATTCATAGAAAGTAACAGGAGCCTGCTTCATTTACCATGAGACACACACGAAAGAAGGAATCTACTAGCATTGATAAACTTCTTTTAAAAAAAAGCAGCCCTTGAGTTCTCTGGAGACCTCACATGGGTCCCTTTGATGGCCTGTGGAGTTTTCTGCTGAGAGAGGATGGGAAATTCTGCTTTGTAAGAAGCATTTTTATCCTGTTCAAATGCTTGAAACAAAATTGAGCTGTAGGAGTCTCACAGAGTAGGACCATATGTAACTTAAACTAATAGCAAGCTGAGTTGTTAGTGGATGGCTCAGAAGGTAGATTTTGTCCATGAAGAATTTTGTTTGAACCATACAGTGTTTTAAGTATTTGAACGTAAATGTCATTAGATGGGACGTATGGTGTCCAGTGGAATCCAGCTCAGCGCTCTCTCCATTTACTTTGCCTCTCTGATCTCTGAAGGCATTTGAAGTTGCAACCCATTAGCCGGATGTCAAAATTAACAATTGTTTTTCCTAAAAAGTGACAAGCGAGGTCAATGCTGCTAAGCTCGATGGCCCCCGGGCACACAAAAACTAGATGCACAGAAGCCGAAGGTCCTTTTCAGTCGTTCCTAGTAAAGAAAGATGAGTTTCTTAAGGCTGGATTTGGATAATGGGGAGAGTAAGATTGTAGGGGAGTATACTTAGTTAATGTAATGTTCTTTTGGTTGTAAACAAGGAAGAATGGGCTATGATCTAGCTTAAGCAAAAAAAGCCAAAACAAAAAAAAATAAAGAAATTTATTGAGAAAACTTGAGGACTTCTCACTAAATTGGAGGAAGAGTTAAGTGACCACTCTGTGTGGAGAAGGAGCAGGGCTGCTCAGGAAATCCCAGCTCTCCTTGACCTTCTCCCTAGAGTGTGACCATAACAAGACTCCCCTCCCTCAACTCCAGCTTGATGTCTCTAGATACTCACCTTGCATCAGCCAGCTCTAGCCACAGCCAGAAACAGAACCCAGGAGTCCCCTTCCTGTCCCAGAAACCGTTCTTAGAGAAAGGGGAAACCTTCCCTAAGTTACCCCAAGAAGTCAAGTCCTTGGCATTCCTTAACCATTTAGTATAATTATTGTACAGTTTTGCCGTTAGGGTTTTGTTTTTCTCATATTTTATTCTATTATTTTAACTAGTCCAGTTCAGGGATCTTGAACCTGAGCACCTTGAAACGCAATGTAGGTTTTTTGTTAGTTTGTTTTTTAATATGCTAGCATCTGTGTCTCTGTGTGTATTTCTTTATTGGTTAGCTATTCATTTATTGGTTAGCTATATCTCTCTAGATATATTCTTTTTTTTTTTTAAGATTTTATTTATTTATTTGACAGAGAGACACAGCGAGAGAGGGAACACAAGCAGGGGGAGTGGGAGAGGGAGAAGCAGGCTTCCTGCTGAGCAGGGAGCCCGATGTGGGGCTCGATCCCGGGACCCTGGGATCATGACCTGAGCCGAAGGCAGACGCTTAACGACTGAGCCACCCAGGCGCCCTAGATATATTCTTATAGATAACCTTATTTTCATGTAGCATTTGGCAATAAGTTGGCATCTTTTCCATATTTCTCATTTTTTTTATTCAGTTGGGTACATGCACACAAGATCTTTGTAGATGCAATATTTTCCTTTTTATTTGTTTAAGTAAGAAGTTATTTGTGAGGACTTTTAGTAGAGAAAGTAAACATAGTCAGTATGCAGCCCATTATCCCAGTTAGGGTTCTCAAGCCAAAGTTAGTCTTATGTTCTTTGATTTTTTCCTGTCAATGCAAAAAAAAAAAACAAAACACCTGAAAAATTCTTCAGAGCATCTAAATATTTACATCCCTGTTTGCAACTGGCTAGCTTGAGATTCTTTAACATACGATTACTTCTGTATTAGGAGTCTCTTGGTTGCAAGCGACAGAAGTCCACTGAAACTGGTAAAAACGGATTCATTGGAGGAGTACCTGGGTAGATCTGAGGAAGAGCTGCAGAAACCAGAAAGGCTCTGGGAACTTGATTATGGACTGAAATGAGCATCGCAGACCTTAGTTTTTCCTATGACTCATGACCCCATAGGTAGTGGGTATTTATCATTCTTTTTGACCACACCTTTGAATTTCCATCCTGTGTTTGAGGAATTCTCTACCTTTCTAAGAAAAAAAGCCAAAAAATAACTTTCTCACTCTTCCTTGCACCTTGAGCACATTCATGATATACCTGCATGAGAATTTGTTTGGTACCTTAGAGATTCGAAGAAGTCAGTGGCATGAGGACCACAGAGCGGCACAGTGGCCGAGGTTCTAGAGGAGGTATCCGGTGCCCAGGGTGGTGAAATGAGCCATGGTGTCTGTGCCCAGGAGTGGGCCAGTGTAGTCCACACTGGTGAGTAGGGTGATATTCCTGGCCTTGAGATTCTGTAAGCTAATAAATCTTTAATCAATTCCTTTTCTGCCTAACTAGCCAGAGTGGTTTCTATTGTTTACAACTAAGAACCTTGACAGATCAATAAATTAGAACTGGCAGTTTGGAAGGTTACAACTGTAATTTTCTCTCTTCAATTTTCCTTGGTCTATTTCATTCAGATTTTAGAACATGATGATTGGGGTCCAAGTGAACTATGGGTTGAGGGATCTTTCCCTGACAAGATAATAACATTTAGCTTCAGATACTAAATTACACAGATCTGCTAACTTATCACAAGAGACATCAAGCCCTTTCTCATGCCACCATTTGTCTGGGGTATTGGGCAGGAGGGGCGAGTTTATGCTGTGATCACAAACAGCCTTCACATCTCAGGGCTCATACTAACACCACTGTGTTTCTTGCTCATGCTGTGTATCCATTGCTGGTGGGCCAGGTTGGGGTGACTCCCAGTGCTGTCATTGACTTCTCTCTGGATCTCAGGCTGGTAGCACAGTCCCCATCTGGAAACTTGCCGGTCACCTTGGCAGAGGGGTGAGTGCTCTGGAGGGTCTTGCATGGCATTATGAAATGTCCTGGCTAGAAGCCACACGCAGCACTCCTGCTCACAATTCAGGGGCCAGAGACCCAGTACGGGAGGACAGAGGCCTGCCATGTGCTCAGAAGTCCGAGAGCTGGAAATGCTGGATGACCACCACTTCTGGCCACCACACTATGGTAGCCCTTCAATCATCCGCATCTAAATGGGCATCGTCTAGGTCATGTTTCTCATTTGCTGTTCTGAATGCCTCACTGAATATGCATATTTGACAGTACTGAATAAAGCCCGAGAAGCTCTTTTCAGGGGGCTGGGTCTAAAATGAAGCAGACATCTGAATTTAGCAGAACAGGGAAATAAAACAAGGCTCGATTTATATCTTATAAACAGTGCTGTGGCGTGTCCTGGAGTTTGTTAAATACAGTGCTTCTCATTGACATTGTTTATGTTAGATTCCTCGCACAGAGTAGTGATGGGATGATGGTCTGCAAGTCTTTTTTTTTTCCCTGGGAAAAAGAAAAGCAAATTTTGAATAAATAAAGCCATGCATCTAAATGAGCTGAAGGCCTCTGGGGAGATGACTCAAACTCCATGTTTAAATCTATCTTCATGGAGACCACTTACTTTTGGTTGGAGCAAGTTGAAAGACTTGTTCTCAGGACCTGGCCCCAAATCAGAGGCAATACTCGTGTTGTATAGTGTTTGCTGCTGTACACAATATGACAGCAAGTGTTTTTAGTTTATTTTTCATCTACTTTGAGTGGAGCACAACAAATCACTCAAAAATCCTAATTAACAATATGCTCTTTGAGCACAGTGATTAGATCACATGTGGAAGGAGGCCTCATCGTCCAGCAGGTTTGGGGGTAGAATATGGGGAAGCCAGTGAAGGTAACACATGAGATCCCTGGGGACCTGTTTATGTGGATTTGCAAATGTCATGAAAATACTTTGTTATGATGCAGCCTCACCTGTGACATGGGCTCATCTTTTTATACTTGATGTTAGGAGTTTAAATTCTGCTCTGCTACTCACTGGATGTAGCGTACCTCGTCTGAACTTTAGTTTTCTCCTCTGTGAAAAGCAGTGGTGCTTAACCCACAGAGTAGTTGTGAAGAGTAAACAAGAGCATGTAGGTGAAAACACCTAGCCTGTGGGAATAGTTCAGTCAGTGAAGATGGTCTCTGTTCAGCCTTGTGTTGCTGGCTGGGAAGCAGGCCCCTGGGCATCAGAAAGCTATAGGTATGTATGTCTGTGGGATATAAAGCCCAATATTCACTGGGATATTGAATATTTCTTTTACTCTTGAAATTTTAAATTTAATTTAATTTTTATTAAGTTTTTGTTTTCATTCCAGTATTGTTAACATACAGTATTACATTAGTTTCAGGTGTGTAATACAGTGATTCAACAATTGCATATATTACTCAGTGCTCATCATGATAAGTGTTCTCCTTAATCCTCATCACCCATTTCCCACATTCTCTCCCCTTCCTCCCCTCTGGTAACCATCTGTTTGTTCTCTATAGTTAAGAGTCTGTTTCTTGGTTTGTCTCTCTCTCTCTCTTTTTTCTTTGCTCCTTTCTTTTGTTTCTTAAATTCCACATAAAAGTGAAATCATATGGTATTTGTCTTCCTCTGACCGACTTATTTCACTTAGCATAATACACTGTAGCTTTGTCCAGGTTGTGGCAAATGGCAAGATTTCATTCTTTTTTATGGCAGAGTGATATTCCATTGTATATATGTACCACATCTTCTTTATCCATTCATCTATTGATGGACACTGGGGCTACTTCCATAATTTGGCCATTGTAAATAATACTGCAATAAACGTAGGGGGGCATGTATCCCTTTGAGTTTGTGTTTTTGTATTTTTGGGCAAATAGAAGTGTGATTACTAGATCATATAGTGGTTCTATTTTTAACTTTTTAAGGAAACTCCACGCGGTTTTCCACAGTGGCTGCACCAGTTTGCATTCCCACCAGCAGTGCACGAGGATTCCTTTTTCTCTACATCCTTGCCAACACTTGTTTTTTCTTGTGTTTTTGACTTTAGCCATTCTGACAGGTGTGAGGTGACATCTCATTGTGGTTTTGATTTGCATTTCTCTGATGATGAGGGATGTTGAGCATCTTTTCATGTGTCTGTTGGCCATCTATGTGTCTTCTTTGGAGAATTGTCTGTTCCTGTTTTCTGCCCATTTTTAATTGGATTATTTGTTTTTTTGGGTGTTGAACTGTATCAGTACTTTTTTTAAAAAAGATTTTATTCATTTGAGAGAGAGAGAGAGCATAAGCAGAGGGGCAGAGGGAGAAGGAGAAGCAGACTCCCCGCCAAGCAGGGAGCCCGGTGCAAGGCTTGACCCCAAGACCTGAGATTATGACTGGAGCTGAAGGCAAACACCCAACCAACTGAGCCCCTGAGGCGCCCCATATCAGTTCTTTATATATTTTGGGTACTAACCCTTTATTGGATATGTCATTTGCAAATATCTTCTCCCATTCAGTAGGTTGTCTTTTTGTTTTGTTGATTGTTTCCTTTGCTGCACAGAAGATTTTTATTTTGATGTAGTCCTAATAGTTTATTTTTGCTTTTGTTTCCTTTGCCTCTGGAACATAGTTAGAAAAATGTTGCTATGGCAATGTCAGAGAAATTGATGACTGTGCTCTCTTCTAGGATTTTTATGGTTTTGGGTCTCACATTTAGGTCCTTGATCCATTTTGAATTTATTTTTGTGTTGTTGTAAGAAAGTGGTCCAGTTTCATTCTTCTGCCTGTTGCTGTCCAGTTTTCCCAACATCATTTGTTGAAGAGATTGTCTTTTTCCCATTGCATATTCTTTCCTGCTTTGTCAAAGATTACTTGACCATATAATTGTGGGTTTATTTCTGGGTTTTCTATTCTGTTTTGTTGATCTATATGGTATTTTTGTTGTTGTTGTTCCAGTACCATACTGTAGTTGATTACTACAGCTTTGTAATATAACTTGAAGTCTAGAATTGTGATACTTTCAATTTTGTTTTTCTTTTCCAAGGTTGCTTTGGCTATTTGGGATCTTTTGTGTTTCCATACAAATTTTAGGATTGCTTGTTCTAGTTCTGTGAGAAATGCTGTTGGCATTTTGATAGAGATTACATTAAATATGTAGATTACTTTGGGTAGTATAGACATTTTAACAATATTTGTTCTTCCAACCCATGAACATGGGATGTCTTTCCATTTCTTTGTGTCATCTTTAATTTCTTTTTTTTTAGATTTTATTTTTTACTTGAGAGAGAGAGAGTGAGAGAGAGAGAATGAGCTGGGGGAGAGGCAGAGGGAGAGGCAGACTCCCTGCTGAGCAGGGAGCCCGAGGAAGGGCTCAATCTCAGGACCCTGGGAACATGACCTGAGCCAAAGATAGACACTTAACCAACTAAGCCACCCAGGTGCCCCTCATCTTTAATTTCTTTTATCAGTGTTTTATAGTTTTCAGAGTATAGGTCTTTCCCATCTTTGGTATTTATTCCTAGGTGTCTTATTATTTTTGATGCAAATATAAATGGGATTGTTTCCTTAATTTCTTTTTCTGCTGCTTCATTATTAGTGTAGATTTCTGCACACGGATTTTGTATCCTGCGACTTTACTGAATTCATTTATCAGTTCAAGTTGTTTTTTGGTAGAGTCTTGGATTTTCTATATATAGTATCATGTCTTCTACAAATAGTGAAAGTTTTACTTCTTCCTTACCAATTTGGATGCCTTTTACTTCTTTTTGTTGTCTGATTGCTGTGGCTGGGATTTCCAGTAGTATGTTGAATAAAAGTGAGAGTGGACATCCTTGTCTTGTTTCTGAACTTAAGGGAAAAGTTCTCAGTTTTTCCCATTGAGTATGATGTTTGCTGTGGATTTTTCATATAAGGCCTCTATTATATTGAGGTATGTTCCCTATAATCCTACTTTGTTGAGGGTTTTTATCATGAATGGATGTTGTACTTTGTCAAATGCTTTTTCTTCATCTATAGAAATGATCATATATTTTTTACCTTTTCTCTTATTGATGTGATGTATCACATTGATTGATTTGCAAACATTGAACCATGCTTGCATCCCAGGAATAAATCCCACTTGATGGTGGTGAATCATTTTCTTTAATGTATTGTTGAGTTTGGTTTGCTAGTATTTTGTTGAGGATTTTTGCATGTGTGTTCATCAGAGATATTGGCCTGTAGTTCTCTTTTTTTGTGGTGTCTTTATCTGTTTTTGGTATCAGGGTAATGCTGTCCTCATAGAATGGATTTGGAAATTTTCCTTCCTTTTATATTTTTTGGAATCATTTGGGAAGAATAGGTATTAACTCTTCTTTACATGTTTGGTAGAATTCACCTGTGAAGCCATCTGGTCGTGGACTTTTGTTTGTTGGGAGTTTTTGATTACTGATTCAATTCCATTGCTGGTAATTGGTCTGTTCAAATTTTCTATTTCTTCCTGCTTCAGTTTTGATAGGTTCTATGTTTCTAGGAATTTATCCATTTCTTCTAGGTTGTCCAATTTGTTGGTATATAATTTTTCATAATATTCTCTTATAATTGTTTGTATTTCTGTGGTGTTGGTTGCTCTTTCTCCTCCTTCATTAGTGATTTTATTTATTTGAGTCCTCTCTCTTTTTTTTTTTTTCTTGATGAGTATGGCTAGGGGTTTCTCAATTTTGTTGATTTTTCAAAGAACCAGCTCCTGGTTTCATTGATCTGTTTTACTGGTTTTTGTTTGTTTGTTTTTAGATTCTATACCATTTATTTCTGCTCTTATCTTTATTATTTCCTTCCTTCTGCTGGTTTTGAGTTTTGTTTGTTCTTCTTTTTCTAGCTCCTTTAAAGATGTAAGGTTAGGTTGATTATTTGAGATTTTTCTGAGGGTTGAAAGTGAGGGGATGGAGAAACATTTATCATGCAAATGGATGTCAAAAGAAAGCCAGGGTAGCAATACTTATATTGGACAAAATAGAGTTTGAAACAAAGACTGTAACAAGAGACAAAGAAGGAAACTATATAATAAGGGGGATAATCTAACAAGAAGCTATAACAATTGTAAATATTTATGTACCCAACATGGGAGCACCCAAATACATAAAACAACAGTTAATAAAAAACAAAGGAACTAATTGATAGTAATACAATAATAGTAGGGGACTTTAGCACCCCACTTATGTCAATGGACAGATGATCCAAACAGAAAATCAACAAAGAAACTAGCTTTGAATGACACACTGGACCAGATGGATTTAAGGGATATATTCAGAACATTCCTTCCTAAAACAGCAGAATACACATTCTTTTCAAGTGTACATAGAACATTCTTCAGAATAGATCACACATTAGGCCACAAAACAAGTCTTAACAAATTCAAAAAGATTGATGTCATACTATGCATATTTTCTGATCACAACACTATGAAACTGGAAATCAACCATAAGAAAAAATCTGGCAAGACCACAAATACATGGAGGTTAAACAACATGCTACTAAACAACAAATGGGTCCAACCAAAAAATCAAAGAAGAAATAAAAAATTACATGGAAACAAATGAAAATGAAAACATAATGGTCCAAAATCTTTGGGATGCAGCAAAAACAGTTCTAAGAGGGAAGTTTATAGCAATATTCTTGAAATTTAAAGCATATATAATATTTTCGGCCATATATAGAGAGAGAGAGAGAGCTGGAATATATATATATATTTAAGATCTTAAATAAAAGCTTACAGTAACAGATAAGTTTTTGTTAGAATTTTTATTATTATTTATTTATTTATTTATTATTGTATTCTTTTTTTAAGATTCTTTAAATGTTTAAGTACTCTCTACACCTAACGTGGGGCTCAAACTCATGAACCCTGAGGTCAAGAGTCTCAGGCTCCACCAACTGAAGGGCACTAGGTGCCCTTCTTTTTCTTTTTTTCCTGTTTGCAGTCTCACTCCCTGTGAAGGTGGGGCACTCATATGTCTGGCTCACCACTGTGTCCGCCATGACTCTGATAGTACCAGCACATAGTAGGTGCTCAATAAATACCAGTTGAATGATTTTAATCATTGCAGTGGTAGACCTCTGTGTTTGAGGAACATCTGAATCTTTCAAGAGTTACTCCAGAGTCCCTTCCAGGTGTCTGATTTCCAAATCAGGGTATTCCACTACAAACTTGGAACAGAGCACCCAGCATTGACTTTGCTTCAGACATTGGTGATGACAGAACAGAGGTCACAAGCCATATCCAGCCCGTACCTGTTTTTGTATGGCCCATGAGCTAAGAGTGATTTTTATAAATGAACATTTGCAACTGACTTGATGTTAGGATTTAAACCCCAGTGAAGCAAAAAACTCTCCAAAAAAATTCCATTCTTCTCATTAGTAGATCTATATGATAAAAAATTGTGCACAATTGTTATATTTTGAGTTTCATCAGTAAAAATGTTGTGGAAGCTGTGAATTGTGTAAGACTGATGAATCACAGACTTGTACCTCTGAAACAAATAATACATTATATGTTAAAAAAAAAAGATAGTAGGAAGGGAAAAATGAAGGGGGGGAAATCAGAGGGGGAGACGAACCATTAGAGACTATGGACTCTGAGAAACAAACTGAGCGTTCTAGAGGGGGCTGGGGATGGATTAGCCTGGTGATGGGTATTAAAGAGGGCACATACTGAATGGAGCACTGGGTGTTATATGCAAACAATGAGTCATGGAACACTACATCTAAAACTAATGATGTAATGTATGGTGATTAACATAATAAAATAAAATTTAAAAAAAAAGAAATGGGAAGCTGGGAACGTGCGTGCCTGAAAAAAAAATGTTGTGGAAGTTTGTTTTTTTCTCTTGTTACGTAAGTACGTGCTTAATATCCTTGATACTGCTTCTTGGCTCACAGTCTAAAGTATTTACTATCTGGCTTGTTATAGAAAACCTTTGCTGACCCCTGCTATGGAAGTGGGCTCAAGACCACTTAACTATGACCTCCACATGGGGGTAACCACGACCTTCATGAGAAGAATGGTCTTGCCTTCCAATAGGGACACTGAGAAAAAACCTTTGGTCCTCTCTGACCATTCATAGGAATGTCATCATAAAGTCTTCAGGGTCTTTGTTTTAAGGCCATTGCCATGCAGTGAACGTTAAAGTGAGTTAAATCTTGGCGTTTGTTTGCTACTGCTGGTGACCCACCTTTTCTAACACAAGTCTGTTTTTGGGGCAGACTATATTATGACAGTCAGCTGACCCCATCTTTTCCAGTTTCTGGGGTCCTGGCCCTTAATACTTAAGATGGCTTGAGCCATGTGCTATGCGAGGTCCAGTACTTTTCCTGCCCTCTAATGTTCTGGTGACGTCTGAGGCTCACATTTGTAGGTCACTCTCTCTGAATTCCTACTTAGTGCTCCACCTCAGGCCACTGCTTTCTCCTGTCTGCTCTGCCCATTTCTTTACTCCCCCAGCGTGACACCAACACAGGCCTTGCTGAAGGTCTCAGAGCAATAGTGAGAGATACCAATGCAGTTCAAAACAGAAATCAACTTAAAATTGATTACTTACAGTGTTCTTGGCTGTTGAAGATTTCCTACTGGCTGTATTTTCTTCTTAGACTCATGCACCATTGAGCCTGTCTTCTCTTGTCTATACTTCAATTCCTTTCTTCTGTTTTCAAGGCTTTAAGCCCCCGCTGCCCACTCTATTCTCTTGAGCTTCCAGCAAATTCCAGATACATGTCATTTTCTTACTCAGGCAATTTATCTTCTTCTGTTTTCCTCTCTCCTTCCAGGCCTGGCCTAGAGATGAATTATGCCACCCTGGTAGGAAGGCAAAATCGGCTGCAATCAGCGTTTGTTTTAAAAAATCATGTTTCTCCATCCTCTTGACTGTTACACAATCCATATTATGTGCTCAGCACAGTGCCTCGGATATAGTAAGCACTCATTACATGTTGGTTGTTCTTATTATTAGGAGAATCGTGCCAGTTTCGGTCCAGTGTTGGTCCCCTCAACCTAACTATGGCTACTGCTTTTTTTCTTTTTTTTTTTTATGGGGTGGGGAAATGCATTATTAGGGCATTTGGGGAGCAGCAATGTATTGCTTCATGCAGAACCTCCTCTTTCCTTCATGCATGTCTTCATTTCCTCCTGTGACTTTTGGGATCCCTGGCGAACTCTATTGCCTTCTGTCTGTCATGGAAATGAGTTCACACAGAGGCTGCTGATGTGAACAGTAGGGTTCAAGAGTTCCTGAAAATAACCCGGCAATTGCATTCTTTGGTATATACCCAAGAGAACTGAAAACAGACGTTCACACAAAACATGTACACAAATGTTTATAGCAGCATTATTCAGAATAGCCAGAAGTGGGAAGCAACCCAAATGTCCATCAGCTGATGAATGGATACACAAAATGTGGTATATCCATATGACAAAATCTTATTTATGTTATTGTATAATATAAAAAAGAAAGAAGTTCTGATATATGCTGCAACGTGGATGAACTTTGAAAACATTATGCTCAGTGAAACTAAACAGTCACAAAATGTGACATATTACATCACTCCATTTTAATGGAATAACCACAGTGGGCAAATTTATAGTGACAGGAAGTAGATTAGTGGTTGTCAGAGGCTGGGGGTGGGCAGAGGGGATGGAGAATGACTGCTCCTGGGAATGGAGTTTCTTTTTGTTGGGATGAAAATATTTTGGAATTAAATAGTGGTGATGGTTGTACAATCTGTATATATAAAAAAAACCACTCAATTGTTTAAAATGGCAACTCTTATAGTATGTGACTTACATCTCGGTTAAAAATAATGCCCAGAAGTCCATGGAATTTATGACCAGTGTAAACTACATGCTTTTCTCTGTTCAGATAAAGATATATTAACCGTGGGAGACTCCTGGAACCCCCTCCTGATGGTGCTTTTTAATGGGGATGGGTGTGTTCAGCAGAAATGTGGAATCCATTGTGTTTGCTTCTCTAGAGCATTTGTATTAAAGGGAACAGCAATTATACCAATACCTTCCTTTTTTAAAAATTATTTTATTTTATTTTAAGTAGGCTCCATGCCCAATGTGGGGCTTGAACTCACAACCCTGAGATCAGGAGTCGCATGCTCCACCGACTGAGCCAACCAGGCGCCCCCGATACCTTACTTTTAAACAACTCTTCCCACGCTTACAAAAGCTCGCTGTGTCAGTGTCCTAAGTGGTTCTCATAACAGTCTTATGAGTGAGATGGTTGTTATTTTCATTCCACTAAGAGGGACCCTATTAAATAGCTGGTTCAAAGTAAATAGAGATTAAAACCCAGGTTGGCTGAGGTCAGATTTAATATTGTTTCTACTCTGTGCTATGCTAGCATCCATGTTGAAGTCTGGATCTCAGGAAAATATGTTGGATTACTGTAGATTTTAGCCTTGATATTAAGGCTTTTTAGATCTTTTCCAAGTCAAATAATCTATTTTAAAGGTTAATTTTAGCTATTTTTGTCAGGTTGGAATTTCAAGCATGCTTCGCCGTGCTTAAGAACAAATTTGAACTGATTGTATAATTATGATAGGGAATGTTCTTTTGAATAGTGAATATTCATTTCGTACAGAAGTAGTAAAAGAAAATGGCTTATTTACCTAATGTGCACTAAGAGGACATTAACCTCCATCAGGAGCAGACGGCTACCCCACTTTTGGAACCTAAGTGTTTGACTTCATTTGGGTACCCTGGATACAGAGAATTGTTTTGGAAAATCTGAACGCCTAGGCCTTACTCCTGGAGAGGGAATGTTCTTATTTATAAATCCGAACCACTAGCATAGATGGGAGCCTCTTTAACACACACAACATTGTATCCTTCCTTGTTATGGTGATATGTTGAGTCAAGGAACAGGAAAAAAAGAGTACTATCTCGATGTATAATTTTGTTTTTAAAAAATATAGTCAAGCGAGGATGCAGATAATTAAAATAAAGGCACATAGGTTTGGTCAAGTCATTAGCTTAATAGGAAAAACAGATCAAAAGTGCTCTTAAGGTTTTTATTAAAAATTTTTATTTATTTATTTATTTATTTATTTATTTATTTATTTATTTATTAAAAGATTTTATTTATTTGACAGAGAGGGACACAGCGAGAGATGGAACACAAGCAGGGGGAGTGAGAGAGGGAGAAGCAGGCTTCCCGTGGAGCAGGGAGCCCGATGTGGGGCTCGATCTCAGGACCCTGGGACCATGACCTGAGCCGAAGGCAGACGCTTAACGACTGAGCCACCCAGGCGCCCCCCTCCCCCATTTTTTTTTTTAAAGAACAAAACCATATAAGAATGGGAGAGGTGGGTAAGGGAGGTTGGAAATTTAATTTTCTGTGTCTTTTATTTGAGGAGTTTTTAGATTATAGTTATTTTGAAACCAAAATTTTTCAATTTAAAAATAGAAGTGGAGAAATAGCAGATTGGAGTTTGGTGGAAAAAAATTAGAGGGAGAAGGAGAGTACAACAGGGAGGCTCTGTGCAGGGAATTCTTATGTTCAGTTTCTTCCTGAATTTCCTGTGGACTGTGTAGACAGGAGTTTCAAAATTTGATGAAAACAACTCGATGGAAGATGAGGGACAGGCATTCTAGAATAGTGAACCTCTGTTTGCATACACATTTGTTTGTGGTTGATTTCAGGGGGAGCGTGGGCCTCACGGAGCCCTAAATTCTTAATCTGGGAGTGGATCAGAATCAGTCATAGGAGTTTGCAGAATACAGATACCTCTGCCTCAGCTACCCCGGGCCTCCTGCGAAGGACCCCTCCCTCTCTCAGGGAGGCGTGAGTGCTGGGGTAAGACTTGTCCACTGTGATTGGGATGGCTGATTCCTAAACGTGGTGTAGAAGCTTAGGCAACTAGTGTTCACCGTTAACTGAGAGCTGCCCCACTGTGATGGGTTTTGTCTCCTGGAATCACCTCGCTGCTGGCTGGGCTGAGCCCTCAGGAGATGGAGCCGGGAGTCCAGCCCAACAGCTGGTTGAGTCCGGACCACACCAGGCCTGGCCTGGTGGGAGATGGGATACTGAGGTGTACAATCCTACTGATGGCCAGTTCGGCCCTCCTTGGGCTCCTGAAGCTGTACCTTGGAGAAGAGCCATGTTTTGTTTTCACAATAGTAGCCAATGGCTCCTCCCTGCTATTGATTTTTATGCTACTTCATTTGTAAATAAGTGCTCATTTTATGTCATAAAAACGTTGAATGTTAAAAAAATATTTTTAAAGGCAGACAACTTCATGGCTTCTTGAGAAACAAACATAATGGAAGTTATGGTCATCTCTTCCACGCTTCTGCTTATCCACAGTCCTACTCTATGTATTTTTCCAGCTACACACTGACATTAGTCTAGCATCTTTCTAAGTTGATTGATAGTAATAGGGCACTGTCTCTGTGCGCTTGTGGAATCTCTACAACCATTCAATTAGCAAGGTGAGTAGAAGCCTCTAATGGAAAGTCACCAGTTGGCAGTCATTGGTCAGTTAGGTAGAAGGTAGTTAAAGCAGTGATTAACAAAAAGTATACACACTGTCTGTTTTAACTCAAAACCTGCATGTACATTCATTTGCCAGTCTTTTGTTGTGAGTATGGCCCCTGGCTGGAGTTCTGGTCTTGCAAAACACCCTTCTCAGCTACATCACTCATTTCCAATTTTGGTTTCTTCAAAGTAGAGCAAGAACTTAACACTTGTGAAGCAACCCACATGCAGAACACCTTTAGAATTCAGTGATTTTGTTCTTCTATCTTACAGTGACTTCACTCATACCTCATGTAGCAGCATTTAAAAATAGCGCCTAACTTTTACTGACTTGGTTTTCTTTATGTGCACAGATTTCATCAGTTTACCTAAACTTCAATTAAATTATAGAATTTCAATAACTTGTACAACTGATAGAAACTGGTTTGGGAACAAACCAAATGACTCCTGGGGAAAATATAACTAAACTAGTAGCAGCACCAGAGCACAGATAGAGAGGATGCTGAGGGTCAGCTGATCTGACAGGTTGGTTTGGTAGAGAGGTTAAGAGTGCTTCTGCTATAATATATGTTGAAGGAGATAAAAATTGTGCACCATGTTTTATAGTATGTTGGAGTTACTTTATTTGTAAAACAAATTCCTACAAGGAGGAATGCATTTATTTACCTGTAAGAGAGTATACACAGCATAGTTGTGGCAGGTAGAATGTTGGGAACTAGATCAGGGCAGTTACGATCAGAAGGTGCATCCCTGCAAGGCTTTGTGGGATCAGCCCTTACGACACGCGGAGTTTTCACCTCTATGCCAACAATTAATTGTTCTGCGTTTAACAAATCAAATTTATAGTGGCAAGTATTTATAGTTTCAAGGTTACATGCCAACCCTCTTTGGAATAATGAAAACAAACTTTCAGTATAGTAGAAAAGCTCTGTGCTCTTCTTAACAAATAGGTTTGGCTAAAACCTAACTTGGTGATTTCAAGGTATAGAATATGTACAGGTATAGCTTAGATTTTATAACTATGTAAATAGTTATTACCCTTTTTATCTATCAAACATTTAAGGTTGGGGCACCAGGATGGCTCAGTTGATTAAGCGTCTGCCTTCAGCTCAGGTCATGATCTCAGGTCCTGGGATCGAGCCCCACAGCAGGCTCCCTGCTCAGTGGGCGGTCTTCTCCCTCTCCCTCTGCCCCCCTATTCCGCTCATGCTCTCTCTCTTTCTAATAAATAAATAAAATCTTTAAAGAAAACATTTAAGGTAGATAATAACTTATTTCCATCTAAATAAATAAATAGTATTTATATTTAGCTGGATTAAGGTATTACTATAAAGCCCAGCTAGTGCATTTCCCTATTTTCATCCAAAGTAATAAAAAATTTGTCCTCAGTCCCAAGAAATATATCATGTTCTTCCCTTCACATTTAAATCAATGTGAAAATGTTCCTTGGAATCATTTCTGTGGTGGATTGTAAAAGAAGTAAGACACCTTGTGTTCTCACAGGTTTGTAGTCCGATTAGAGAAACCAGACCAACATACTTGAAACAGATTACACCAAACATTTGATTAAGTATAAAATGAGAAGTACAAGCAATAATTCTTGTTGAAGAAACTGTTTTGCATAGTTTATTTTGCACATAGTAAAGGCTTGAGTGGTTAGGAAATTTGGGGGAAGTATGTGGGACTAAATAAGTGGAATTTGAACTGATTAGTGAATAAAGGAAAGAATTGTGGGTAGGACAAAAAAGGTATGTTCAGGACAGGAGGCATTTAGGGAACAGACCAGAGAGTAGGGTTTGTTTTGTAATCCAGGAAGGTCCTATAAGATCCTAAGAAGGTCCTTGTGGTCTTTATCTGAGCATCTCCTAACTTCCCTGAGTCTTGGCAGCGAATTGTCTTTGATTCCATGTCTTTTCTTTCCTTATTTCCCTGAGAGTGTCCATAAAACCAACGATCTCTTCTAGCCTACCATTCAATCTCTGATGTTGTGGCATTGGGAGGATTCAGTGGGGATGGGTACATAACAATGATAACCATCTTTTACCCAGTGCCTTTTAGGTTCCTGTATCAGTCAGGACAGGATAGGGTATGCTGCAGTAACAAACATCCTCAAAATTTCAGTGGATTAAAATAACATATAATATCTATATTAACAGGAAAACTAGGTATGGGGAAGAGAGAACTCTGAGACCTGGGATGGCAGCACGGAGTAGCAGAGCAAGTATCGGACTGGTGGCCTAGAGGCCTAGCTCTGAGCCAGCCCACCTCCTCCTACCTATGTAACATTGGTATGCCATTGCATCTCTCCAAGCTTGATTTTTGTCAATTATAATATAAAGGAGTTGCTCTAGCTCATCCTTGAGTTCTCTTATTTATTTATTTATTTATTTATTTTTATTTTATTTTTTTAAGTTCTCTTTGAATACAGTGATTCTCTACAAGGATGAAACAGGTAAAATTTAAAGCTAGAAGAGTTTCTGTCTTCTGGATTCTATAACATGTTTGTTTGTAAGCTCTTTCAGGTTGTTTGTTTTTCTTTAACATAAGGACCGTTAGTCCTCTTTTCTCAGACCATTAAGACACATGGTCAAAATTTTCATCAGCTTAGATCTGCTATATTTATTTGCACAATTTGTCCCCTTTACTCTTGTTATTTCCAGTCTGAAGTGAGAAAAGGTGACTGGGCCAGGGTTGGCTGCCACTTTGACAGTTTCACTTCTAACCTCAGGGATTCGCACTCTCATTCATCAGAGAGCTCTGAGTCCAGAGAGTTCCACGGTGGCAAACCCAATAATGATTGACCTCTGAAAAGGTCTGCTTCTTTCAGCAATTCTTCATGTTCCTGAAAAGGGCCGCTTAGTGATAAAGATTGTAGATCTTTCCTTCCATTTAGGTTTGAAGCTTAAGTGCTTTTGGTTCCAGAGTTGTCCAGCGAGCTTGCTCTGCCTTGTTTTATACTCTGGCAGCTTCCCACAGATGACAAAGAAACATTTATTGGGATGCTTCTACTTGTCAGGCGCTATAACTTACAGTGCATTCAGACTGAAGAATGTTCTGTAAGTATAGAATCATGAGAGGAATGTCTCAGAACTGGAGTCTTATCTCTAATTGTCAGTAGGATTCACTCAGGCTACCTCATGCTATATCACAATCAAAAGGGCCAGAGAGTGGCAATATGGACACTTTTAAAGTGACAAAAGAGTTAACAATGAATGAAAATATACTGAAAACTGAGACATACATACACACATACACACACACACACACACGTAATTGTGTGCGACTGATGGCTTATATTCAATGGGAGGTGATACCCTCATCAGGACACTGATGATGCCCTTGAGCCATGTGGTAAATGGTGGGTGGTTTGGCTGGCATCCTGGGCTCTGCTGTGCTGTTTTCCTTCTACCTGCCCTGGGCTGTCCTACTCACGGCAGAACACCTTATGTCTTGCTTGTTTATATCCTTTCTCAAAGGAGACTATTCAAGCACCATCCAGAGTCTACCACTGATTTCCAGGGAAGGTCTTGCTCCCCACCTATGTGCTGTGCCACACGACGCTGCTGTTCCACGTGTCAGCCTTTCGGGTGGCTGCAGGGTGCTGAAGATCTGTGATTCAGCTGCTCGGGTGTGGCCTCTGGGATGCATCCTTTCTGCCATGATCCCTCTTCCCCCGCACTTGGTGACTCTGGGTGACGCATTTTTAATTCTCTTTGGTAATGAAAATCACATCTTGTTTAGACTCTAGAACTAAAACACTTTCCCTGTAAAACGGTTGAGCAGCACTGAGCTTTACCATTGACAGACTTTCTGTGTTTCTGTGCAACATTGTGCCACAGAGCCTCTCTGAGGCTGAGAGGCTAATGGGGCATCTGCATGGATGTGACTGGCGGTTTTGGGATCACAGTGAGGGAGCCCATGGGGAGACTTGTGGTTTGGCCTGAGGCTTGAGGACTGAGGTGAGCTGAGAGCCACCAAAGAGGCCTTGGGCATCCCTTATGGACAACCCTGATTTCCAGGTGACCTTGTGGGGAGGATGGAGATGGCTGTGCAAGGATTGGGGGCACATCGCCTCTTTCCTCTCATAACCCCCATTCCCCTCTTCCCTTCTCAATTCCTTTCCCTCCATCCTAGTGGTTTTCCTGTCCTCCACCCCCCGCAACCTCTGCTAACTCTACTTCTCCTTTGGCCTTGGCAGCTACTCAGGATGCAAGGATCCTTGAAATGGGTTTATGGGGGTGCTGCAGAACTTCCATCCTGAGGCTGATGATTCAGGAACTGGTAAATGTTTGGGGGAGATGTTTTCTAACTGGAGCAAGTCCATGAGCTCTTAGCAGATTGATGTTGATTCAGATGATGTTAAGCTTCTAGGATTTTGAATTCCAGAAAGTCTGGGTCCCCTATGTGATTTGAATAGGGTGTGCACATATGTGGAAGTGTGCATTTATATATGTGTATGTGTGTGTGTGAGAGAGAGAGAGAGAGAGAAAGAGAGACAGAGGTAGTGAGTGAAAGAGAGGATCCTGAAAAATGTGATTCATGTTGTTTCTAAGTTCCTATTTGCTTTCTTAGGCAAACTTTCTTATATAATCTTACTTTCATAAGACAAATGAAACTCCTTCCTCCTTTCCTGGTTGATGTGATACCACAGTGAGAAACATGATTTGACATTTGAGTTCCTACTATGTATGCAGATGCTATATAGTTTCGACATCATGGAAACAAATGAGAACCTTTGTATTGCATTGGGTCTATCCAGGAATTTGGCTTCTCTTTCTACTGTCTATGATAAAAACCTAAAATACATTATGTTTTATTCTTTTAGCCATTCCCTTGTGCATTCCAATCTCATGCAAACTTGAACTATTTTGACATACACAGAAAAACGTGGGGAATTTAAAGATGTCAGTTGAAGAACAAAACCCAGCTCAAATTTGTTTGGCATGTCTTTCCAACTTACCGGGATAACTTAGAGATTAAATCAAGAGCTGAGCATCTATTCTTTCTTGTCCTTAATTCCTTCCTAAAAGTTCAGGGCCTGCTTGAATTATAGTGCATTTTTTCTTGTCAGAGCTGATTTGATTTCTGGTTCCCTTGCCTCCTGGCCTACACTCTGTGTAATGATGCAGAGGTGGCAGATTGATGGGCAAAGGATTCAAAATGCTGCTCTGGATTTGGGCTTCAGCATGTGTGCTGTCTGTTGCCAGAGGCATGTAGCAGATGGACTTGGAGAGGTGGGACTGGGCCTTCACAGGGACGGGACCTCATGGTAAGAGGCCCCTGTGGGATGGACTCTGCTTTTCCCACCTTGCCATTCGGACTCTGGCCTACTACTGAGGCCATCACAAGATTAATAGACTCTGCTTTTGTTGTGTTTAGTTTTGAATAATTTGAGTGTGATGTGTCTGGACATGGGTTTCTTTGAGTCTGTTTGGGGCTTGCCAAGCTTCTTAAGTCTTTAGGTTTATAACTCTTGTCAAATTTGGGCCTCTTTCAGCCATTGTATCTTTAAATAGAATATATATCTATATTTAGATATCTATATCTAGATATATCTGCATATATATCTAGATATATCTATATATATATATTTTTCCCCTGCACTGCATTTTTTTCTCTTCCTCCTCTGACATTCCAGTGACTAGAAGCTGGACTTCTTGATATTGCCTTACAGTTCCCTGAGGCTCTTTTCACTTCTTCTTCTTTTTTTTTTTTTTCCCTAATCATTTTTTTCTCTCTGTTGTTCAGATTGGATACTCCCTGTAGATCTATCTTCAAGTTCACAGACTGTTTCTTGTGTCCTATCCATTTTGCGGCTGAGTCCATTCGCTGAGATTTTTGTTTGGGTTATTGCATTTTTCCGTTCTAAAATGTCCTTTTGGCTCTTTATATCTCCCGTTTCTTTGCTGAGACTTTCTATTTTTCCGCTCGTTTCAAGATGTACGCTCTTACTTCTTGGAGTATTTCTATAATAGTTGCTTTTAAGTTTTTGTCAAATAATTCCAACATCTATGTTATGCCTGCATTGGCATCTGGGGATTGTCTTTTCCCCCACACCAATTGGGATGTTCCTGATTCTCCATGTGCTGAGTAGTTTTGGGTTATATCCTGGACATTTTGTATATTATATTATGAGTCTGAGTCATGTTTAAATACTATAGATAAGGTTGATATATTTGTTTTCCCAGACAGTCTGGTTGGATCCAGGCCTCAAATTTCAGCCGGCCTTCTGGGGATTGTGATTTCAATATCAGTCCTGTTTTTAAAGCCTTCGCGATGTTTTTTTTTTTTTTCCAATCTGTCCCACATGCATGCCACCCATTGTCCAGTCTGGGACCCTGCAAAGGTCTGTCACCTGGGTTCCCAGAGCCTTTGATATGCTAACTGGGGTCAGATCCATGTTCCTACATTTCAGGGGTGAGCCCCAGACTTCATAAACCACTTTATGGGGTTGCCTTCCTTTTCCACGATTTCCTCAGTATTACCCAGTTCCCTGTGGTTTCTGAACCTCTGGCCGGAAAGGTTGGGCTTTTGTTACCTCTGCTGTGCCTGGTGTTTTACTACATACTTCTGGTAACTGTGCCTGAGTCTAAGGCCAAGGTGTGGGAGAAGGAGAGAGAAAATACCGGGGACCCACCCCATCCTCTTGGGGTCACAGCCACAGATCGAAGAGTAAGCTTCCCTTTCCTCAGAGTTTTAGGTGCCTGTGGCTCTCCGCTTGGCTTCTACCACTGCAGTGGGATTGCCCAGGAGCTGGGATGCTAGAATGGCAAAAAGGAAGAAAAAAGACAGGACAAGATGGGGGATTTTCCCCACTCTCTCTGAGCATTAGGAGACCCCTTCCCTGCTGGAGCCTGAATGAGGGGGCTTCTCCTGACGCTTGTGGTCTGTGCCGATGCCCACTTCTAGTATGTGGCTGCCTTGAGGAGGGGCCAGGAGAGAGGGCCCCAGAAGAAAAAGCAATGGTGACCTCACTGCACGTTCTGAATTCTGGTCGTCTTCTTCACTCTGCCTGCTGGTATTTACTTTTCACATTCCTCAAATCACTGCTCCATACGTTCTGGCCAGGTTTTATTGCTGCATTCAGTATAAAACACAGGGTAGGGGGTGTGCTTACCCATCTTTATCCAGAACTGAAACTGAGATTCTTTTTTTTTTTTTTTTAAGATTTTATTTATTTATTTGACAGAGAGAGACACAGTGTAAGAGGGAACACAAGCAGGGGGAGTGGGAGAGGGAGAAGCAGGCTTCCTGTCGAGCAGGGAGCCCAAAGTGGGGCTCAATCCCTGGACCCTGGGATAATGACCTGAGCCGAAGACAGACGCTTAACGACTGAGCCACCCAGGCACTCCATGAGATTCTTTTTTTAAGTGAAATTTTTGCATGGAGTACCTGAATTTTAAATGTCACCACAACATGTGTAACTGACCCCTGTTCTTTTTTTTTTTTTAAACCAGAACACTTATTGTGTGACGAATCGTTGAAATCCTTAAGATGAACTGGATGCTGCCCTCTTGGGCTTAGGTGTTGTTCCTCTAGGGAATCCGTGCCCGAGTCTGCGGTATAAAATTTTAGCTGCCTCATTCGACCGGTCCCAGTGGTGTTTCGTCTCTTCGCCTTGGCACTCCGGTTCTACTTTCTCTTGCGCTCAGCAGGATAGCCACATCTGCCACGGTGGACTTCTGAGGGTGGTAGGCCTTCAAGCCACAGCGGCGGCACAATGTGTGTGTCTTATTGCGACGCTTTCCAAACGATGACGTCCCCTTGGTCATCTTGTTTCCGCGGCAGACCCCAAAGAGACCCCTGCTCTTTTGGAAGCAGGGCTAACTGTGAGAAAAAAGTTCAGGAGCATGTAGAGGGGAAGGTGTGTAAGCTGCCACCCCAGAGACGCCCAGAGCCCTGCACACTCACTCAGGCCAAGTCCTAAAAACCATGATTATCTAAGGGCATTACAGAAAGGTAGTGGCTGATGCTCGCATACTCTCAGCTGCACCTGGACCCGGGTTCTTCCCTGGGCCCTGTTTTGTGCCCCCCTCCCCCAACCCTACAACTCCCACAACCCACTTCTTCTTCTAAAAAGGAATAAACAATTTCCTTCAATCATTGTTTCCTGCCCACTAACAGATGCTCCTAATTAGCACACAATTGCAAAAAAAAATATATTTTGCTTGTTTTGGGTTTGTTTCTCAGAGAAAGCTTAGACTTCCCCAACATCAGCACATCAACACATGGTCAGTGGGTTGTTTAGTTTGACTCAAGGACTCACAACCGTGTTCTTTTCCACGGGCGTGACTGAAATGCAATCAATGGTTAGCCATCTCTCCCAATGGAAAATTGCTGGTTCTAAAACCTGTCAGGAACTTACTCACTTGTGGGAATGTGCATTTTGGGAGTACTGAAACTTTACAAAAAGATCGCACTCGACCAGCACGATAAAGAAACTGACCATTTGAATCACTCATCCTATAATTTCATCCCTAAAGAACTGTAGCATCAGAACACAGAGGAATGGACCATTAGTAGCCTTCCTTTGGCTTGTTTTATATTTGTATTTTACACAAATATGTTAAAAAATGCTCATGTAACTGATGGTGGTATGGTCCTTGTCTGACAGTTTCTATGGTGGCTCCATGAGGTCATTCATGTGTGCGGGGGAAACTGCCTGTGAAGGAGGAAGCTGTTATTCCAGATTTCAAGACAACGAAAACTTTGCACCAGGCAGAATCGATGGCTCTCTTTCCGGGTTATGGGTGGGTCTGCTTTTCTTAATAATTTTTTTTTTTTTTTTTAATGCAGCCAGTTTTGCTTGGGACTTGTGGTCTTGAATCAAGACATTCCTATTATGTGCATAAGTGTAGGCTGGTAGGCAAAAGAGTATTTTAAAACATTGCTTTATTTTTTGCACTATCTTCTAATAGTGAAATCTTGGAATTCAGTTTCTTTGGCCTGAAAGAATCATTTTTTTTTCAAGAAACAAATTTAATGCTGAAATCATAAATTATAAAAATATCTGAAAGCCTCATGGCTATGCTTGTTGTGGTCTTTTTGAACCAGGTCCATTATCTGTGTGCACTGGCTTGGACTGACTCAGTGATCACTTTTTTTTTTTTTTTTTAACCCCATGGGATGCAGAATCTCAGATGTCTGCAAAATAGCCCCAGAACAACATGAGTTAGCAGTATATATCTTCTGCTGTCCTTAATCTTAATTTTTGGAAATTTTTTCTCTGCACTCAGAACATACTAGAGGAAGCCAGCTCACTTTTCAATGCATGTTGTCTGGAGAAAGTGCCAGAGAAAGCCTTCACAAACAAAGTGGGGGCTGCTTCTTTCCCTCAGAAGTCTGGAACCCTGTCTTCCCTGAGCTGCCTGTCCATGTTGGGGGAGGGCCTCCTTTGTATGACTGGCCTGGTGGTTCAAAGGGCAGGACCATGGACTGCAAAGGAGTAGAGGGGTCCTCGTCCCTGCAATGGCTCAAGATGATGGCTACTTCTCTGTGGCAGCTCATTGTGTGGCCTCCATTTGACATTTTAGCCCAGGTCTGCTGGGGACAGCCAGCCCAGCCCCGAATGATAGTACAAGTACCCGCTTCTGCTGAAGCTGTTCCTTTACCCATCCTGAGAGGAAGCAGGCTGGCAGACAGGACTGGGAATCCCTGTTTCCACCTCCTGGGAGTGATGGGGGTAGGATCATTCTGGCCACATGCTGTTTGGAGCATATAGATAGCAGTGTATGCCGGCATTTAGGGAATTACTGGGGGATAAAATCATGATAAATTTTTTTTTAAAAGAAAAAGGTTTTTGGTTTGGTTTTGTTTTTGGCTTGTTATCTATGAAACACCAGCCACTGGTGTTTTAAGGTGCTCAGAGAATTCTGTCGGCGGGATGTTTGGAAGGACAAATATTGATGTGTGTGCTAGAGAATTAAGACAAATGATAATTGAAAGGGATGATAAAAGCTAGTGGTTTCCTTGGGGAAATAATCACGAACTGCTGTCAGACTGATTCCAATAAGAATATTACTTTATGTGAAATGTTTTTTAAACAGCTCAACCAAAGCATTAAGCTGGATTACTTCTAGGGCATCTCTTCGCTGTATGTTTCTACTGTACCTCCACCTGAGATTCCTCAGCTGCTCGTCACTGTTCCGGCTGCCATGTTGAGCTGCGTCATGGTCAACACTCGGTTGGAAATGAGAAATATCAGATTGCAATAGGATCCTGTTTGCCGGTCCTGAAGATAATTCTATAGTTTTACCATATTGATTCACCATGCGGATTCATTCTTATTGATCTGTGAAGTTATTTATGTGTGTTTGCTCAGGTTAAGCGGCTCCTGCTGTGTTTAGGGAATCTCTTTAAGGAAGCTTTAGGGCTTCTTGCGGTGGAGACTGCTTGCCACAATTTGCATTTGCATGTTTTGGCATTTATGTTGGGGTTATGCTTGGGTCCTCCATCTCTTTGTGACCCCATTTACCCTCTAGAGATATCTGTCAGAGCCCCTACCTAACTGCATTGCATTTATTGGGTTAAAGCTATATTAAATTATCCTGTGTTAAATTGTAACCCAGAGCCTGGCACGAGGCACGAGTGTCCACTGAATGAATGAATGAATGACGCCCTGGTCAAGTCTCATTGCCTCTTTCCAAAGGAAGAGATGCAGGAGACCTTCCATTTGCCTCTCCAGATCCACTTTCCACCCTTCTCTTCCTGTTCTGCACCCCCAGGGGCTGACTAACCGTAGCCTCCCTCTTCTCTGCCACCTTTTGCCTTTGACAGCAAGTGTGGGTATATAATAGGACTGGATGTGCCAGGATTGCTTTGTTCCTTTATTGAATGCCTTCTCCACACAGTGTCTCACTCTGGGTTCCACAAATTCCTTCTTGTTCCTTCAGGCTGAGGGTTTGTGAGGGCTCTCTGGTGCTGCCAGCCGTGGGTATTGCATTATTCCTTACGGGTTTCCTTAAACGTTTGTAAATAGTTTTCCTATTAAATTCTTCTCAGATTAACTGGTGGGAAGGAGCCCACTGTATCCTGCTAGAACTCTGACTGATATTTACCCAGGTCACCCAGATGACAAAGTTAGTTGTAATCTAGAATCCCTAATCTGTGTCTCTTGCATTATTTCAAGTAAACACTTTCTTCTAGGCCAGTCTGCCTCCAAATTAGAATCAAATAGAGCAGGGGTCAGCAAACTACAGCCGTGTGGGCCAAATCCAGCCTGTAACCTGTTTTTGTAAATGGAATTTTACTGGAACACAGCCACGACCATTGGTTTACTCACTGTCTGTGGCTGCTATCGAGCTATAGCAGGAGGTGAAGAATTGCAACAGAAACTGTATGGCCTGGAAAGCCTAAGCTGTTTGCTGTTTCACCCCTTGTAGAAAGAGTTTACTGATCCCTGATTTCAAGGAAGACCGTCATGTGTGAACTTTATTATTTTTATCAAGAGGCTCCTGGGCCAGATGCTGGGGGGCACTTGTGAGTGGTCATAGGATGAAGACATGGGGAGTTTTAAACGCCAGGACTAGACAGGTTTGCCCAAAGAGCACTGTGTTGTGGCAGCTTGGCAAGGCACTCCCTCATGTGATATGAGAAGAACGTGACCAAACAAAACTGGGAGGTATTTGTATTTAAATGTGCTTATAATGTATGATTTCATAATTAAATAATTTCCCAAAAAGAATTGCTCTCCCTAATGTTTCAGCATCTCCCTGTCAAAGTTACCAGACTGCCCTTTGTGGGAGAGTCCAGGTTTTGCTCATATCTGTGTAGACCTCTGTCTGGCGCAGAGTGACTGATACTCAGTATTGTTTGACCAAATGGTAATCAGCATCTACTTCAGAGAAGGGGAAAAAAGTAGGGGGGTGGTGGTGTACGGTATTAACTGGGAAGATATATTAATGTTCTCAGGCTTTCTCTGATTAGAGTCTCCGCTCAACCTTCACAGAACAAGAACAGCTATAAGAAGAGGCTGTATACCCAGAAAAGGTGCCCCTCAGGGCAGACTGGCTGCATCACTTGTGGGGTTCGGTACAAAATGAAAATGTGAGGCCCCTTATTCCAAAATTATTAAAGAATTTCCAGATAGTATCAGCGTATCAGTAGAGCATTGAGCCCAGCACAGCCCCTCTAAGACGACACAGGTCGCACGCCCGGGAGACTGGCAGCTGAGAAGAAGGCAGCCTGTGGGAGATCAGTGAGGATTCGTTAAGTCTAGAGAACCGCAGGGCGCTCAGCTACTACAAGGAGGTGCAGACCTGCATTGCTCAGAGTTCTGGAGGTTGGAAGTCCAGGGTCGGGGTACAAGCAGAATTGGTTTCCAGGAAAGGCCCTCTTCTGGGTTGCTGCCTTCTCGCCATGTCCTCCCATGGGGGAAGGGGCTAGAGAGCTCTGTGGGATCTTTTATGTAAGAGCACTAATAGCATTCAGGGAGGCTGTACCTTCATAACCTAAGCACCTCCCAGAGGCCCCCCTGCCTAATACCATCACATTGGTCATTAGGATTTCAACCTGTGAATATGGGGTGGGGGGACACGCACACATTCAGACCATGGTAATACCTGAGTGAAGAACAATGTGTTTACATGAACGGTCCATTTATCTGTCCCCAGAAACTTACCTTGCCTCCTTCCTCATCGTAAAAGCGGTTTAAGGGCCCAGTCTAAGCACCGTGCCAGAACCCCTACGCCAAGACACCCAGAGTCTTTCCTTATGTCAGACATTCACCGTGCCAGCTGCCGGGGCTTCTCTCCACCCACCCGCTTCCCCACCCCCACACCCTGAGCCCTACTCTCCCGGTTAGAATCACAGCGAGCCTCTGGGAGGCTTCTAAGCGGTGGTAACTATGGGTGGGGGACTTTGAACTCGAGGAAGGACTTCATGGCTAGTGCTTCCCTTCAACTGGGGGGATCCCACTTTTGTTTCTTGCAGACCACTGCGATCCCTAACCCTTCATCCATCCCATCACCCTTGCTACAAAAGGGGGCCTAGTGTTCATCTCTAACCGCTCTGCTTGTGGGAGCTCCTCACGTCCTCTGCTGAAAGGTGGCAGCCCCTTGGGGCACCTGGGCAGCTCAGTCGGTTAAGCATCTGACTCTTGATTTCAGCTCAGGTTGTGATCTCTGTGTCGTGGGTTCCAGCCCCGCATTCAGCTCCACGTTGGGTGTGGAGACTACTTTAAAAAAAAAAAAAAAAAAAGGTGGCAGCCCCTTGCTAGAAGGCCACCCTTGTCGGCGCTGGTGGGGACAGCTTCAGGGTCCTCTCCTGCAGGTGCACAGCCCCAGATGCCTGGCATGCTGAGATCTGGAACACCAAGGGGTGCCGCCCCATCTCCCTGTGCTGGGGAAGGCGCCCAAGCGCCCTAAGGATTTCAGGCATTATGATGCCTCAACAACAAAACTGTCCCTTAGGGAGGGGCAGAGTTCTGAAGCTCTAGAAGCTTTGGAAACCGTAGTAGATAGGGGAGTTTTCCTTCGAATGGGGAGTGGCACTGTGTCATACAAAGCCACAGTTGGGAGAGCCTGATGGAGTCAAGTGGAGTTTGCTCTGGATCAGAAATCAGATGTCTGCAGGCCTTTGCAGTCTTTTGCTTAACCCAGTAGCTGGGCTTACTCAGGACCTGTTTGCTTCCCTGTGACTGTTGTGACCTTAATGACAACAGCTCCAGACAGGCTCCCCACCGCCTGTGCTGACACGTTCGTTTTGCAAGCAGCTAAAGCAGAGGCGCAGCCCCGCTGATAGTCTGTGTTCTTGTCACCCCCACTGTGAGCGCCTCCACCCTTTACACATGGACCTGTTTTCTCTCTTTTGCAGGGTCCCCGGTGGCATATAGATCTCCAGCCATGGGCGGGTCCTGCTCAGTCCCTGGATGAAGAAGTCTTGAGGTTCCTGAGATACATCAGCACCCCCCAGGTTGTATTCCAGGTGCAAGTGGGTTTGGAAACCCTGCGAAAGATGCTGAGCAGCCCCCTTTAAAAAAGGGTTTGATCAGTGAGGGGGTGGGGAGGTTCTCAGGGACTCCTGGGAGGGACTTGGTAAGGACAGAGTTTCTGAGGCCTTGCTGCTTAAATTTATCCACTTACTTAGAGGCAGATAAGATGCCTCCCATTTGCTTCAGCATCTTCTGCCTTCCAAGGGTATTGTCATCTTGAAATATTTTAATGATTCATCCCGACGTGTTTTAAAGATCCACTTTAGCAAATTGCTTTGGAAAGCCATTTGAAGCGACAGATTCATGCCCGTGAGTAGGCAGTCAAGTGTGTCACAAAACAAAACCATCATCTGGAGGTTCAAGTTCCATTTTGTATTTGGAGGAATATGCCTTTTCACTCTTCTCCCACAGACGCTTGGCAGACCGAGACCCGCTAGGCCAGAGAGCCGAGGAGATGTTGCAGGCAGTCTGAGAAGCTACCGAATCCAAAGGCACTCAGTTCTTATTGCACTGAAAATCATGATGGAGCATCGGCCTTTATTAGTCACTTAACACACTGTGACAGCTCCCGCCTAGGCTGAGTCTGTGCCCCCAGCAAGGAAAGGGACTGTCCACTAAGCAGAGTCTATGGCTCTTGACACGCCAATCAGGAGATTTCCATCCTCAAGTAGCCTGATCCCGGGGACAGAGAGACAATAGAAAAGATCAAAGCCCAAGGGAAACTTTGCCCTGAACTGAGAGGTGTTAGGAAATTAGGAACTCACCCTGCCTAGAAGGTACGTAGGCCCACTGGGAAGGTGCCCTGGGGGGCTGGTGTGGCACTGGAGGCCCCAGGCTCTCTTGGTGCCCCTCCAGCCCACTGGTTCTGGGCATCCTACTTCTCCTCCAACACCTTCCTGGCAGCAGAGCCCATTTTTCATCTGTGGAGAGAATATGTTTCTAGATCTTTGGAAGGCTAGTTTAGGGGTAAAAGAAAGTCCCATTTTTCATATGATGCAGTCAGACAATTGGATCTTAGTATCTGTCACCTAGACATGGAAATTAAAGCTTGTTGAATTAATCATGAGTTATGTAGGATGATAAATTGATCCCTGTGCTTTACATAATTTCATCTTATTTTGCTGCTGCAAATTAATTTGGTGGACTTTCATAGACTTAATTAAAATGTTGAAATTTTAATTTTATGGTTTGGTTTTTACATGAAGGACCTCTTGACTGCTACTTTTTTTTTTTTTAAAGAATTTATTTATTTATTTGAGAGAGAGAATGAGAGACAGAGAGCATGAGAGGGAGGAGGATGAGAAGGAGAAGCAGACTCTCTGCTGAGCAGGGAGCCCGATGTGGGACTCGATCCCGGGACTCCAGGATCATGACCTGAGCCGAAGGCAGTCGCTTAACCGACTGAGCCACCCAGGCGCCCTTGACTGCTACTTTAAGAAGCCCTTAAGACACCAGAGAAAAATGTGAGGTGTTAGCCTTATGAATTTGAGAACTGTGGGCTCCACCCCCCAAAATAAATTGTCCAAGTAGAAGTCTCCAAATTCCATTTTATATGTATTTCAGGTTAATGTTCTGTAACTTATAAAAGGCATATTTACTTAGAAGAAGCTCATGAGGCATGAAAGGGTTATTTCAAGCCCCTCTTGGATTTTTCCCATGAGTTATACTTTGAGAGGAGAAACATTTTGAGGGGAAAAGAAAAGCATCCTACAATGTAGCCTGATGTGACCCTGGGCAATTTATTTTGCTTCTTTGGCTCTTACTGTTCTGATCTTGAAAAGGAAGAGAGTTATTAAATTATTTCTTAGGTTTCTCCCAGTTCTGTGAGCTTATACTCTGCCGAGAGTAGTATAGGATCATCATTGACTAAGTATTTTTGAGCACCTACTTCGTGCCAGGAGCTGTGCCAGGCCCTGGGAATACAGTTTCTGCCCTCAAGCAGCTAAGAAACTAGTTGGGAAGGTAGATAAATGGACATATTATTCAGCTTGATGAGTGTGACAATAAAGATCTGGTTGTTGAAGCTCACTAGAAGGATTTTCATCCTCCAGAAAAACTGAGGTAAAGTTCTAGATCTCACAGCGGTTTTGTAATCAGGGGTCGTTTTGCCCAGGCGAGGTCCTATGTTTTCTGTACTTCTAAGTCACTGGGAAGCCAGCAGGTGGGAGCTCATCAGAGGTGACACTAACTGATTCTTAATCAGAATCTTTTGCTAAACAGTGTTCCCTCCCCCTCTCTATGCAATGCAGAGGTTTTTGGTTTTTTTTTTGTTGTTGTTCTGTTTTTTTGGCTGTTTTGGGGGCTTAGCCTTCATTTAGAACTCATCTTGACAAGGAAAGCCTACAAAACTGGAAGAATATTAGAGTCACTATTCCCTAAAATTTGCACACAGTTAGCAGTAGTGAGTCATAATGGGCCAGGGAGGAAAAAAACCCTCTGAAGGTACTAAAGCAAATTCTACCCCCATCCTCTTATGCTGCTTTTTTAAAATTAAAAAAAAAAAAAAAGATCTCCCTCAAATCTGTGTTCAAGCTTGCGCAGCAAGGCCCGGCATTTGATGTGTGCATCACCGATGTATTCATTCCTCAAGTCAGCAGGCATTTGTTAAACACCTGGTGGCCGGCAGTGACTAGGGTGGACAAGCCGAATCCAATACCGACACATACTGGCAGACAGCTGGGATGCGAGAGTTGTGTGCTCTCTAACGGGGGTGGGGGTGGGGTACAGATGGGTGGGGGAGTTTCCCCAGACCAGGGGAGCTTAGAAACAGAAACACAGGGCAGGGGACAGTGCGGCATTAGACCTCAGTGGGGTGGCACCCCTGGACTTGTACATTGTGGTGGCCCTGATGGCACGAGACACTGAGGTCCTGAAGTTTTAAGGAAACACCAGAGGATGGGATGTTTGGTAGAGTGTGCACAACATCGAGCTCAGTTTAATTAGGTATTGTTTTCTAATGTCAAAGACCAGAATTACATCTCTGAGTTCCAGAGTCGATGATACGCTGTCTGCTGCTAACAAGAAATGGTTAAATCATAAACACAGTGCTCTGTTCTAAGGAAAGGCTCCAGATCCAGCTTTTTATGGCCACCCCCAAACCATATGCCTCTAGGAAGCAGGCCTTGCAGCACAAAATTAAGTAACAGTTGCTGTTTTAAAAAAGAAAAAATAGATTTTAAAACATTATCTGTCTATCCATCCATCCATCTATCTATCTATCTATCCATCCATCATCCATCCATTTATCCATCCATCCATCCATCCAATCATCTACCCATCTATCTATTTGTAAGAATAACATAAAAATCCAAGCCCTGGAGATGCAGACTTTACAACTTTATAACAATCATATCTGTTATATTTACTGCTACACACACACACACACACCCCGGGATAAAAGCAACAAAAATACAACTCTTTCCTTAAATTTTGCCTTTCAAAATAATGGCATTACATAAACATGCAAATGATCATTGAAGTGATTCTGCCAGAAGTCCCCAAATTTTAAGGGCTCCCTTTGCCAGATTCTGCTTATGGGTTGCCAGAAATTCTGTTCCATCTTTTGAGATACCAAATGAAATGGGAATAAACTAATCCCTTTATGGGCTGCCTGGCTGGCTCAGTCGATGGAACATGTGACTTTTGATCTCGGGGTTGTGAGTTCGAGCCCCACATTGGATGTAGAGATTAAAAAATAAGTAAGTAAATAATATTTAAAAAAAATAAATGAATCCCTTTAAGTTAAATAACTAAGATGCATTTCAGAAAATATTTTTTCCTGGAGTCTCTTCTCCTTTGTCCAGGCCTAATTTGCTAAAATTACAAGGGGAATTAGAGAGAGAGAACATAATTACTGGAGTTGGGGCTTAGCTAGGAGTTACTGCCCTCAATTATTTTGCCTGCAAGAGTTTCTTGAAGCCCTGGCCAGAAATCTTAATGAGAAAGTTTGAAAAATCAATATTTAATTAATTTTTAGGAGCTGAATTTTACCGAGTACTCCTAGTTGTTTTCAAAAGCTAATGTCTACCAGTGAGATGGTTAATAAATGGTTAAAATGGAAAAACTCCTGTGTTATATTTTTGAGCGAGGAGAGGAAAGGGCAACATTAGCAGAGAGATTGAATGGAAAAGAATGTCTTTTCAGCAGGGATATATCTGTGCAAGATGAAATCTGCGGAAGAAGAAGAAATGCTTGAAGTGTCAGCTTTAATAGACTAAAACTCTCCTCCCCAACATTGAAAGGAAGGGCAGCTGAACTCAGTGCCCTGAACCTTGACCCTTATTATTTCTGATTCTTGGAGGCCCCTCCCTAAGTGTCATTGCCTGCGTGGCTGGCTTTTTGCTAGGGGTGGGTTTGGAGGGGTTGCTGTTTTCATTTTAAAGCTCAGTCCCAAGTGTGGCCTCCTCCCTGAATTTGCTAAGGCGCAGGTGAGGCCAGGCTGGATCATTTCAGTGGGGCTTTACAAAAGGGTGTCTGTAAACTCACAGGACCACCTGCAGAAGAATCACCTGGAGGAGTGTATTAAAATGCATGTTCCCAGGCATCCGCCTCAAAGATTCAGACTTTACAGATCCGGAGTGGGCCTCAGGAATCTGTATTTTCAAGTACCTCCCGGATCCACCAGAATGTAGGTGGACCACACCTTGAGAAACATGGCGGGAGAGGCGAGACTTAAGTTTCAGTGGTGTTAGGAGAAAGTTAGGAACAAGAACCTGTGAATGTCCGTATCCTGTTCTGTGATTAGGGAGGTTCTTAGGGAAGAGTACACACAAAGAAATGGGCATCATCATACCACTTTAATAAAAGTACTCTAGGAAGCTGCCCTAGAGCGAATGGGACAGGCTTAGGAGGTCCAGCTATGCTTTAGGGGCCTACAGAACTGCCTAACTGACCACCTGCAGGGTGTCAGAGCGTGGGGCAGAGCGACAATGAAGGTGCCGATGTTTAAGGCACAGTAACCTGCCCACTACTAACACGGGCCCAGTGAACACATCGAACATTGGTTAATTAGATTAGCAGTTTTTCCTCCCTTGGTGGGTGAGTGGGGCCTAGGAAGTGGGCAGACAGAGGCACAATTTCCACTTATCGGTGGGAGAATAGTAAGAAGTGAATTATACAAATTAACATGTTGATGCACCCACTTAATAAATGTATTCTGTAATAGTTGCTTGAGAGAAGATTCAATTCCATTTTCTATTATTTTTTCCCTTTAAGCAGTGATAAGACATCAGTTGAGGGAGAAGAATACATATATAGGGTTTCATATTTTAAGCTTCCCTCTAAATTGTCCAAATCCTAGCAATGGACTCTCTCCTTTATCTCTGATAAATAGCGCTGGATGATTTTTCCAGGCCAGCAGCCCTAGATTATGGCACGAGTAGGGGAGATGCCATATCCATTGAATGGGCTCCGTTTATATAAGCTATTCAGATTAGAATTTTGGAAGCTCCATTGAATAAAATAATTGGGCAAACTTAGAGTATCTTCTTCAGAAGAAAATAATTTGCTGTTATGTTTTCCAGTGAATCAGAGCAATGAACCTGAGAACATCGTTTGCACATGGAGTGCTCTGTTGTTCATAATGTGACAGCCAGAGCTGCTGCATGATTCATGGAGCATCATGATGATGATGGGCATTTTGAGGGGTTAGGGGGAAAACTGATGCTCAGTAATGTAATACTGGCCATAGAAGAATACCTTGGTCACAGAACCTGCTTTCTTTGGTTCCAGCAGCCTCAGGCATGCACACTGTGCCAGCCTTAAACACAAGTCAGAATTCCTTATACAGGGTCTTAGCTTAATGTGCATTTGAAATCAGAGACTTGCTTCTGCTTGATTTAGATACATGTTCCCTTTGGTTTCCTTATCTAATTTTGATGGATGAGTTAAAAGAAGCGCTTTGGTTAGCTCAGGAAGAGCTTCCTTTCTGCGTGGGGCTCTTGCTCTTCTCCCCTAGGAGGAAGCTCATTAGTACACTGTTTCACAAAGAAATGGTTTGGGGAACAGGGATGACAAATTCATTTCACTTGGCCCTTGATCAGCTGTTTACCTGGGATAACGCATGCTACCTTTCTGGACCACGGTGGTCCCAGCTTATCTGCCTGAGATAAGGAATTGATAATCTGTATCCTTCTGAGACCCGTGCCCACCATCATATCTTAAAACTTCCTGTAGGAACACTGTGAGTTATAGACCTCGGTGTTTTGCCAGCACTGTTCTCCATGTCTGGAATGCCCTTGATCTCAGCTTCTTGGTCAACTTCTGTTCATCCTCCAAGGCTAACACACCTCTGCAAAGCCTTTCTGGATCCCTCCTCTCCGCCACCTTTGCTCCTGACTTGTTCGCCCTTGCTCACTCTGTGCTATACAGCTATAGTAGCTCTCAGCTTCCCTTCAAGCCTACCTGTAGTCTCCACAGGTTTCCTTCTAGATCCAGTGTTTGGAGTTCCTCTGAACATTTGACAGCTGTCTTGTGTTTCCCTGGGGAAAGGAGTAGTTAGCAGTGGAGAAGGATGTAACTCTCCTGTTATGGCTTTCAGGGACTGGGGAAGCAGTTACTCCCTACCTGCCATTTATCATCCAACACTTTAAATTATTCATATTGATTTCTAATCCTTACAGATTGCATGCAATCACATGAGCACAGACAGCCTCGCTACTGACTCCAGCCCTGCAAAGAAGCCTTGGTCAGTCTGTCTTGATGACAGGTTTGGCTTAGCTCATCAAATCCGCAGCAAGCAATGCCGCCTCTACTCTTTAGGGTAAGTGCATTCTGTAGTGGAAGAACACAAAACACTCTTGCAAGTGGCCAAGGCTTTTTCAGCAACACAAAGTTATGAACGGTCGTGGTGTGTAACAGGTGCTATACTTTGCCTCCTGCCATCATTTCAGACCCCTCTGGCTGATATGTAACTGTGGGCACTGCACTTACAGATCACCAGAAGTGGCCGGGGGCCATTTTCTCTCCCACTGGGCTAGTGGCAAGTTGGCAACTTCAATTTTCAGCATGATGATGATCCTCTTGGTGAAGCCAATGATTTCCAGCTGGAATTATAGCATCCTTATTACAAAGAAAGAGATGTTAAGAATTAAGAGAAAGAAGAACAGCAAGCATATTAGAAATTCTATACACACGATGAGTGACCCAAGATAAATGGCACTGTTGTTGGATTTTTATGTTTCAGGCCAATGGTAAATCTGTGTGTACTTTACATTAAAAAGAAAGAAAAGGGAATTCTTGTGAAAACAGTGTGATTTTGTCAAAACTGTGGGAAATATTAATATTCATTTATTCAGGCTGAGAATGACCTAAATATACAAATGGATTTAGAGAGCCTTCTCCAAAAGGGCAAATATAAAGTAATGAGACTATTTCACCAATTACAGTAGTACTCACATCCAGACCTGAACTTACAAATATGTGCCTCAAAAAAAGGCAGAGAAGAGTTATTTTTATTGGGAATACCCTATTCCACAGACTCTTTGTGGAAGCTATGTGATGAGGTTCTTAGGCAAGTCCCTTGAAGTCCATTACAAAAGTACTGGGGACCCTAACAGGTGTCTTGGGCTTGTTTCTCACTGATAGGTTTCAGCACTTCTGTGATTTACATTCACGTACATGAGTAACAACTCATGAATCCTAGAAGATAAACGGGGGGGAGCAGGGGGCAGACATTTGGGTATGTGCCCAGAGGATCACCATCATTGTCAAACTTTACCAAACAAGAATTCTTAGTTACAGTCATTGTGAACTTTTTGTAAAAACGAAAGGTTCAAATAAGAGTTTCAGGATAATGGAACCATTCTTCTATAGGTTCACTGAAGAGTCAGTATCAACAAGGGAGCTTGGTACACACAGTAGGCACTCAATATATGTTTGCTACATAAATGATTGCTCCAGGTAAGGAGACTAGGGAGAGACGCTGGTTATGTTGTGATTTAAACCAGGAGGCTGAGGCTTAGGAAATTAGTTGCTCAGCCACTTGATTAGAACAGAGGGGAGCCCACCAGCTATGCTTCAAGCTTATAGAAAGAATGGGAAGTTTTGACAGTAGCCTTTATTTTCTATCATATTAAAAATGTATGAAAGTAGGTCATAAAAGTAATTGCATAGTACCACATGCAAATTGGAGATCTCAGCTTGGTCCTGTTTTCCTGCTCTGAACTGCCTTTATATTTTACTTATTATTTTACAATCTGGAATAATTTCATTTAAAGCATATCCCTGAGTAAAATGAACCTGGGAAAGCTGTTGCCGGGGTGAGGGGGATTCTTTAAAATTCCTTTTTGCTTTCCTTAAACGTCAGAGCCATTAGATAAGATAGTTCTGCTCTAAGATTTCAGATGACTTCATGTAAAAAGGTAGTTTCTTACTTTCATTGAAATGTTCACTATTCAAACAATTTTATAAAGAGCACATAGGAACAGTTGAATTCTGCTGGGAACAGACGTGACTAGATTATAAGGGCCAACATTTGATTCAAAACCAAAAAAATGCTTAATTGAAAACTGGAAACTAAAAAAAATTTTTCAGATGGGTAAAAAAAAGGATGCTTTGGATTGTGGATGTGCAAGGAGGTTGCCCTGTGACTCAGGACTGAGAGTCAGGACAAGCCTACCCCCTTCTCAGGTGAATTCCTTGCCTGGAGACAGGTAAATAGCCAGCTGACAACATTCCTTTTGATGCTGAGGGAAGAAAGAGACCCAGGCCAGAAGCGGTGGTCCTGAAATGAGGCACAAGAATGGGGGATGTGGGGCCTGGATTCTCAGTGTTCGGGAGTATTGGGGTAGTTGCAAGATGGCAGGGAGGGCAGGTGGCAGGTGGGTCATGGGGCCCCTACACCAGGCCAGTATATGCTCTCAGCCCCAGGACTCTGGTAGTAGCAAGACCAGGTCACTGCTGTGCCCAGTCATTCCCAGGCCGACTGAGGATGACGGATAAAGCCGCGGCTCAGGGTAACCTTCCTAGAGAGGAGGAGAGATCTGAGGACAGAGGAGCAGAAGACAAAGGCTGCATGTCTTTCCTCCATCCCAAGAACTAAAGCAGGAATCACCTCCATCTTATCTCCGAGTCTGGAATGTCTTTCCAGGAGTCAAAGCTTTTTATTCTGCAGTTAATGTAAAAGCATCTTTTCCGGGAGAGTGCACTCTGTGTGAAGTTAGGTTGAAAATGAAAATCAGATCCTTTTCAACTTTGAAATGGGGGTAGAATAGACCAATTAAGATAGGGGAAAGTGCTGTACAGGAAGATTATGTTACAGGGAGGGGGAAGAGAAGAGAAAGGAGGGGCTGTGGGTTTAGATGATCATGTCATCTGCCTGACCTCTTTGGCTGGGGCCCGCCCTGTAAGTTTTCTTCTGTGTGAGGTGGAGGGGGAGGATTCGGGGGGAGGAGGGTGGTAGCTAAAGTGAGCGGGGAAAAATCACCTATTTTATCCTGCCTGTCAAAGTTTGTTATTTCAGGGGTAGGCGCGAGAGTGGAAGAGGGAACTTGAGAAGGGATTATGCATAGGTAAATCTTTTTCATCTCTTTTTTAGTTCTCTGGTAGCTGGCACCATGTGGCATAAAGTCTCAGCATGAGACAGAAGAACGTTTGATAGATGACACACGGTTAGGCAACAACCAGTATCTTAGGCAGAAAAGCTGGGACTTCTGGGTGCCATGAGCATTTCAAGAGGAATGAACAAGCTCCAGAGCCAAACATTTTCAACTTGTAATAGTTTAATTCACATAGCCGGAGCTCGTGGTATATATGAATGAGGAATCAGAAAATCATGGACCCAAAGATCCTTTTTAGATAATTTTTTTCCTAATCAGCACCCCACCCCATGAAATTTTAAAGCCATAGATAAACTGCCTGTTTGTGTAATGTGTGTATCTGTGCTTTCTGTGTAAAAAGAGGAAGTTTTCTTGGCTACCAAGAATGGATTTTTGCCACCTTAGGGGTGATATCTTCCCTGTTGAGAATATATGTTTTAGATGAAATCTTGGCATTTCATGCAATGTTATTTAACAAAAACTAACAATTATAACATATTTTTACCCACTATTCAGTGTCATTTGTGCTTTGAAAAACCTATTTCTCCCCCTCTAGTTGTTGCCGGTTTACAGATCTAATCATAATCACCTCAATAATTAGATAATAGATAACCTAATTATCTATTAGATCTCATAATCGATGAGATTTGGCCACTTGGCCAGATTCTCTGGGTCCTGCAGCATTGAAGAATGCATTCCTGAAATTCCTGGGGACACAGTTGTCTTACTTCTTCCCACGCTTATGCCTTCAGTGGTCACAGTTAGAAACCTTCCCTATATCTGCTTTTATTTATTTTTTTAAACAGTTTTGTTGAGTCATAATTCACATACCATACAATTCACTCATTTAAGACATACAGTTCAATGGTTTTTGGTCGCTACAGTCAAATTTAGAACATTTTCATCACCCCAAAGAGGAAGCCATATACCCAGTAATGGTCATTCCCATTTTCTCTCCAACACCTTTCCTGCTTTTCGCCCCTCATCCTAGGCAACCACTAATCTACTCTCTGTCCATAGATTTGCCTATTCTGGACATTTCATATAGATGGAAGCATGCAACACGTGGCCTTTTGTGACTGGCTTTTTTCACTTAGCATAAAGGTTCATCCATGATGTAACATGTATCATTACTTCATTCCTTTTTATGGCCGAATAGTATTCCATTATATGGATACACCACATTTTATTTATTCACTCATCAGTTGATGGACATTTGGGTTGCTTCCACTTTTGGGCTGTTGTGAATAATGTTGCAGTGAACATTCATTGTGTGGTCATATGTTTTCACTTCTCTTGGGGATATTTTTCCTTCTTCCTTCGGTAACAGATCTTGTGAGTTTTGCAGGACACCTGGCACCTTGCTGAAGACTGCATACCCTAGCCTTCCTTGAGGCTGCAAGTGGCCATATGACTAGCTTTGAGCAATGAGATATAGTGAATGTGATGTGTACAACTTCTAAGCCATGCCCTAGGAAGAAAGGGTGTGACCTTCATTCTCCTTGTACTTTTTTTGCTGGCTGGAATGCAGATGTGGTGGCAGGGAATGGAACAACTGTCTTAGATCATGAGATAGAAGCCTTATGATCTACCTTTCTTGCTTCACAGAATAAACATTAAGTAGAACATCCCTATAAAGAGAATTTTCTTTTTTTTTAAGATTTTATTTATTTATTTGACAGAGAGAGAGAGAGCACAAGTAGGCAGAGCAGCAGGCAGAGGGAGAGGGAGAAGCAGGTTCTCCGCCGAGCAGGGAGCCCAATGCGGGGCTCGATCCCAGGACCCTGGGACCATAACTTGAGCCAAAGGCAGACGCTTAACCGACTGAGCCACCCAGGCGCCCCTAAAAGAGAATTTTCTACAGCGAATTCTCTTTCCAGTTAAATAAGAGCAGAAAATGATTTTCTTACAGACTAAATACATTTTTGCTGTAAGTAATAGTTTTGTTTTGGTTATTTCATTATTTTACTATAGTTATTTGTTCAGAAATCTCTCTTCATTACCACCGGTGAGCTTCAGATCAAGCGTTATATTTAATTTATCTATTTGTCTCTGGTGTCTAGTATAGTGCCTTAAACATATTAAAGTGCTTTTTAAAAAATATTTATTTATTTGAGAGAGAGTGAGCAAGAGAGAGAGAGCACAAGCTGGAGGAGGGACAGAAGGAGAGGCAGAGGGAGAAGCATACTCCCCACTGAGCAGGGGGCCTGACATAGGGCTCAATCCCAGGACCCTGAGATCATGACCTGAGCCAAAGGCAGACGCTTAAATGACTGAGCCACCCAGGCACCCCTTAAAGTGCTTTATAAATATTTGTTTATATACACAAATAAGACAGTGAAACATAGCCTGCCCCGTTGCCATGTTGGATACTGTACTATGTATTCTGAGAATTCCAGACCCTACCTAATTTTCTGGTTTTCTCTCACTTGGAGCAACATTTTGTAGATTTGTCTGTCAGCACTCATCTCATTGCTCAGTACTTGGGATTCAGAAATAAGCAGAATATTACACTGTGTGTTAACTAATTTGAATTTAAATAAAAATTTGAAGAAGTACCATTTGAAGAAATGAAAGTAAGAATTATAGACATTGATTCAATGAATGCTGTTTATTACTTTCCAATTTAGTACACTTATGTATTAAGTGTATCTTATTTAGTAATATAAATTACCCCAAAATGACAAATTTCAATATTTTGATGTTATTTAGTGTATCATACACAATAGTTCCTTGCTGTTTGATGATGAATTTAAATATATATGTGTGTGCTTATGATATCTCTAATAGAGAACACTTGTACATGTGTAGAGAATTTCTGGAAGGATACACAAAAAAATGCTGTGATTATCTCTGGAAATTAGTGGCCAAAATTTCTAGAGCTAGAAAACTTTTACTTTTCATTTTATCTATTTCTTTGAACTCTTTCTATGAGTATTGCTATTTTTTATTATAAAAATTAGTTTAAATTGAAAGCATATCAATATATAATAAAGTGCCTTACTAAAAAATTTAGTTACAAAAGTCTATGTGCTTAATTTAATCCTTAAATTTTTTTTGAAGTCTTGATTAAAATACATATTTTAGAATAGAGAATGTTTCCTTGAAAACAATATTGAGAAAATTCACAGAAAGAAATTATTCAAATTTCTCTACTCTAGAAAGTTTATATACAAATTATATTTAATGAGTACTTTTTTTGACATAGTGTTCTCTTAGTAAAGCTACAAAACTGCCATTTTTCATGAGATGACCCATAATAACACTGGTTTGCTCATCTAAGTTTCAACATATTCAATTAAGTGAAAAATCGCTTGGGGCAGGTGAATTTGGCAACATTCTGATCTATACAGAAAGAAATCTGTCTACGAAAAAATGTTTCGTCATTTTTATTCAATTCTTGGACGTATAGTTCATGGCAGGTTTATGAGTTAGCTGTTGCTGTACAACAAATCACTCTAAAATTCAGTAGCTTAAAACCATTATTTATTCTTGCTTATATGTCTCCACATCAGCTGTGCTCCAGTTGATTGAGTCTGGGCTCAGCAGGGAGGCTTCAAAGTGAGGTGGCTAAGGGCAGTTCTGTTTTTCATAGAAGGCTGGAGGTTTGGCTGGGGTACCTCTGCCTCTCATATCTCTTATTGTCCTGAGACAGCAAGCTACCCAGGGTAAGTTTTCATCATGAGGATGATACGAGAGGGTGGATAGAAGTACTTAAAGCCTAGTCTCAGAACTGGCATACTGTCACTCCCTTCCAAAAAGCAAATTATATAGTCAAGCCAAAAAATCAAGGGGCAGGAAAGGACACTCTGCCCATGATGAGCATAGCATGGCAGTAGTATGAAGGAGTGAAGAGTTAGAGCCAGCAAGTCAATCTGCCACACCAGATTAGATCATGGAAAAATTGGGGGGAAACTAGGATAGAGATTACAATGGTCTGAGCTGTGTGGGTTCAATACGAGGTTAAAAATAGGAAACAGGGGAAGCCTGAGTGGCTCGGTTGGTTAAGCATCTGCCTTTGGCTCAGGTCATGATCCCAGGGTCCTGGGATCGAGTCCCTCATTGGGCTCCTTGCTTAGCTGGGAGCCTGCTTCTCCCTCTGCCTGCTGCTCCCTCTGCTTGTGCTCTCTCTCTCTCTCTGACAATAAATAAAATCTTTAAAAATCTATAAAAATAGGAAACAGGATCTGTCGGGTAAAAGGAATGGTAGCATTTGTGAGAGGAGTGCTAAATCTTCTAGCCAAAAGGGTAGAGAGAATTACAGCTGAGGGACAGCAGAGGGTTAACATGCCATGGGTCCAGCAAGGGAAAAAGCAGTGGAGTAGAAGTGAAGGGAAAGAACAAGGCAAATAAGAGTATAGTAAGAATGTCTAGGTGGAGGATTTCTGTACTGGAGACTTATTTTAGTCAACTAAAAGCAGGTCAATAATTGTTAGCCAATGAACTTGTATATTTCCAAATTATGAAATAACTGAGTCAGTAAAGTCTAAGAGAATGAAGCATTTCTGCACTAGGTTCAGGTTTGGTCAACGTATTATAGATGCTCTGAGATTTTGGGATCTTAAATCACATCTAATCATAGTATTTCGGACAAAGAAGCCATAATCACCATTTGAAAAAATAATCCTCTTTCATTTAACTTCATGTTTTTCATCCAAACTGGTGCTTTAATCAAAGTGATGAATATAACTCCACCTAATATGTCTGAGTAATATGACGGAGTAAATTAAAAATGCATTAAGTATATGGATGTTCCACTTGATGTGTTACATACTGGGTACTTAAGAACAACTAATTCATAATTTTTTCCTCCTGTTGATGTGAATTTAGATGAGGTATCTCTTCTATTTCTTGAGTAGAACCACACACAGTTGACCTTTCTTTAGCTGTACTATTTTAAATTACATTCCATTTCTAAGGAAACAGCTGTTGTCTTTAAGTCAGACCTCATGCATCGTGGCCATTAGAACAGAGACAAATTACCTCATTAGTAGACTGCCCCTCTCCCTAAGGGAACTGATCCCGGTGCTTATATTTTTGATGTATTCTGAGAAAACTTCTTAAGATCACTGGACAGTCTTGTTTCGTTGCTGTTATGGTTTAAGCCTTTGTAAAAAATTAATTTGGTATGCCTGTACATGTTTGAACATGTGATTCTCTGGTCTGCATTTAGCAGATGATTTCTCTGCTTGCTTTTTACCCAGAAGCTTTTAGCGCTAATGCTTTTTGTGAAAGAAGAAGGTTTATTGAATGTGTGCAGTTAGCTATGTGTTAAAACAGGAGAAAGCTTGATAAGAATAAGAAAATTGGCCTTAGAATCATTTTGTCAATCCAACACTTTTGCTTCATTATAATTTTCTTGTTATTGATTTCCATCCTCTTTCTTTATAGGCTAGGGAGTGATGATACCCAATTTGAGGTTAGCATGGCCAACAGTGGATGTGAGGTACATCGTTTTGATCCTAGTGTGAAGTCGGCTCATATTCTGGAGAGTCAGCGCCTCTGGTATCACCGCTTGTCTGTCGACTGGCGGGACCCGCATCCAGCTGTGGCTGCCCAAAAACTGCATAGCAACACCAGAAAACTGGGCACCATTTTGAATGAATTTGGGCATCACAAGGTGAGAGTTTTCATTTGATTTCATAATGAAATAAAGTGAACAAACTCATCAACTTAAAAAAAAAATGCAAACCGAGAATTGGATAGTGGAGGATCCAGTTTCAACCTTACTGATGATAACCCATCATTATTTATAGAGTCAGCTCTGTAGACATAGAGTTTTGGCAGGGATCAAGATCTTTAAGTTGATTTGTAGATTGCAGTTGCTGTTGAGTAGTGCTAGGGTTTTGGCCAAGACTGGGCAAGGAAGTAAGAAACCTACTTCTGGCATGGGCTCAGGAGTCCCATTTTCGTTTGGCAATTGGTTTTAAATGTTCAGACAGAGTGAACTACTTATGTCAGTCTCAAATACAAAGTAATCGGGGCCAGGTTTTTTGTTTGATAAGAGATTGCCCATGTGTTGTGTTTCTCACTGTTGTAGCAACTACTTTGAGTCTCCAGGCTCTTGAAGGCCAGAACATATGTATATCTTTGATTAAAACGAACTTTGTAAAATTGAATGGACATTATGTGTGTTGCAACTGATATAATTATGTCAAAAGATGACAAATCTCTACAAGTATCTTATTGTGAATAGATAGCAAAAAGAAACCCAATCTCTGAACCGTGTTCCTTGAAAGCAATTTTTAGTGTAGACCCAAGCCAATTGCATTCTGTAGGCAAATACTAGATAATTCTCCTGAGTGTACTTGGCTTGTGTTTGTTTGCCAACCCTTCTTGGGCTTGGCCTATTTTGCCTTCCTGTTCTCAGTCAGAGATGGCATGTGATTTAGAACACGCCAAAATGGGTGTTTCTGAAAAACAGTGTATATGGAATTCAATTTTAAACTTGAGTTGGCTGCCTGATCTTTAATAAAAGGGCTTTTCCTCTGCTTTGTTCTTTTTCTCCTCCTCCTCCTCCTTTTTTTTTTTTTTAACTCCTTTTAATTGGACTGCAGGAGCTTCTTCAAGAACCACTTCAAAGAATTTGCTGCTCTTCTAACATGTGATTAACTATTGATTTGTATTTTGCTCTGCCATTGACAGTAACTAGCATTGAATAACTGAGAGCCTTAATGAAACGTATATAGGATTTGGGGAGTAAAATCTCCAAACAGAAACTGAAGTGGGAACATTTTTCAGAAATTTATTTTATTTTTGCCATTTGTTACCTTCAGAGACCTGTTTTAAAAAAAAAACAGCTGAAAATTACAGGCTTGATTCTCTAATATGTCAACTCTTGATTATTCAAGGAGCTAGCTACAGATTCTTTGTGTTCATGTGGGACTCTTGTTGCTCCACGTTAATGCTCTTTACACCCTGGCTCTATCTACCCTCACTCTTCAAAGAATAGACCTTGTAGAGACAGCTTTTTTTGATAATATCTCAGCAAAAGTTTTGGTAAATGTGAGGATAAAATAGGGCTTTGAAAAATGGCCTGTGGATATCATTTATCCAAGCCACATTTCCTATGGAAAATGCATTTTCAGATAACCAGGTATGCACCTGAATTGTGTTTGTTTAACTCCATAGGAGTTGCAGTGGGCAAACCTTTATGCTGAGGATGAAGCATGAGATCTTTTATGCTGCCCCTGAGACAGCAGAAATATTTACAGTAGTACCTAAAAAGGATAAATGTTTTAAAGGATTTTTTATATTCCTAAAGCTACTTATTTTTATTAAAAACATTAATAATGACATCTAAAAATAAGCGTTTATGTTATGTGTATTTTACCACAATAAAAAAAACAAACATGAAAGTGATCTGGGTCAGAATTGCCAGGTATATATTTGCTGCTTTAAAAATTCCTTATTGAAGAATTTAAAAGAGACTGATATTCTTTCATAGATTGTTTCTTTTCTTTGCTTTTTTTTTTGCGAATGCTTTAAAACAAAACAAGGAAAATGAAACCCATCAGTGAGTGATTGCTTCCATTAGGAACATGCCTCTAGAAGCTATGTGGTGCCAGATGAAAGGAAACTTCATTTCTGGCCTGCAGCAAGCAAGGTCTGTTTTCATTTTTCTGCATGTGTACAGACACTGGTAAATAGGATGTGGCTCTGGCAGGGCAAGCAAGTAGAACACGAACACGCACACACACACACACACACACACACACACACACACACACACGTCTGTGCTTGAGTCTTGCCTTCTTCACTCATTTCTTCTGCTAGTGACTTTAGAAACCAGGGGGGTTTTTGTTTGTTTTATTTTCACCTCATGATGTTAAACTGTTTCATATAGTTGGGTGATGTTTTCCAGGTGAGGCTGTGATTTTTCTTCTTCTTCTCTTTATCCATCCCTAGATTCCAGCCACTCAGGCCAAAAGGAAAGGCAATACTCTTGAGACGGTGACAGAAAGATGCATAGGGCTTCTGTTCTGCTTTTAGAACTCTTTGGTAATTTTAATTTCCAACTGTAAATCAAAAACATTTCTAAAGCATCTGGTGAGAGCAGCTGCATCAGCAAAAGCAGGAGAACCAGAAGCCAGTCTGTCAGGGAGTAAGATCACCTGGATCCAGCATTAGTAATGATGAACTGTCTTCTTGCTCATGTGCTTGTTGCTGTAAACGATGCATAAGAATTTTTCCAGAATGGGACTAGAAATAGTGAGTCTGAAGTTTCTGCTCATATTAATCACACCGTATGCTTTTTTTTTTTCCCTAAAGTCTGTATCACACAGAGTATCCTAAATGATCCAGGCTGATTAATGAGAAGTTTTTACTTTCGGTCTTTACCATGCTGTTGATAGTATGAGTAACAGGACTGCCTTAGAGTTTACCTCTGGAAGGTCAGTGATTTAGGTTTGAAGCACCCATTCCCTCCTTAGTTTTTGGCACTAGGAGGGAGAGTCATTTAACTGCTCTGGTGCTCCGTTTGATTGCCCGTGTAATGGGGACCATGATACTCCCTAAATGGATTGCTTTTGAGAATTAGATCAGAGAACACAGTGTGATTTAAAAATGATTCTAGGGGTGCCTGGGTGGCTCAGTAGTTAAGCGTCTGCCTTTGGCTCAGGTCAGGATCCCAGGGGCCTGGGATCGAGCCCCACATCGGGCTCCCTGCTCGGCGGGAAGCCTGCTTCTCCCTCTCCCACTCCCCCTGCTTGTTTTCCCTCTCTCGCTGTGTCTCTCTGTCAAATAAATAAATAAAATCTTAAATAAATAAATAATGATTTTAAATTCAAAGACTTTTAATTAACCATTTCAGGAAGTCTTTACAAAATTTTATAGAAAACATTTTCTGTTTTCTCTCTTTCTTTGTTTTCAGGGAAAATATATCAGATTTCCCTGGAAATTGATAACCGCACCTAATTCCACTCAAGAGTTTTTAATGAAAGCTTTGTGCGAAACTGAAGGGCAACTGGTTCTTCAGACAGGGTCGTAGAGAATTGTTATTGTTTGCTGCTCTGGGGCACTGAACAGCCTTGCTGGCGATTGTGTAGAAAGTAAACACTGTGTTGTAGAGAAATTAAATAAGCGGCTGAGAATTAATACAGAGCAGAAGTGGGGGGCGGGGCCTCGGGCTGCGGGTCGGACGACAGGGTGGAGCTGGACTAAAGCTGCTCAGCGCCGGGGGGGGAGGGGGGGTCGTCCCCGGGTGGGGACGCTGCCTGGGGCGGGGTGTCCGCAGGGACCCTCATTGGAGGGGCGCGGCCTGAGTCCCTGGGCCCGGAGCCCGCCCCGGATCACCAGACCTCACGTCTGCTGTGTGGTCCCTGGTTTGGAGAGGAGGAGCGCTTTGAAATTGAACTACAAGAAGATTCCCTTTTCTTTTGCTTATCAGATGGACAAATATAAACAAGATGTTGATACCGCCCTAGAGTGAATACTCATGCTTTGCTGGTGGAAATGGAAAATGATAGACTCAGGAAGAAAATTTCACCACATGTGTATATTATGTCGCTCTTCATTCCTGGAAATTTTCTTTGCCTTAAATTCTATTTTGTTTGCTATAAGTTCTGCTCTACCAGTTTTTGTTTTGTTTTGAGTTTTTTTTGATAAATATGTGAAATGTCGTTCTAGATTCCTTTATTTTCATTATTATTATTGTTATTATTTTAAAATATAGTTTAATTTATGTCCTTTGTGTTCTCCTTCTCTGACAATTTGCTCTTTTCGGTTTGGTTTGGCATAGGGGGGGTACATCTTCCTTTTATACTTTTCTTTAAGTCAACTTTAAACTGATTCACCTTTCTTAGAATTATCTGGAGAAATAATACCAATGGACTCATGAGTAAACTGGCTTAATTATGTTTTCTAATACATATTAAAAATACCTAACAAACAAAAGATTTTGAAATGCTTATTTGTATGACCTAAACCATCTTTCATCCCAGTATGGCTCATATTAATGTATATATGAATCACCTGGGGAATCTAATTAAAATGCAGATGTTGATTCTGAAGTTCTGGGGTGGGACCTGAGATTCTGCACTCCTAGCAAGCTCTCAAGCTCTGCTGAGGCTGCTAGTTGGGGAACCATACCTTGAGTAGCAAGGCCTGTACCACAGTCTGAGAAACACAGGAACAGAGGATATGTACTAGTAATTTGTGTCCCCCCCCCCCCCCCAGAGGCCCAGCACTGGACCACTTTATGTCCTATTTTATTTTATTTATTTTATTTCAGTAGGAGAGAGAAAGCACAAGGGGAGGACAGAGGAAGAGGGAGAGAGAGAAAAACCCATGCCGACTCCACCCTGAGCGTGGAGCCAGGCGTAGGGCTCCATCCCAGGACACTGTGATCAGACCCAGCCAAAACCAAGAGTCTGCTGCTCAACCGACTGGGCCGCCCAGGTGTTCCTGGACTACCTTGTGTTCTAATGTCCTCCACCCTCAGCCTGAGTCCCTGCTAAGGGTGGTATGAGGCACAGATGATGTGCTATGCTCCAGACCATTTTTCCATTCTCATGCCAGCATGTACCAGATTCCTGTTTCAAACTTGCTGGTTTCTTGGAACAATTTTTTTTTTCTCAGGAGGGAAGCTCCTTTATAAAAATGTCTCCCAGTGTTCTCCCATACCAGTTCAAGGACCAGACATGCCCAAGTCCTAGGTGACTAATGGTTTACCCTCCAGCTAGATCTCTGTGTCCCAGACGTATGTTCCTAACTGAGGGGTATATGGCTTAAGAGCAGGGATTTCATTGTGTGGACTCCCATCCCAACTACCTAGTGAAGTGCTCAGTAAGTATGTAGGATACTTGACCTGACTTTCTACCCAGTATCTTCCTAAATAAAACGTGCAGTGTATCGAAGTTTGAATGCTTTAGCTTTTCACACAGACCCACCACAGAATTAATAAGCAGCAGCTAGAGCATCCAGAGGCCTTAGCCACTGATGTTCAGAGTATTTGGGTGGAAAACACCAAGATATGTTATGGTGAAGGTAGAAATCCAGGTGACTCTTTTAAGGCCCAGTGCAATCTTCCGTTTAGACTTGTTTATATTACTTTTTCAAAGAGAGGTGTGTATCTTTCTGTGTATTTGAAGGCAACTTCGTCTTGCAAAAATGCTATTTAATCATGACAAGGCTGTTTCTGTGAAATAAGCCAGTAGCAATTTAGGAGTAATGCGTCAGCTATGCTCCTGAGTTGCAATTTGAAATGCAGAGATATTTTTCTGTCTCCATCAATCTATAGTGGACCCAAAGGACAAACCATCTTGAGAACGTGGGTCTAGAACTTCTGCGTTCAACATGTAGAAAATGAGTTTTGGCTTTTTACCCTTTTTCACTTATCTATAATGGTGAGATTTGCTGTGAAGCAAATTTCTGTGTTCTTAGTGACTTTTTGAAACATTCAGTATTTAGCTAGCATGTAGATTATAAAGCCTGTTTAAAGAATGAGTTAGGTGCATCTGGATCTAGCGGTGGTTTGTGTTTTCCTTGGGCGGAAGCCATGACTGGCGAAGTTGTGTGTGAAAGGTGCTCTGGAATCCAGAGACCCACTCCCACCTGCACAACCCAGTGATTCTCAGATTGCATTGTTAGACTTGGTAACACTGGAAAACAAACCAAAAATAACAGCACAAGTAAAGAATCCCATCACCTAAGGACCTTGATTAAAACTTCGAACTCAGAACCAACCTTAGAGAGATTCTCACTTAGCTGGTCTGGCATGGAGCCCAGGGAGCTGGCCATCTGCTCCCTCAGGATTCCTTTGGCTCTCCTTCCCAGCTCTAACCCAGGTAATAGAAAGATCACCCTGTGAAGAGCCTCAGCATGTAGAGAGGCCTCTAGTGACTCAGCCTTCCATTTGCAAATCCGCCCCCCTCCTGTGCATAAAACCCTTTAAACAAGAACGGGGTTGAGAGGCTGTGTGCTTCTGCAGCCTCCTTCTCTGTCTCTTCACCGAGTTCCTGTGTCCTCTGTGCTTCAGTGTTCCCTATGAAAAGGTGTGGGATATGAACCGCTACCATTTGAGGAGGGTTGTGCAGGCAAACATTTTCATGTTGGTGAGAGAAATGAATGAAGAATTTTAAGGAGACCAGAATTATGATTTTATGTAAAACAAAGCATTTTGATTGAGTGTTGCATCTTTTGAGATTTTCAAAGGCACCCGGAATTATTACAAAAGGGGAGGATTTCACTCAGAGAGGAAACGAGCCTCCAGCGAGCTGGCATTTGGTTTTCTTCACTGCTGTGTACCAGGGGTGGGTATATTTGTCTGAGGATTTTTGCCATTTTGACAAAGTTTTGGGAAGGAGAGCCAAAGGAATCCTGAGGGAACAGAGGGGCTCTAAGCTTCAGGGGCCCATAAAGGTTTCCCTCTGTTGTGACTTCCTTTTGTACAGGAGGCTGTGGTTCAGTAGAAGAATGTTCTGTTCAGTGTTGCACAGCCCAGTTTCACCAGGTCTGCCAGTTCCTCTATATGTGTTAAAAAATGCTTAATGGCTTTTGACAGTAAGAGGCCCCAGAACTAGCTCTCCTATTAGTGAATCCTCTGAGGGAGTGTATTCCTGAGCGAACCCTGTGAGGTCACACCCCGGCCAGCCATTTCTGCCCCGGGAGCTCAGCCATGCCGGTGCTCAGAGGTGCCATGCATAACGAACCACCCATGAAACAGGCTCCGGGTACTTGGGGAAAAAGCGGGCATAGTTTTATTTGGAGGTAAAACCTGATTTATCTTCCAGCCAGTTGAGGAAGGTTTCACTTGCCACTTTTTAGTTTAAAACATAGGGACCTTATAAAAACACTAATTTCCTAGCATGGAGTGGCATTCATCAGTTTTGCAATTAAAATGATAATGAAACATTTCTTGTAAGAACTTCTCTTTAAAATCAGCACGCCATTAGAAGGAATTATGTAAAGCAGCCTCTCTGTTCTAAGCTTTATTTTAAGATTTAATTTATTCCAGATTCTGCAGGAAAAAACCATCCATGTGACAAGCCTGCTAACAGATGTCAATTTAGTTTTATAGCACATGCCTGTATTTCAGAGTCAGAAAATGGAGATTATTCTTTTTGCCTGCTGTTTGTTACATGACAGAGCTTCATAACACTATGCCCTGGAGGATAGCTCATTAATAACTAATGGGCAAGCAACTTATCACCTGCTTTTGTCTTCGGCAGTGTTGATTGTAAGCTTTATTTCACATTACCCTTTTGGATTAAAAGAGGTGCTGGAAAGAGCAAAGGTGACAAAAAATGGATTTTTCTCTTTTAATTTCATCTAGGTCAGAAGACAGATTATACTGTAATAAAGAGAAATAAGAGAAAAAATAAAAATCATTCAACCAGAAAAAACTAAATCTCTATTAAAATTTTTTGTGGCGGGGCACCTGGGTGGCTCAGTCGTTGGGCGTCTGCCTTTGGCTCAGGTCATGGTCCCAGAGTCCTGGGATCGAGCCCCGCGTCGGGCTCCCTGCTCAGCGGGAAGCCTGCTTCTCCCTCTCCCCCACTTGTGTTCCTTCTCTCGCTGTGTCTCTCTCTGTCAAATAAATAAATAAAAAATCTTTAAAAAAATTTTTTTTGTGTGGCATAGGTGGATAAGATAAAGTAATTCTGTATGGTAAATATTATATTAGAATCAACCATAACAAGAACTTTTCCTTTCTTCATATTCACAGGGTCCATTTCTCTATGTTCACATGGTATAGTAATTATTGTTTTATATGTTGCTCTTCTGTTCATATTTCCATCTGTCTGTCCATTCATCCATCCATCCCTTCCTCCATTCATCCATCCATCCCTTCCTCCATCATCCATCCATCCCTTCCTCCATTCATCCATCCATCCCTTCCTCCATTCATCCATCCATCCCTTCCTCCATTCATCCATCCATCCATCCCTTCCTCCATTCATCCATCCATCCATCCGTTCCTCCATCATCCATCCATCCCTTCCTCCATTCATCCATCTATCCATTCAATAAATATGTGTTACATATTTTCCATATGCAAGTACCTCTGCTTAAATGATGAAGCTACAGGGAAAAAAGTGTCTCTCTCTTTTTAAAGATTTTATTTATTTATTTGAGAGAGAGAGAGAAAGAGAGAGCTCATGAGCCTGAGCACACACCCGTGTGTGTGGGTGAGGGGGTGGGAGGGGCAGAGGGGGAGGGAGAAGGAAAGGGAGAGAAGGAGAGAATCCCAAGGAGACTCTGTGCTGAGCGTGGAGCCCTAAGCAGGGCTGGATCCCATGACCATGAGATTATGACCTGAGCAGAAACCAAGAGTCATCTGTTTAACTGATTGAGCCACCCAGGTGCCCCAAGTCTCTTTTTAATTAGGAAATTTTAAAAAATGTGGTAAAATATACGTAACATAAAATTTACCATCTTAACTAATTTTTTTTTCTTTTGCGGATAAATACAGGTTTAATGATCCATTGTTCTTCACACAGATGGCCACAGAGACTTTATAATCCCAGGATATACAACCATGCAACACAGGCCAATCAGCCAATTCTAAAATAAACTTGGCTTTTTACAAGCATCCTGTAAACACTGCAGCACTCCTTCCATCCAAAATGACCCTCATCTCACATGAAATGTTATTATAGGGGAACCAGAAACCTAGCTTTGTGGCCAAGAGTAAAAACCAAAGGAAACGTAGTAATTCAATGGTTAGTTGGTGAAAGCAGGGTATCTGGTGCCCTTCCCTGCGCTGCTTTGCTCTTCCTACTCTTGCTCTTCCCGTCCCTCTTCTTCAGCCCATCCACATGAGCTCTCAATAGGTTTGAATAAGCCATCTGAAGCTCCTTCACTTCTTTGGAGCTCACCACGGTGCTGACCTTCTTTTTCCCATCAGTAGCTCTGAACAGGCACTTGTTGTCTAAGGGCTCAAAGCCCTCTACAGAACCCTTCCTTGGAAAGGATTTAGTTCGACCATCATACTTCTTCGGGGTGATGAACACGCTGCCTGATAACCGGCACTTCTGGGAGAGTCTGGTCAGCTCCGTCAGGAACTGCTCACTCTCCAGCAGCACCATTCTGGGGCTGCTAGCTCCCCTGCCCAGCTTAACTGTTTTTAAGGGTATAGTAATGCTAAGTACAGATCTTCCTCAACTTAAGATGGGGTTATGTCCCGATAAACCTATTGTAAACAGAAACTATCGTAAGTTGAACGTGCGTTTAACACACCTAACCCACTGGACATCATAGCTTAGCCTAGCCTACCTAAAAGGTGCTCAGGACACTTAATTAACCTACAGTTGGGCAAAATCATCTAACACAAAACCTATTTTATCATAAAGTGTTGAATATGACATGTAATTTATTAAATACTGAAAGTGAAAAACAGAGTCGTTGAATGGGTACAGACTGTAAGTGTGTGGGTTGTTGACCCTTGTGATCATGTGGCTGACTGGGAGCTGGACAGAGGATCACACTCCATATCACTAGCCTGGGAAAAGATCAAAATTAGAATATGAAGTATGGTTTCTACTGAATACATATTGTTTTTGCACCATTGTAAAATTGAAAAATCGTAAGTTGAACCATTTTAAGTTGGGAACCATCTGTATATCCACATTGTTGTGCATCCAATCTCTAGAACATTTTCATCTTGCAAAACTGAAAGTCTCTTCCCATTAAACACTAATTCCCCCGTTCTGCAGCCCTTGGCAACCATCATTCTATTTTCTGTTTCAATGATCTTGATTATTTTAGGTACCTCACATAAGTGAAAGCATACAGTATTTGTCTTTTGTGACTCACTTATTGCACTAAGCATAATGTCCTCAAGGTTCATCTATGTTGTAGCATGTGACAGGTCTTCCTTGTGTGTTTTTTTTTTAAGGCTGAATAGTATTCCCTTGCATGTATATACTACATTTTGTTTATCTGTCAGTGGACCATGGGGTTGTTTCTGCCTCTTGCCTATTGTGAGTAATGCTGCTATGAGTATGGATGTGCAAGTATCTTTTTAAGGCCCTGCTTTCAGTTCTTTTGGATACATACCCAGAAATGGAATTGCTGCATCCTATGGGAATCTATTTTTAATTTTTTTGAGAAACTGCCTTACAGTTTTTCAGAGTAGCTGTACCATTTTACATTCCCATAACCAAGTCTCTTAAGATTTAACATGTAGCTAAAATACCAGACACGTGATCCTGTAATGAGTGCTACGAAGAAGTGTGACGTGCTACGGGAGTGTTTAATAGAGAAATCCAATCTCATATGCCATTTATTTTTGTATTCCTGATGCCTAGTCCATAGCAGGGACTTGATAACAGGTGGGTGGGTAAATGCACCATTCAGACCCTTGGTGATTGGACCCCTTTCCTTTGTTTCTTTCCTGATATCCAGCTTCCCTCTGTTCCGCAGGAATGGCACTGGAGGGCCAAGAAAAGCTAGATGACTAGCTTTCCCTTGGTGGCCTCTACTGATGTCTGATGAGAGTATGCAAAGTATTTTCCAGTAGTGTTCTTTTTCTTAATCTGTATCTCATCTAATATTCAGAGATGTTGAGATATTTCCACCAGATATGTTCCTGCCTTTTCTTTGAGGGAGAAAAGAGAAAGCTGCCTGCAGATGTAAGATGGAAGTGCAGTGGAGTTAGAGAGGGGTGGGGTATTCAGGGAGAAAATGTTCTTTCTATTCTTAGAACACCGCTTCCAGTCCCTAAAGAATTTTGTTCTATAAAGATAGCAAAAGGGCCTCTTGCTCATTTTCTCATTTGGCTTAAATCAGTAGCATTTTGCTCAATTCCACGCTATTTATAGATATCTTAAATTGTAATTTAATTCTTGACATTTTTAAAGGGAATTTGAGATATTCAAAATGTATAGGCATTATATTTGGAGACTTTTAACTTCTTGCTTCGGTTTTATAAAAGGAGTTTGTGTATCTGATCCCCAAACCAATGACAGACATAGTTATTATTCTATCCAGTTTTTTTATTTTGCTGGCAATTGAGGCAAAACAAGAGGCCACAAAAATATTTGGCACAGCTCTTTCCTTGGAAATTTGTATTGATTTTGCTGTTTGCCACAGCATTATTATGATGATAAACTGCAGAGATCCAGTTATCTGTCTGAAATGAGTCCTGAGGATTTCTCACAGTTGTTCCCGTCATGGTATTGGCACAGGAAAACAATACTGGTGACATTTTCAGAATGCTGTTTTGGGGGCAGGTGGCAGGTATTGGGGCCGTGTTGTCCAGTGGAAGGGTCACTGGCTTTCAGCCAAAAAGACCCTGGCACCAGCTCTATCTCCTGTTAGTTGTGTGAATAGCACAGGTGAATTAAGCCTTCTGAGCCATGTTTTATTTTTCTGTAAAATGGGAATGATAATACCTTCTATGCAAGACCGTTGGGATTAAAGACAAAAAGTCGGTAAAGAACGTAGCACAGTGCCTGGTCAGTTGCTCCCCAGATGGGAGCTGTTTTTAAATAGTTACTAAGTTGGATTGATATTGTTTTAGGCAGTATTTAAATACCTGGAATGGAGTATTATGGTATGGACCATTTGGTATATTTTATTGTTCTTCTGCTTTCTATTGATCTCTGGTGAGAGTATGGAAACTATTTTCCAGTAGTGTTCTTGGAGTGAGGAATCTCCAATAGGTCAGCCCTTTACTCCAGAAAATGTTAAAGAGAATCAGTATTCTGGAATGGATTTTGGAAGTGTTTAGAACACAGCAGTATGAATCTGATGTCCAGACACCACTGCAGTGTCCTTAGGATTGATCTTTCTGCTGTGATAGTCATAAATGTAATTGATCTGCATTTCAGATAGTCCACCTGATTCACGATATTGGTAAAAATCTTGTAGTTCAGTCATCTTCCCCATGTCCATCTCTTGGGCATAGTACTTAAAGTCCCATAGGCTTATTGAGTGTATTGTTGGGAAATCATTTGGGTGGTGAGTACTGATGTTTTTGAAAGTATTTTATGTAGCAATGATTCTTTAATACTTTCATTACATTTGCCTTATGACATTGTATTTTCTCTAGGTTGACCTCTCTGTCTCTGAAGCCCTGTTAGATCATTTTGTCTTTTTGGAGACATATCAAGTATAATACCAACAGTTGACTGAACTGCTCAGGAATATTCTGGATAACTAAATTTTCTTACTAAATGAAAGAGGTGCTGTTGCTCACCTCTGTCTTTATTGTTCCTCTCCTGTGCTTCCTACACTATTTAAAGTATAAACATCTCAGCTGATGTGCAAGATCTCAGTGCAGTTTTCCAACTTCTTCCTTTACTACCACTTTTCTACAGGTATTCTGTGCTCTAACCTAATGAGACAAAACACTTCCAAGTTGCCTAAAATTTCTCGCCCCATGGAGCTTCAATCACAGTTCCTTTTATCACTAATATTCTGTTTCTGAGCAAATCAAAATCTCACCTGTCTTTCAAGTCCTAGTCCAAATACTATCTCATCCACAAAGCTGTTCTTAAAACCATTTAATATTTTTAAATTATATAAATGATATTTCTCCACTGTAGAGAATTTAGGTAATAGAGAACACAGAAAGGGAAAGGATGACAATTAAAGTCACATGTAATTCTACCACAAAGATAACTACTATTAATATATGTAGTCTTTCCTGGGACGCCTGGGCGGCTCAGTTGGCTCAGCAGCTGCCTTCGGCTCAGGTCACGGTCCCAGGGTCCTGGGATCAAGTCTCGCATCGGGCTCCCTGCTCAGCGGGGAGCCTGCTTCTCCCTCTGCCTGCAGCTCCCCCTGCTTGTGCTTGCTCACTCTCTCTCTCTTTCTGACAAATAAATAAATAATACCTTAAAAAATATATGTAGTCTTTCCTTTCAGACTTTTTCTCACTATGGTAAACATATTTTCACAAAATTAAAATGGGATCATACTGTATATGCTATTATTTCCTTTTTGTTATGGACTTTATTTTTTTAGAACAGTTTTAGGTTCACAGCAGAATTGAGGGGAAGGTACAGAGATTTCCCAAATGCCTCCCATCTGCACAGCCTCTCCCATTATCAACACCCCCCACCAGAGTGGTACAGTTGTTATAACTGATGAGCCTACGCTGACACATTGTAATCACCCAAAGTCCATAATTTATGTTATAGTTCACTCTTGGTGTTGTACATGGTTTGGATAAACCTATAAGGACATGTATCCATTATCATGGTATCATGCAGAATATTTTCACTGCCCTAAACATCCTCTGTCTCTGCCTATTCACCTCCTCCTCCCACCGCCCCAAACTGCTGGCAACCATTGATCTTTTTACTGTCTCCATAGTTTTTCCCTTTCTAGATTGTCATAGAGTTTGAATGATAAAGTATGTGGTCTTTTCAGATTCACTTCTCTCACTTCATAATATGCATTTGTTTCCTCTATGTCTTTACATGGCTTGTTAGCTCATTTCTTTTTAGCCTTGACTAATATTCCATTATCTGGATGTACCACAGTTTATGTAGTCACCTACTGAAGGACATCTTGGTTGCTTCCCAGTTTTGACAATTATGAATACACGTGCTATAAATATCCACAGGCAGGTTTTTGTGTGAACATGTTCTCAATTCCTTTGGATCGTATGGCAAGAGTCTGTTTAGTTTCATAAGAAACTACCAAACTGTCTTCCAAAGTGGCTGTACCATACCATTATGCATTCCCACCAGCAATGGGTGAGAATTCCTGTTGCTCCTCACCCTTAACAGCCTTTGCTGTTGGCAGTGTTCCAGATTTTGGTCATTCTAATAGGGGCATTGTGGTATTAATAGCTGTTTTAACTTAACATTTCTCTGATGACATATGATGTGGAACATCTTTTCACTTGCTTATTTGCCATCTGTAGATCTTTTTTGACAAGTTGTCTGTTAAGGTCTTTGGCTCATTGTTGGTATTTTTATCATTGAATTTCAAGAGTTCCTTGTATATTTTGGATAACAGTTCTTTACCAGATGTGTCCTTTGCAAATTTTTTTTCCTAGTCTGTGGCTTATCTTTTCATTCTCTTGACATTTTCTTTCACAGAGCAGAAATTTTTAAATTTCAATGAAGTCCAGCTTATCAATTCTTTCTTTCATGGATTGTGCCTCTGAATTAATTACATGTGACAAAGTAATTGTTAAACCCAAGGTCATCTAGATTTTCTCCTACGTTATCTTCTAGGAGTTTGTTTTACATTTAGGTCTGTCATCCATTTTGAATTAATTCTTGTGAAGGTGTAAGGTCTATGTTTAGATTCTTTTCTTTTCTTTTTTTGGCATGTGGATATCCAGTTGTTTCAGCACTGTTTGTTGATTGAGTTTTCCTCCAATGCTGTCCTTTGCCAAAAATCAGTTGACTCTATTTATATGTGAGTCTATTTCTAAGCTCTCTATTTTGTTCTATTGATCTATTTGTCTATACTTTTGCCAATACCAAACGATCTTGGTGACCATAGCATTATAGTAAGTCTTGAAGATGGATGCTGTCAGTCCTCCAGCTGTGTTCTTCTCCTTCAATATTGCATTGGCTAGTCTGGGTCTTTTGCCTTTCCATATAAACTTCAGAATGAATTTGTTGATATCCACAAAATAACTTGATGGAATTTGGATTGGAATTATGTTGAATCTATATCAAATTAGGAAGAACTGCCATCTTGACAGTTTTGAGTCCTCCTAATCATGAGCATGGGATATCTTTCCATTTATTTAGTTTTTATTTTATTTTGTTCATCAGAGTTTTATGATTTTCCTCATGCGGATCTTGTACAGATTTTGTTAGACTTATACTTAAGTATTTCTTTTGCTTCTATCCCCTGAAAGAGATTGTCAAGAACTGGTATAATTTCTTCCTTAATTGATTGGTGGAATTAATTGGTGAACTCATCTGGGCCTGATGCTTTCTGTTCTGGAAGTTTACTAATTATTGATTCAATTTCTTAAATAGATACAGGCCTGTTCATGTAGTCTTTTTCTGCTTGTGTGGATTTTGGCAGATTGTGTCTTTCAAAAAATTGGTCCATTTCATCTAGGTTTTCAAATTTGTGGGCAGAGAGTTGTTCATAGAATTCCTTTATTATCCTTTTGGTGTCCATAGGATTTGTAGTGATGGCTCCTCTTTTATTTCTGATATTAGTAATTTGTGTCCTCTTTCTTTTTTGCTTAGTTAGCCTGACTAGAGGCTTATTGATTTTATAGATCTTTTCAAAGAACCAGCTTTTGGTTTCACTGATTTTCTCTACTGATTTCCTGTTTTCAATTTTGTTGATTTCTGTTCTCTTATTATTTCTTTTATTCTGCTTACTTTGGATTTAATTAGCTCTCTTTCTAGTTTCTTGCAATGTAAACTTAGATTATTGATATTAGATCTTTCCTCTTTAATATAGGCATTCAATGATATAAATTTCACTTTAAACACTACCTTCACTGCATTCCACAACTTTTTTTTCTTTTTCTGCATTCCACAAATTTTGATAAATTGTTTTCATTTTCATTTAGTTCAAAATGTTAAAAAATTTCTTTTGAGATTTCTTTTTTGATCCCTGTGTTATTGGAAGTTTGCTTATTAATCTCCAAGTATTTGGGGATTTTCCAACTATCATTCTGTTATTGATTTCTAGTTTAATTCCACTATGGTTTGAAAGCAGACATTGTGTGATTTCTATTCTTTTAAATTTGTTAAGGTGTGTTTTCTGGTCCAGAATGTGATCTCTCTTTGTAAATGCTCAATGTGAGCTTGAGAAGAATGTGTAATCTGTTGTTGGGTGAAGTGATCTATAGATATCAATCATATACAGTTGATTGATGGTGTTGTTGAGTTCAACTATGCCCTTACTGATTTTCTGCCTGCTGGATTTGCCATTTCTGAGAGGTATTAAAATCTCCAACTATGATAGTGGATTTACCTATTTCACTTCATAATTCTATTAGTTTTTGCCACGCATAAGTTTGACACTTTGTTGTTAGGCACATGCATGTTAAGATTGTTATGTTTTCTTGGAGAATTGACCCTTTTATCCCTGATAACTTCCCTTGCTTTGAAGTCTGCTCTGTCTGACATTAATATAGCTATTCTTACTTTCTTTTGATTAGTATTAGCACAGTATATTTTTCTCTATTTACTTTAATCTGTATGTGTCTTTATATTTAAAGTGGGTTTCTTGTAGTATAGTTGGGGTTGTTTTTTGATCCACTCTGACAGTCTCTGTCTTCTAATTGATACAGTTAGAACATTGACATTCAAAGTGATTATGAAAGAGTTGGATTAATATATACCATATTCATTACTGTTTTCTATTTCTTGTCTTTGTTGTTTGTTTTTTGTCTTCCACTTTTTTCTGCTTTTGTGGTTTTAATTGAACATTTTATATGATTCCACTTTTTTATTTTTAGCATATCATTTTATAGCTCTTTTTAAACTTTTTTTTAGTGAGTGGTTGCCCTAGAGTTTGCATTACACATTTATAGCTAATCCAAATTGACTTTCAAATAATACTGTACCACTTCCTGGATAGTGTGAATACCTTATAATAAAAAATAATCTTAATTTCTCCCTCCAATCCTTTGTATCATTGCTGTCATTCATTCTACTTACATATACGCATATGATGAATACATGTACATACACAATAAAATACCTTGTTGGTATTGCTATTTTGAACAAACTGTTATCTGTTAGGTCAATTAAGAATAAGAAAAATATGGTTTTACTTTACCTTCTCTTATTCCTCTTCAAAGCTCTTTCTTATTTTATGTAGATCTCAGTTTCTGACCTATATCATTTTTCTTCTCTCTAAAGAACTTCTTTTAACATTTCTTTCAAGGCAGGCCTACTGGCAACAAAATCCTTGAATTTTTGTTGGTCCAAGGAAGTTTTATTTCTCCTTCATTTTTGAAGGATAATTTTGCAGAGTACAGAATTCAGGTCGGTGGTTCTCTCCGTGCTTTAAATATTTTACTCCACTCTCTCTTTAATTTGAAAAAATTTTTAATTTGAGTATAGTTGGCACACAATGTTACATTAGTTTCAGATGTACAATATAGTGATTCAATATCTCTATTTGTTATGCTACACTCATCACAAGTGTAACTGCCATCTGTCATCATACAACACTATTATAATATCATTGACTATATTCCCTGTGCTGTACCTTCCATACCTGTGAGTTATTCATTCCATTACGGGAAGCCTGTATCTCTCACCCCCCTTCACTCATTTTGCCTAGCTTTTCTACCCCCGCCCCTCTGGCAGCCATCTGTTTGTTTTCTGTATTTATGGGTCTGTTTTAGCTTTTTGATTGTTTATTCATTTGTTTTTTTAGATTTAGATTTTTTTTTAATTTAGATTTTGTTTTATTGGTCATATGGTATTTGTCTTTCTCTGTTTGACTTATTTCACTTAGCATAATACCTTCTAGGTCCATCCAGGTTGTCTCAAATGGCAAGATCTCATCCTTTTTTATGACTGAGTAATATTACAGTGTGTGTGTGTGTGTGTGTGTGTGTGTGTGTGTATGTGTCACATTTTTTTTATCCATTCATCTACAGGATGGACACTTAGGTTTCTTCCATAATTTGGCTATTATAAATAATGCTGCAATAAATGTAAGGGTGCATGTATCTTTTCAAATGGATATTTTTGTTTTCTTTGGGTAAACACTCAGTAACCTCCACTCTCTTCTTGCTTGCATGTTTTCTGAAGAGAACTAGGGTGTAATTCTTATCTTTCTTCCTCTGTAAGTAAGGTTTTTTTCCCCTTTGACTTCTTTCAGGATTTTTTCTGTATCTTCAATTCTCTATAGTTTGAAAATGATATGCCTAGGTGTAGGTTTTTGGTATTTATTTTGTTTGGTATTCTCTGAGCTTCCCAGATCTGTGGTTTGATGTCTCACTTTAATTTGGGGAAATTCTCAGTCATTATTATTTCAAATATTTCTTCCGTTCCTTTCTCTCTTTCTTCTTCTGGTTTCCCATTATGTGTATGTTGTATTTTATGTGGTTGTCCCACAGTTCTTGGATGTTCTATTCTGATGTGTTTTTTTTCTTTCAGTCTTTGTTCTCTTTGCTTTTCAGTTTTGGAAGTTTTTATTGATAGATCCTTTAAAAAAAAGATTTTATTTATTTATTTGATACACAGAGAGGGAACACAAGCAGGAGGAGTGGCAGGCAGAGGGAGAGGGAGAAGTAGGCTCCCCGCTGAGCAGAGAGCTGGACATGGGGCTCAACCCCAGGACCTTGGGATCATGACCTGAGCTAAAGGCAAATGCTTAACTGACTGAGCCACCCAGGCACCCCTATCGATATATCCTTAAGCTTAGAGATTCTTTTCTAGGTTGAGTCCAGTCTACTTGTAAGCCCATCAAGGGTTAGGGCTAGCGTTTCAGTGTTCTTGATCCCAAGCGTTTCTTTTGGATTCTTCCTTAGGATTTCCATCTCTGCTTACATTGCCCATCTGTTCTTGCATACTATCTACTTTATTCATGAGAGCCTGTAGCATATTAATCATAGTTGTTTTAAATTCCCTGTCTGATAATTCCAACATCCTTGCCATGTCTGTTTCTGGTCTCTTCAAATTGTGTTTTTTGCCTTTTAGAATGCCTTGCAATTTTTCTTGATAGCCAGACCTGAGGTATTGCATAAAAGGAACTGCTATAATTAGGCCTTTAGGAATGTGATGGTAAGGTGTAGGGGGAGGAGAGGTGTTCTACGTCCTGTGATTAGGTCTCAGTCTTTAAGTGAGCATATGCCTCTGAACTGTGAACTTCTCAAGAATTTCTCGGTCTTTTTCTCTTACCTTAGGTGGGACAGGATGGCTAGAGTGGGCTAGAGTTGGGTATTTCCCCTCCTCAGGTCAGTTAGGCTCTAAGAATCCCCCAACAGGTGACGTTCAGGTTAGCCAGTTTCTCCTGAGGGCAGCCTTGTTAGGAAAAACAGAAGCTCTGGCATATTTAAAAATGATGCCCCCTGCCAGAAACCTGAGGGGACTTTTCTCTGATGTTTACTTTGGGAATACAGTCAAACTCCTGAGAGTAGATCTCACAATCCTGTGGGGACCCTCTATGACCGGGTCTCCTTGGAGTTTTTAACACTCAGACTTGTCCATACTGAGCCTCCAGCACTTTGTCGATTACAGTTCAGGTTTTCTAGCCTTGGCACAGCTCCTACAGACTGTGCTCGGGGAAGCCAAACCTCCCGGTGTTCTCTCTGTACTTCTTGTTCTCTAATCCTGGGCTACGTCCTCCTCTCACAGATCCAAGAGGTGTTGATTTTTCAGTGTGTTCAGCTTTTTACTTGTTGCTAGGATGGAGTAGCAACCTCCAACTTCCTACATGAGGAATTGGAAACCAGACGTTCATCTGCCTTTGTTTTTTTACTTAACAGAATATCTTGAACATTTTCACATATAATAATATAGACATATAATAGACACTTCATCTAGATATATTGCAGCATTGTTTATAATAGCAAAATTCTGGAAACAGGGTAATTGTCTTTTAACAGGGGACCAAATAAGTAAAATATATTTAAAGCCCATACAATTGCACTCGGACTGATAAAGAACATGCTATATAGATCTGTATTTCTCTGATTGGAAAGATCTCCGAGTTAACTCAGAGATTCTAGGGTGGGAGAAAGACATTTCACTGCCTGTCCTTTTGAAGAGTTGGAACATTTTTTTTTTATCATGTGTATTTTATACTTTTCCCGTAACACTTTATGAAATACCTACCTGCAATGTAATTTTTAAGAGCTGCATATTTTCTAGTGAATGGATGTATCAGAGTTTATTTAACCACTCTAGATATTTTAGACATGGACATGGATTATTTTCTGTTCTTAATGACCATAAACTGTGCAGTCTTTTAGGCTGTTCATACACATGGCTAAATTATCCTTAAGAGAGTTTGTACCATTTTATTTTACTGGGATTCTTCCAGTGAATGTGATTGCTTACTTTTTTGAATTTCCATAAAGTTTTGTTTGCATGCCTTTTATGGAACGCAGCTTTTTTTTTTTTTTTTTTGTATCATAATTACCTGGGTACTTCATGTATCTTTGTGATACACTGTGTATCTCTACAGTACACTGTGAAATTCCTGAGATGGTGATCTATCACGTTCACCTTTTCTGCAGTTCAGCACAGAGCATAGTGCTTGGCCCCTGTAAAATGTGTAGTAAGTAAATAGAGGTGCAGTGAAATGAGTTAGTTGCACACTGTTAATGAGCCGCTTTCTAAAATGATGGTAGTGAAACTTGCTGGGCTGGCTGAGCATCCTGAGATCATAGCCTTCTTTATAAACTACTGTCCTCTTTGTGGAATATCATCAAATACCAATAATTTAACCATTTGACTTAGTGATAATTTTACCAGGAGAAACCAAGAACTATATATGTATGTACTATAAAGTCACAACAAGGACCACGTGTAGCCAAGCTGTAGGATTAAACAGGATTGACTACTTCAGGTTTCCTCATTAATAATTGGTTGCCACCTTTCATTTATTTTTCTTCTCTTGACCCTTGGTGGCAGACAATTAGTAGACCGTATGAAGGCTTAAGAAACACTGATGAGTTTTGTCATGTGGGAAATTACCTTGATGCAGTGTAGTCTCCAAATATACTACCAGGTAAGCTATCCCACAGGTTACAGATCACAAATTAAGGTGCTTGAATCACATGAATCAAGTAAAAGCACACAGTGAGAAATAAGGGACAGAGATGGAGTAGATTCATGTATTTGTGATTTGGTACGAGTGAGATAGAAAGACCACACTGCATGAGTCCTGGTCCGCTGGTCGGTCTCAGCCCCACCGTCCTTCCTCCTCTCCCCCACCTCCTCCCGTCATCTTCCTCCCTCTCCCCCTCCCCTTCTTCTTTTCTCATCAGCCTTCCCTGCCAATGGTGTCGTAATGAGGAACAGAGCTGAGGTTTGGAGCAAGGAGCCTCAATTGAAGAGACACAGGGACAAGTATGTCTGGCCAAAATTGTAAATTCACTAACTGGTCTAAGAGCAGCTTTGAGGTTTTTGGTTTTTTTTTTTTTAAGATTTTATCTATTTATTTGACAGAGAGAGACACAGCGAGAGAGGGAACACAAGCAGGGGGGTGGGAGAGGGAGAAGCAGACTCCCCGTGGAGCAGGGAGCCCTACACGGGACTCGACCCCAGGACCCTGGGATCATGACCTGAGCCGAAGGCAGACGCCTAACGACTGAGCCACACAGGCCCCCCAGCTTTGAGTTTTATTTGGCAGAATACCTGTGGGGTCAGAATGAGTATAATCCATGGGTGGCCAATATAAGACCTCATAAATATTGGGTGACTCATATACCTCATGTGTATTTAATGTTTAATGACAATTTTAATGTTTATTCAGCATTTCTGTCGCTGTGTATGCTCAGCACATATCTCTACTACTTACTTTACTTATGCTTAATGTTTCCTGGGTTACTTACCTATACCTGACACATCTTGTAAGTTTCGCCTATCCCATTCGATTTCTTGTTTTCTATAGCAGAATTGAATATTCTCAAATAAGACAACAAATGCACGTTACCAGTTTGAAACTTAAAATTGATAAGATTGTGTTGATTAATTTTCATCATTAATCCACTTCAGCACTTGAATGCTCAACCACCTCTATCCAGTGTCCACTGGAGCCTAAACCAGTCATTAATAGGGATAGGGCCTTGTTAATAACACAGAGTGAGCAAAGTGAGTATTTGACAATACTGTAAAGACATTCTGAACTTCATTCTTATGGTACAGTACTTGGTTGTAGAAGATGGAACTGGGTGTGCACTTATCGTAGGACCTTCTGTGGAAATTGTTTTCATTCTTTATTTTTATTTTTTACAGTTTTATTTATGGGGCGCCTGGGTGGCTCAGTTGGTTGAGCATCCGACTCTTGGTTTTGGCTCAGGTCATGATCTCAGGGTCATGGGATCGAGCCCCACAATGGGCTCCGTGCTCAATGGGGAGTCTGCTTGAGATTCACTCTCTCCATCTCCCTCTGCCCCTCCCTCCCTCTCTAAAATAAATGAATAAATCTTTAAAAAAATTAAAGTTTTATTTAAGTAACTTCTACACCCCACGTGGGGCTCAAACTCATGACCCTGAGATCAAGAACCGCATGCTCTACCAGCTGAGCCAACCAGGTGCCCCTTGTTTTCATTTTTTAAAAGCAAGATTTCTTGGGGGTGCCTGGGTGGCTCAGCTGGTTAAGCATCTGACTCTCGATTTCAGCTCAGGTCATGATCTCAGAGTCATGTGATCGAGCCCCAAGTCTGGCTCTATGCTCAGCGGGGAGTCTGCTTGGGATTCTCTCTCTCCCTCTGCCCCTCCCCCCCCACTCTCTAAAATAAGTAAATCTTTAAAAAAAAAACACAAGATTTCTTATATGAATCTGTCCTCTTAGCATTCAAGTCCCTTAAAATGGATCTACAGAAAGTTATTTTGACAGATTTATAAGCCCCATAGTGTCCAAGACAGTGCTTTATGACAAGTAGGGATTTTTCTCCTGTGGTTAAATTCTGGTTCATTGAGATTTTGCTATTCAGCTAATGGCTATCATTGGTGGTTCTGCCTTAGGATATCGGTCTGAAGGACACAGTCTCTGGTCTCAGGCACAGGACAGCCAGGATCTTAAAACTTCATAGAATATTGAATTCACCAAATCACCTATTAATCCTTCCTTAGCAATTGGTCTCAGTTTCTTCCCCTGATCTAGATTTTAACCCAAGTGGGTTCAGAGAGGAAAGTAAAGAGATAGAGTTTAGCCTTGTCTAGCTAGCTTCCTTGTAAAAAGTGGTAATATGCAGGGGAGCCAAAAAGATTAGCAAAGAACATGAACAGAAGCAATATTGTCCCCACTGGAAGGTCAGCTCAGCTCTCAAAATGACTTTTATTCATTTAACAACACAAGGGACGCAGAAATGAAAAAGTCAGCACCTTCAGTGAAATAACTACTTTGGCCTGATAGGGTTACTGGAAGTAAGAAGGATAGGGATTTGGCCAACAATGTTTTTATATAAAACAAACATGTGCTAGTACTGATGGTACTTTCAATAAGCCTCCCAATAGGGGCGCCTGGGTGGCTCAGTCGGTTAAGCGGCTGCCTTCAGCTCAGGTCATGATCCCAGGGTCCTGGGATCGAGTCCCGCATCAAGCTCCTTGCTTGGCGGGGAGCCTGCTTCTCTCTGCCTGCCACTCTCCCTGCTTGTGCTCTCTCTCTCTCTCTCTCTCTCTCTCTCTGTCAAATAAATAAATAAATTAAAAAAAAAAAATAAGCCTCCCAATACAGTTACCCAAACTCTTCTCCCTCACGGTTGGGCTCTAACAGGCAACAGTTGAAGAAAATTGATCATGTACAGGAAACCCAATATCATTCTTTATGCTTCTTATATACATTCTGTTATCAAGGATATTCTTTCATTAATGCTTAGGGGGAAGTCAGAATAATTTTGCATGGCTTGGTTCAGACTGGAATATGCATATTTATGTTTTTTTGACATGCTAAGGTAAGTGTGTTTAATCAGGACAAATTCACTTACTTATGAGATTTCACATCAAATGCTACCAAAATGAAGAATAGGTTATTGTGGATGAGAAAGTCTCCTACCCAAGTAGAAGAATGCTCATATATGGTGACAGCAAGAGATATTCAAGGAGATTTAGCTTTCTATAACACTTTCCTGACAAAGATTCCTATCCTATAACTTCAGCTGTACTTTTGAGAGGCTGTTGCATTTAGAGTGAATTTAACAATCATAGATATAATATAGGGTAGCGATTTCCAAAACATTATTGGATAGCAAAGCTTAAACGAATCCTGTTCCCTAGGCAATGACATGGAGGGGTATAACATCCTCAGGCTCCTAAAATGAAGTTTAAAGTTGCTACTATTTTTGGTCCTGGCTTCTTCTGGAAGTGGTTTTTATCCCTTGAAATTATTTTTTTTATATAATGAAGTTTGAGTCCTTTCCAACTCTTCTCTCTGTAACATTTAGTCTTCTTTGCGACAGACTCCATCCCTTGATCTCAGCATGCGTGGCTATAAAAGGAGTGGCCGCGCTGAAAATAAGATCAAATTTGGGATAGAAACTAATATCACGAGAAGTGAGGGTAGAGCAGAGACGTTTCTAGCCACTCGGTAGGCTTTCATAATTTCAGGAAGAAAAGTTCTCTGGAGTTTTCTGACCCACTCAATCTTTTGTGAAATTTTTTGTATAGCTAATATGTCATAGGACACTCAGATTCTTTAGGGGCAAAACGTTTTAAATAGAAAAAAGTGATGGGATGGATGCATTTCTGATTTTTTCAGTAAGCTCTTTGTGTGAGTGCCCAGTGCCGTCTCTTTGGGTGTGTATGTTCTGTGTGGTTCCCTCGATATTGACATGCTTTCTCACCTGTCACTCTCCTCTCAGCTTTTCCCCTCCTCGTTCCCCTTGCCTTACTTCTCTATGTCTTTTAATAATTCTTTCCACTAGGCCAAAAGTGTATACACTGAACAACTGTGATCTTTTGAGCACCAAACACCTAAGCAAGGTGCACTAGGAAATCCCTGCAGACGTGCTGCTGTGGGCAACCTTTCAGAGATGGGGGGGTCCAGTTGCTGACACCATCTCTTCCATCTGGGAGCTGGTGGTATCTCGGGGCTCCAAGGAACTTCTGGAAGGCCTTCTAATAAAAATACCTCTTTAGTATATTCTGCTGGTTAGATTCAAGTTAATTAGCTACTCTTTTAAAAAGATATGTTACTCTGAGAGATTGAGCCTATTCTTCGCCAAACCTCAGTGACTTATGTCGGATAATCATATTGGTTTCTCAAATAGGAGTCTTATGATATTTGGCTGAGAGAGTGGAAGTTGGCTGAGGTGGAACAGGGGGATTATTTGTGTATGGCTTGGTGCACACTCTGTAATAAGCTTTGCCCAGCCAGTGGGCACGCAAGAGCAAAGGCAGTGGGTGTGAAGTCACAGGAGGTGAAGAGGAAGGCAGAAGGAAGGCAGGAAGGAGAAACACTGGGTATACTTTGCCTTCTTTGCCATTTTGGCTGAGGCTGTGGAGGTGCCCACCTGCAGAGTTTTAGGGCTTGCTCTGCTGGTGAAGGCCAGCCGTAGGTTGTTAATGCTTGCTGTGGATGAATACTCTCAACTATTTCCTATTCCATGCTAGAGAAGGGGAAGAGAGAGTGTTGCTCTTTACTTTTGCTGGATGCTAGTGCACACCCTTTAGGTACTCAGTGAACACTTTTTCAGGAACCCAACCAGTGACAGGGGAGCCATGATGAGGTCGTTGCCCTCAAAGACATCACGACCTATAGGGAGAACCACTACTTGTACAAGAGTGATATGGTAATATGCTGAGTACTGCTGCAAGAGAAGCAGAAGAGGAGGAGCTCTTTCTTCTTGGGGTGGGGGGCGGTCCGGGAAGTGGCCCAGCGGAGGTGATATTGCAGCTGGCTGGCTTTTGCAAATTGACACCGAGTTTATCAAAAATTGAAGGTGGGAGGGGATAGTAAATGCAAGGGCGGAGATGTGGTAGAGGTCATGGCAGATTCCAAAAGAGTAAAGAACGCCATGTGGCTGGCACAAAAGGTGATCTGTGGAGAGAGCAAGGACATGAGGTAAAGAAAGGGGAAGCTGGTCCAGGCTAAGAGGGACCTGGCGAGCCCAGCTACAGGAGTTTGGATTGCATTTTGAAGCTGCAGGGAGGCTGAGAAAGCCCTGAAACAAGGGACTTACATAATTAGCTTTGAAATTAGGTAGATAATTCTGGAAAGAGTGTGAAGGGTGGATAGTTCAAGGCTGAGATCTCTTGAGAGTAGAGTTCATTGGAAATATTGGGTGAGCAAGCATTCAAGGACTGATAAGAGCCAGTGTGGGGAAGGTGACATTAGTCAGCCTTGGCATTTTAGCAATAGCTCTCACATCTGTCAATCCTGGCCAAAATTTAAAGCGTGGGCAGGAATAAGAGACTTTTACTTTGCATTTTATGTCTTTCTTTCCCAGTTGCATTTGTACAACCAACTTTTTAATAAAACAAATTTGGGGGAAAAAAAGTCAAATCCCACTGCAATAAAATTAAAGTACAGAACAAAACATTGTAAGACTCTATTTAATAATTCATTTTACAAAGAAATATTCATTTCTAAAACATTAAAAAATTCCTCTAGGGCTTGCTATAAACAAATATGAACTGGGTTTTTGCCTGTGAAGAAAACAGAAATATGTCTCATTCCCCACAAACAATGAAAGAGGTTTTTGCACTGTCAGCGAGTTATGATTTCCCTCCAGGGATCTAGTTAATCCAAATTGTTTATATCTCAAAATAAATATTTGATATGTAGCTGTGAACTGTGTCCTTATAACTGCTTTTGAATGTGGGTGTGGAAATTACCCCATAGATAACTGAGAATTGACTTAAAAAAAATAACTTCCCTGTAAACTGTCTTTTAAAGTTCCGATGTGGGTCTGGTTGACAATTTCCAGCACATCGATCAAGAAACTCACAACTGAAAGTCTAGTTTACTACACTCAGTTTCTTGGAAACAGCAAATTGAAAATGTGTGCTCTGAACTAAAGATATTAGGAAGCTATTTTCAGTATGAATTCATTAGTTAGACGTCCAGTTACTAAGGAACTCAACCAAATTTGGCAACTCACTTCAGAAGAACCAAGATGGTGCTGCTTTTGCTTCTTTCATGAGAAACAAGATAATTAGAACACGTTTGTTTGTCTCCATTTAGACATTTATGGAAAACACTGGTGCGAGGGTCATTAGTAACTGAAAGATCTTAAACTTGCTGGTATAATGTCTTATAAGAGATTTGGCTTTCCAGGAAGTTCAAGTGTTATCACATTGTTCAGGGAAGAAGCTGGTAGGGCTGAGAGGGAACGATTCTCATTCTATTTGACACACTTCAGAGCTATCCTTGGTGCCTGAAAAATGTCTGCCTGAAGCCACCCATTCCCTGAAATATAGAGTATCCATTTCAGGGAACGTGTTCATGGTGACAGGTTAACAACAGACTGCCTGTCAAGCTCCATGAGCAGTGGATGCATGTGAGGAAAACTGTATCCTACCCTTGGTTTCTATTGAAAAAATGCCATCTGGAAAACTTTTCCAGCTCCAGGAAAATGTGTTGCTTCATGGCTGAAGTTCCCAGGCATCAGTGATTCTTTTAAAGAAGGAAGATGAATAAGAGGATCGAGAGTCTTGGGAACCTCACTTTAAAAATGATCAAAACTGCCACCATTGAAATCAAGCAAGAGGATGAATTTCCTGGTTGACAAACCGTAAAGCTTTCATGACTACCTTCTTTCTCTTTGTTCTGGGCCAACGCAGACTTAAAAAAGTCCATTATATGTATTGATCTCTTTGATTCAGTTAGAAGTGTATAGATTTGGATGATTTTCAAAGATAATCAGCTGCCAAATCTCCCACGTGTCAATTAGTATCAAACAAAGCAGCAAATGTATCTTTCCACTTTTACTGTTGCTCAGCCCTTCTACTGTTCTTGTTGTGGGACTGACGAATACAAAAGATTTTAGGGCAGTGGGAGAGGAGAAATCTCAAGAAGTCCTCTGCAAGCCTTGTGCCCCCCAACTCTTTCACATTCCCTTCTTTCACCTCTTCTTTGTCAAACAAATGAGACTCTTACATACTTTGATCTTGTAAGTGTTTCAGTGACTCCTCCACTCTCCCATATGTGCTGTGTCCTGTGTCCTTTCTTTTGAATATGCAATCTTTCCTGCTTGTGCAATTCAGAGATTGACAGGTGTAAATCATAGATGTTGTGAAACATGAAAAAAAAAATGCAGACTTCTCTCTAAATTCATATTAGCATGAAAATACAATGACAATTCATATTTTCCTGGTAGATCAGCTCTCGTTTTGTCACGTAGCCCTACGTAGGGTAAATTGAGTGGACACAACTCCACTACTATGGGATCAAAAAGTCCTGGGACAGCAGAAGCCTGGGCTGTTTGCAGACGTCTCTAGAATACTCAAGATGTTGAATTGATCTTTGCCTGAAAAATAAGGGAGCTGTACGTGATCATTAAGAGTAGATGGCCTTGGGCGCCTTGGTGGCTCAGTCGGTTAAGCGTCTGCCTTTGGCTCAGGTCATGATCTCAGGGTCCTGGGATCGAGTCCTGCATCAGGCTCCCTGCTCAGCAAGGAGTCTCCTTCTCCCTCTACCCTTCCCCTCTGCTCGTGATCTCTCTTTCTGTCTCTGAAATAAATAAATAAAATCTTAAAAAAAAAAAAGAGTAGATGGGCTTTGGAGTGCCTGGGTGGCTCAGTCAACCAGTTAATCATCCGACTCTTGATCTTAGCTCAGGTCTTGATCTCAGGGCTGTGGTTTTGAGCCTTATGTTGGGCTTTGCACTGGGTGTGGAGCCTACTTTAAAAAAAAAAAAAAGAGTAGATGGCCTTTTAAAGTGAAAAAAACAACAAAAACCCCACTAGCAACAGATTTCAGCATTATATATACTGTTTGATCTCAATTATCTGCTACGGTAGATAAAATAATACAAGAACTATAACCAGAATGTTAATAGTCACTTTCTCTTGGGACAGGGATTTTGGATGTTTTTTCTTCTCCATAGCTTTTTGCACTTGCCCAGTTTTTAAGAATTCTGTGTCTTATTTTTATAAATAGAAAGAAACAAACAAATAGCATCCCAAATTGTTGTCCTCTACTTGGGAAGGGAGAAGCCTAGGGTGGGGGTGGGATGTCATCTGTTTGTTGCTTGGTAGTTTAGATCTCAAACAGTGTTTTCATTTTGATAATTTACCATGTTTGATGTTGGCTGTTGGCCTGGCCTCTTCCAACTGGACGTGAACCTGAAGTTGGGAATCAAAGGGAAGATGTAGGCCATTTTTGGTGTAGGGGGGATGAATTCGTAGGAGGAAGCCCGTCTTTAGCAGGAGCGGGGGCTTGTGGCAGTTCTTCCAGCCTCCACAGATGCAAATGGTGGCTTTCTTCTAATTGTGTATGCATATTAATTTGTGTGGAACTTTATAAAACACCACATGACAAAAAAATGTCCCAGCCCCGAATTATGCCTTTTGGTCATATAGAATCTATGAAATGAATATAAATGAAAATGTTATTATTCTAAAAAAAAGAAGTGGATGGAACAAAGGGGAGAGGAACCCGCAGTGAAATGTGTGTGCCTTGTCTGCAGGCAGGCCTAACTGCTGCCTTTCTCCCCCAAGAATGGCAGCCGGTGGGCCGTGCACGAGGTGCGAATGCAGGAAAGACTTCGCAAACCAATAAATACTCCACATTTGCTTTCCTCCTGTCAGTTTTGCAAAAGGAGCCATAAATCCAGAAACCATTAACAATGTCATATTTTGTGCTTGGATCCCTTAACACTTCTGAGGGTATCAGAACACGGTGTTAAGAACAGCCTGTTTTGGAGTAAGACCCAGTTAGAATCGATCCTACCACTGGCTAGCTGTGTGACCTGGGTTGGTTATTAGTTAACTTCTCTGAATCTCGAGCTTCTATGGAAACTGCTCGGGTTTGGTTTTGGCCTCGCCTCTTATAAGCTGTGGGACCTAGCTAGGCCTCAGTTTCCCTGTTTGAAACATGAGGATAATAAAATGCTTCATTTGTTGGTTGGGAGATTAATTGGGTTGTTGCATGCAAAGTGCTTAGCATGCTGCTTGGCTCGGCACATAGCAAGTTGGCTGTATCTATTACAGTGGATACAAGATAAAAGATACTGTGTTCTAAGCGGTGGCCCATCTAAAACAAATGTTAGGGCTTTGTATCCAGTAAGAGCTAGTGAATGGTTATTTGTATAAGCCATTGTCTTAACATTTTCCTAAGATGAGGTTTTTGTTTATTTTTAGGATTTTATTATTTATTTATTTGAGAGGGGAGAGAGAACGTGAGTGGGGGGGCAGAGTGAAAGGGACAAGCAGACTCTACTGAGCAGGGAGCCTGACGCGGGACTCGATCGCAGGACCCCAAGATCATGACCTGAGCTGAAGGCAGAAGCTCAACTGACTGAGTCACCCAGGCGCCCCTAAGATGAGGTTTTTTAGATATAATCTGTGCCTGAATATCTAGCACATTTCTTTGAGTATTTAATGGGTGATATCTGTATGTGGTAGTTGGTACTGATCTTTTTGTATATAAAATTTTTTCTCTTCTCACCATAATTGCTACATAAATTTAACAGGAGGTTCAAAACAGGTATGCTTGTATTTATTCTTGCAGGTTTTTTTTTTAAACTTTTAATTTTTTTTATTTTCTGGCTTTTCGGGACACATCTGTTTGTAGTTTTCTTTCATTTAATTTTGTCTTTTCTCTTGGGTCGGGACTTGTGTAGATGTCTTGATTATAAACAGAAGTGATTTTACCTAATCCTGTATTTCTGATTTTGTGTTATTTTTCATAAAGAGGGCCCTTAAATTAAATAAGCTTCAAGCTCCACAAAACCTCAATCTGCTCCAGTTAGAAGTTACATTTGTTTTGCAGGTGAGAGGCTTGATGTATTCAGCTTAAAATCGTCTAAAGTGAATGTTATTATGGGGGCATTATGAGACTGAAGAGATCTGTGTTTTCTTGTTCACCTTGAGTCCTGACTGAATTTTGCTTTGCTTCTGCGAGAAAAAGAATCTGTACTTTCAACAAAAATATACAGGCATGTAGAACTCATTGGATGGTCAAAATAAGAAGTCAGTATCTGGCTTCTTAAGTATATATTAGAATTTCAAAAGTATAGAACAGAGCAAGAAGAGAACTAACGTCATTAACATAATGCCTCAAACAGGTTTTTCAGGCTAGCGGCCTAACCGAGTGTGATTTCGCAGTGCCATTTTGTTAGGGCATTATAAATTTGGGGGCTCAGAGAGGATGGGAGAGTGCGGTGTTGTGGTCATGAGAATTTTGGTGGGAGAACAAGTACCACAGTTCTGGAGCGAAGAGGAGGAGGCAAGAAGGAAATATGGAGGGAATCTAGGGGAAGAGTAGCGGTCCCAGAATTAGAAAGTTGCTTACCCAGTCAGGAAAAACAGTGAACTTCTGCTAGGCGGGGGTCGATACATGGAGTCACTGTCACTAATTACTTCTTTACAGAAGGCTTCAACTCTGAATAACTTTTAAAATAGACACCACTCTTTATAAGTAAAAAGAAAGAATGCTAGAATATGTTGAATGTCTTTAAAATTAGGTGGAGTTACATGTGAAAAAAATTATAGTGGCTTAAGCTATAGAAAATTTTTCTTCCTCTTACATAAGAGAGGTCTTGGGGTAGATAGTTCAAACCTTGCAGAGAGACTCCACAGTCTTCAGAGACCTAAGATCCAGGCAGTTTCTCTCTCTTCCACCCCTAGGGTGTCATTCTCCTCAGGGTCCAATACTGCTGCTGCAGCATCAGCCATTACAACCTTGCTCCAGGCAAAGGGATGGAGAAAGCACTAAGTACAGCCCTCCTCCTTCCTCTTTTCTTTTTTCTTTTCTTTTCTTTTCTTTCGTTCTCTCTCTCTCTTTTTAAGAAACTTTCTGGAAATCCTACATGACATTTTACTTATATCTTATTGGTCAGATTTTAGTCCCATGGTCACAGAGTCATAACAGAGAGACTGGGAAGTAGTCTTTTATCTGGGCAGCAATGTGATCAGCTAGAAATCAGGGTTTTCATATTGAAGGAAGAAGGAAGAATGGCTATGTGGGCAAGTGATCCCTCTGCCATGTTACATTTGCCTTTAAACTAAATGACAGTATATATATTGCTCTTTTCTCTATTAAGAACCAAGCATTTTATAGGATCTGAATTTGTATTAATGTGCTTAGTGGGGAGCTGGTATTGATCATAAGGAAATTTAGAAAATGCCAGATTGTGCTTTTTCTGGGCACTCCTAGTGCAAATAGATTCTTGGCAGAGAGGGATATTGGGAGAAGGAAGGGATCACACTTCTTTCTCAAATATTGTAGCAGTCCTTGAACGGAACTCTTCATCAGTCCTTAACTCTCAGGGAGGATGAAACTTAGAGTTGGTAGTTGCCCCAAAGCAGTGCTAGTATGTGATGAATGCTTGTGTGTGTGTGTGTGTGTGTGTGTGTGTGAGAGAGAGAGAGAGAGAGAGAGAGAGAGAGAGAGAGAGAGATTGAGAGAGAGAGAAATTGAGAGATTCAGAGCAGAGGAGTGGTGCTTGAGATGTGGAATATCTGCCACTAATTAATTAATTTATCATCCTGGGCAGATCATTTAGCCTTTTCAGGATTAGTTTTCCCTGTCTATAAAATGAGGAAGTTGGACCAGATATTCACAACCCTACTGGCTCTAATCTGTCATAACCTGGAAACTGGGAGGTTGATTTAACCATCTTCCCATCTACCCATCCATCTGTCTACCTGTCCATCCACCTACCAACTACTTTTGATAGTGCCTGGCACTGTGGCTAGAAGCTGAGGATTTAAAAAAGTAAGTTATTAGCCTTCATGGCACTTATAGTCCATTCTGGGGCACAGAGAATATAATGCTTTTGCCTCTTGTCAGATGTAAATGCAGTTGAAGAAACTCTGTTTTCAATTTCACCTGCCAGTGTGTTAAGTAGGGATGGCTCTTGGCTATCATGTGTGGAATATCTCTGTATATTTCCTGTACCAAATTTTAATTCTTCCTTTGAGTCATTTCCCAAAACATAGCTGCTGTGGCACAGAGAAGGCCCATTTTGATATTAGCTTACACAAGATGACCTTAATTTGGTCAGGGGTAGTTATGGACCTCCATGAGAATTGGTAAAAATAGTAACAGCTAGCTCTGATGGAGCCCATACTCTGTTGGGTGCTGTGCATGGTGCCATATGCGCATTTTCCTTTAACCTCAGGACATGTAGGAGTCCTGTTTTTCTCTGAGTCACCGAGAGGCTAAACAACCTGCCCCAGATGCATGTGATGAAGCAATCGTCCTCAGAGCCAAAGTCCCAGCGACCACAGTGTTCTTAGAAGAGAACAGTCTTGAGCACAGACACACATTTTTGCATATAATTCCAGGGAGTATGAGTCTCACCTTGGTGATTGTTTAGGGAACTCTGACCTAAATGTATCCTAATTAGGAAACAGCTGATATTGGAAAACCACTATATACCTTCTCAGATCAAAGATTACCAGTGTGTGGATACTTCTGCATCTGCTCATGAGAGGGGGGAGAACCCAGCCTGTGTGGAGGTTGAGAGTCCATGTATACATGTGGTAAAAAACTCATGTAGTGGGGGAGCCTGGGTGGCTCAGTCGGTTAAGCGTCCATCTTTGGCTCAGGTTATGATCCCAGAGTTCTGGGATCGAGCCCCATGTCAGGTTCTCTGCTCAGCGGGAGTCTACTTTTCCCTCTCCTTCTGCCCCTCCCCCCACCTTATGCTCTTGCTCTCTCTCACATAAATAAATAAAATCTTTTTAAAAAAAAAAGCCCACATAGTGTCATCCGCCAAGTCCAGTGGTTCTCAAAGTGCGGTCCGTGGATCAGCAGCATCACCGGCAGTGGGGCTCCCGGTAGAAATGCAAATACTCAGCTCTGATCTAAATCTCCTTAATCAGAAGCTGTGTGTTTGCACGCCCTCCCACTGACGCTGATGCCTGTGGTACTCTGAGTGGCACCGTCCAACAGAGCTTTGTGTAATGAAGCAAATGTCCTGTGGCTGCACGGTCCAGTATGGGAGCTGCTAGTACAGGTGGCTTTGAGCATTTGCAGTGTGGCAGAACTGAAATTTTTAATTGTATTGGATTTTATTTAATTAATTAAAGTTTAAATGGCCACATGTGGTGACAGCACCACTTTGCTCCATAGCATTTCTAAACATTCTTATGCCTTTACATCTGAACAGTTCACTGCATTAGACACAACAGGACAAAAAATGGAATGACACATATAGAATTATGTATTGATAGTATCTGTTTCCTTATACCGGTATTGTCATTGAACTAGAAAATGTTTGGGATGGGGGCCTTGCAGTTTAATGCCCGTGAAACCTTCATAAGAGAAAAACAATTTGTACATATTTCCAAGTCCTGTCAGAACTTACGCTAAGTAGTATCTTCTTGGATAATCGTCTCTGCTTTTAGACATTGAGGGCAAGAATTTTTTAATATTCTCAACTCAAGTTCTGTATCAAGTAAGAATGTTTGAATATTCTCAAATTCTGTATCAAGCAAGAACTTTTGAATATTCTCAACTCAATGTTCTCAACTTGAAGCAACTCAAGTTCCTTAAAGAGAATGAAATTCAGCTTGTACTTGAGGGACAGTTGTGATGTTCTGTACGTTGATAGAGGGGAGACATGGTCACCAGCAGACAGTTTTGGTGTTCTACACAAGAGGAAGTCCTATGAATAGAGGAATAAGGGCAGAAAGTGTCACGGCTTTCTGAGGAACAGCAAAGACTAACATTTGGCTAAAGGGTAGGGTTCATAAAGTGTTGGAAATGAAGACCTTGACACCGTTTGTGCAGAGTAGGATGATGGGATCCTCAGCTGCCCTCATTCCTAACTTCCAACCTTTGACGCTCTCTCCTCTTTTTCAGTCAGTGGGGTCTTAGGCAGGATGGTCACAGTGCTGGAGGTAGAGGGGCAGAAGAGAGGGGCAAAGTGTAAGATGGACAAGGCTTTTATCATATGGGTTACCGTAACTACTGCATGTCAGGATCTCTCGTAGAAACTTGATACACAAGGAGGAGTTGTGTGCTGCCCTGAAGGAATGGATAGTCCAGGTAAGGAATCGGACATGCCAACAAATGAGTGCAAATTGTGTTATACACTTTCCTCGGAGTCAGTACAGGGTCCAATCGAGGGACATCGAGGTGACGCTGACATAGAGCACACACCCTGAGGCTCTCACTCTTCCCTCATCTCTTGTTTCTGCCTTCTACTCCTGCTGAGTATTTTCACCCCCAGTGGTGTTTTTCTTCACTTGTATTTCAGTGTATTTTAAACAATAAATAACCCAACAAGTTTGTTTTCTGTTTCTCCAAGTGCTTGTGTTTTGTAGTTGGGCCATGTTTTTTTTTTTTTTAAAGATTTTATTTATTTATTTGACAGAGAGAGAGAGAGAGAGACAGCGAGAGAGGGAACACAAGCAGGGGGGAGTGGGAGAGGGAAAAGCAGGCTTCCCGCTGAGCAGGGAGCCCGATGCGGGGCTCGATCCCAGGACCCCGGGATCATGACCTGACCCGAAGGCAGACGCTTAACGACTGAGCCACCCAGGTGCCCCCGGGCCATGTTTTATGTAGCTTCTGTCACATGGCTGGCCTTACCATGTTCTGCGATTGACTCAGTCCCACATCTAAGAGTAAAATGTCTGGCTGAGAGACATTTTATTTGGGTATTTGCTTGGTTATTGATTTGTTTATACATCTATTCATTTAGGAGTAGTTTATACCTTTTTTTTAAATGTCCCATCTCTTTCTGGAAATACTTGAGAATGCTTTTGTAAATATGATTAGGCCCGAAAAATAAATTAACGAGGTGATGTGGCACAGGGTTCTGACCTAAGGTCAGAGACAGATGCGTCCTTCTCAGCTGTGTGGGGGTGGGGTGGGGTGGGAGTGGGTAGAAATAAGTAAATTACATCCTCTGCCTGTCACAGTCCTGGCGCTGCCCCTGCTCTTCTCCCTGACTGCCTGGGCCCGGTCCCTTGCTGCCTCCTCAGTCCTGCGGAATTTGCACTGCTTGGCTCTGCTGTCACAAGTTCTCAGGGATGTAGGAAAGATGTTAGGGTTCAAAGCCAACAGCCAAGAAAGAATTCTTGGGATGTCTTCGGTGCAAAAAATTGGTTTTATTAAAGCCCAGGGACAGGACCCGGGGGCAGAAGGAGCTGCATGGGGAGGGGGTGACGGGTGACTGATTATATACTTTCAAGTTGGGGGTGGGGGTTAGGGATAGTGTAAGTCTCTAGGGAATTTGGAAGCAAGGTTTCTAGGACCTCTAGGGGGCTAGCTATTATTAGGAAAAGGTCACTTACTACTGTCTAATAAAAGCTGAGTCATGAGACCCTTCAGATCTATATTGGTGGGCCATATACTTGGAGGATGATTGCCAACACGTGTCTTGGAGGTAGAGATAAAGGAAGTTTCCAAAGGAATCTTTGTATGTTAAAGGAGACTTATAGGGTCCTGGGGGCTTGGGCTAAAATCGCCTTTTGCCTGTAGCAAAGTATTAACATCGAGGCAATTGAGTCCCTAGAGGAATGTCACTCTGCTAGTTTCAAGGACTTGTGAATGGGCTGTAAGTAGTAAGGAAATGTAATAATTTTTCTTCTGCCTTTGTTTCCCACATCAATCAGTAGCCTGCTGACTTCTTTTTATTATTATTAACATATAATGTATTATTTGTTTCAGGGGTGCAGGTCTGTGATTCATCAGTCTTACACAATTCACAGCGCTCACCATAGCACATACCCTCCCCAATGTCCGTCACCCAGCCACCCCATCCCTCCCACCCACCCTCCACTCCAGCAACCCTCAGTTTGTTTCCTGAGATTAAGAGTCTCTTATAGTTTGTCTCCCTCTCTGGTTTTGTCTTGTTTCATATTTTCCTCTCTTCCCTTCTGATCCTCTGCCTTGTTTCTCAAATTCCACATATCAGTGAGATCATATGATAATTGTCTTTCTCTGATTGACTTATTTCGCTCAGCATAATACCCCCTAGTTCCATCCACGTCACTGCAAATGGCAAGATTTCATTTTTTTGATGGCTGCATAATATTCCATTGATCTTCTTGATCCACTCATCTGGACATCTGGGCTCTTTCCATAGTTTGGCTATTGTGGACATTGCTGCTATAAACATTGGGGTGCACGTGCCCCTTTGGATCACTACATTTGTATCTTTGGGGTAAATACCCAGTAGTGCCTCCTGACTTCTTGATTTCTTAGCAGCTCACCATTCCCTGTCCGTGGCCTAGGTTTCTGGAGCTAGGGCCAGGTTATAGCACCACATCCAAACCAGAAAATTCTCGCCCAGCAGCCTCAGGTTGGATTCTTTGGAATAGGCTGGAGATCTGACAAAAAAGTCTTTGTTTGTAAATGTTTCCCTTATTTCCTTGAAAATTCCTTTGCAGAGTGTTGCTCCCTGCAGAGGTCATTTCTGTGATCTGATTACTACATAAAATTATTTTCTTTTATTATTAGTTCAGAATCAATCTTACATTAGCTTTGAGTGACCCTTCATATTTCTTGTAATATTCAGGGCAAACCTTCTCTCTCTTTCCCTGGTGGTAGTGGAAATCTTGTAATGTTATATTTCTGCCAGCCAACAGTGATAATTAAGCCTGATTTAGTGTGTTTAAAGGCTAAGGATCTTAAAGAGACTTTTAGTCCTCTTGTTCATTTAAGATAAATTAATTTCTTCCATTTTCTCTCTCTCTCTTTTTTTTTTTTTTTGTGGCCACACATATTTATTAACTGCAGTGTTTCTCACATGCTTGAGTATGTTACTGTATTTTATAAGTTACCACAGGGGCGGCGGGGGTGGGATGGGCAGAGGTTGAAGATTCTCAGTGCAGCATTTTCAAAACCAGTTTGACATGGAGCCTCTTTATTAAGGGAATCCTGGCAGGATTCCATTTTCTCTTTTTTTCTCAAAAACTAAGTTTCTTTAATGTGTTCAGCTTTTAATTTTGTAGGTGCAGATATATCTTGCTTTAAGTAGAACTGATATATAAAAGCCTAGATTTACTTTGCTTTAATCATTAGGTAAAACTTTTCATAATTATTTAAAAATTATGATTGAATACCGACCCAGACTATAGTGAAAATGGGGGAATGAATGTCGCTTGACCTGTTGGGATGGTAGGTAATGATAATAATTTAATTTTTAAAAATATTCATAAATAACTAGATGAGGGGTTAAAAATAATTTTTATAACTGAGCCCAATTACAAAACTCAATTTGCACACTCCTTTCCAGGAATCTATTACTTTTACAAAATATGAGATATACCTGTAAATGTCATAAAGAGTATGATTCTGGCCCAAAACCAGACAGCTGATACTGAGGCAAGCAGGTGTATTTGTGGGTCAGTTACAGCCTGAATAGGAAGTTCCTTGTTCTGCGTTAGTTGATTAATAAGCTGGATGGTTAATATTGATATTTTTTTATTACTTATAGTTTTGGCTTGTAGCCAGGGATTTTGCTGAATATAATGGTTAATTAGCTTTATAACTGATGGTAAGACCCAGTTTTAAGCTTTAATACACATTTTCTGGGTGTGAAAAAGAATCTGTATCCTTTGAGAGATTTAACAGAGAACAATAGATAAAGCATTTTTTTATTAAGGTGTTTTAAATAAAAAGGTATATAGAAATAATTTAACATGTATTTAGTTAAAATTGGTTTGTCCTGTTTTTTCTTTCTTTAAATGGCATGCAGGTTTTTGTCTAACCTAGTGAATCACTCAGACACAGAGACACAGGGATGTTTAGGAATGCTCCAGAGTGTCACGTGGCTTCAGGATAAGAAAACAAGTGGTCACTGACTGGGCTGATGACAGTGGGGGAGCTCTTGGCGGTGTGTCTTGTGCAGGGCGGCCAGCCTTAGCGACACTTGGTTTGTCCTCAGTTTCCCAAGAGCAGGTACAGGAAGGGTCTACAGGTTAGAAAAATTTTTGAAAGTTTTAAACTGTGCCTGTCCTTGGCACATGCTACTCCACTCCTGGGAGTATTGTTATTCTAAGAAAATAAGAGAACATACCTAGATATTTAGCTCCAGGTTTGTTGATCACATCATCCAACTGGTGATATGAACCCTAAATGTCCCTCAGAAGGGGGATTGGTTAAGTAAATTAAACCAATATAAAAGTCATCACAAAACATGTTACAGATAGAGGCAAATTATTTCTCTTGGCAGGAAAGCTCTTCTTCAAGTAAAAATTTGCGAGGGAGTCGAGTCCAAATATATAAAAGAGAGAAAAGGGGAGTTGGTCCTGTTGAGTCAAGGTAGAGGATCCAGAGCCTCCCCCACATCTCCCTCACTCTTGCAGGGGCCCCAGCCACCTCCATCACATGCTTGTGAAATCCCCGAGGGACACAGAGAACACTTTGATGGAAATTTCTTGGCCTGGAAAGATATTTGTGGTTAGTAACATTGTTACATTAAAGAGCATATTTGAAAACACATTATGATTCTAATTTTATAAACAATATGTGTGTTTGAATTATGCCTGTGTATGCTGTGATCTGTGTGTGTTGTGTGTGTGTGTGTTTATGGCAAAGAAAAATGTTTAGCAAGAAATATACCAGAGGTATTCAGGAGTTAACTTTTTTAAACTCTGGATTATAGGTATTTTAACTCCTTTTCTTTTTTCTTATCTGTAGTTTTAATTTTTAAATAATGACCATGTATTGATTTTTTAATAAGGAGAATATTTTTGGTTATATATGTATGAATTTCTAGGAATCACAGCTTTGGACTATATAGTATTTGGCACTGTACAAGTAACCTTTAACTTTTGCATGAATAGTACTTGGTCTCTGTTCTAGTTATCTAACTGCTACATAACGAGTCATCCCCAAAACTCAAGTTCCTTGATAATTACATTATTGATCACAGTTTCTGGGGGTCAGTGTTTGGGAAGGGCTCTGTTGGGTAGTTCTGGCTCAGGATCTCTCCTGGGGTTACAGTCGGACAATGGCTGGCACAGCCAGGGTTGGCCAGGCATCTCTTTCTTCATATTGACTTAGGGCCTCTTCATGTGGGCTCTCTGCAAGGGCTAGTTTGGACTTTCTCACAGCACCGTGGCCTTGGGACAGTCAGATATCTGGCGTGGGAGCTAAAGTTTTCAAGAGTGAGTGTACCACTGGACACAGTAGAAGCTTTTATGGACCAGGCTTGGATGTCATCTAGAACCACTTCTACCATACTCTTAGTCAATGGTAACAAGCCCATCAAGATTCCAAGGGAGCATCACAGGACAGGAGACATAATTTGTGGGGCCCAGTGCAAAATGAAAATTCAGGGTCCCTTGCTCAAAACTTATTAAGAATTTCAAGTCAGTGACAACAAAGCCAAGTATGGAGCCCTTCAACATGGGGGGCCTGATGTGCATCCTGTGAAATCATCCCCGGGGAGGGAATATCAATTCCATCTCTAGATAAGAGGAGGGTCAAGGCCATGCTGTAGAAAAGCAGGAGATGGGAGTTAATGGTGAGACCATCTTTGAAAAAGAAAATCTGCCACAGTCTCTATGACTCATCTTCAGTTAAGGAGGTGGCTTGCATTTTTACTCCCCGGAACTGGAGTTAGCCGTTAACCACAAAGGAGGAACTACTGGTTCTCCAGCAATCAGGCTGCCATAACAGTAACAGGGATGTGTTTTAAAACTCTTTGTGGAGAAATACCGGTTGCCTCTAAATAGATTCTAACAAAAATACCTGTTTTATATACCCCCCACCCCCCACCAAATTCTTAGGTTGAAGCACTTACCCTCAGTGTGACTGTATTTGGTGATAGGGTCCTTAAGGAAGTAATAAAGTTACATGAAGTCATTAGAGTAGGGCCCTAATCCAATAAGACTGGTGTCCTTTTTTTTTTTTTTTTTAGATTTTATTTATTTATTTGACAGAGAGAGAGGGAACACAAGCAGGGGGAGTGGGAGAGGGAGAAGCAGGCTTCCCGCTGAGCAGGGAGCCTGATGCGGGGCTCGATCCCAGGACGCTGGGATCATGACCCGAGCCGAAGGCAGACGCCCAATGACTAAGCCACCCAGGTGCCCCCTGTAAGAAGATGGAGAGATAGGAAGAAAGCATGAGCACAGACGAAAGTCTGTATGAGGATACAGTGCAGAAGCAGCTGTGGGCGAGCCAAGGAGAAGCCTTGGGAGAAACCACAATTGCCCACACTTTGATCTTGGACTTTCCAGCCTCTAGACCTGGGAGAAAATACATCTGTTGTTTAAGCCTCCCCCCAACCCCGGCCCCAGTCTGTGGCATTCTGTTATAGCAACCCTGGGACACTAATACGATATCTAAGACTTAAACGTATTTATTTTACTTGTCCTTTTCAGTGTTTTCTTTATTAGTCATCCTTAATCCATTGGCTATCCCAGGTTCTTTGTCAACGTCCGAGGAAAGCCAGATCTAATAGTAAATGCCATGTTTTAATTAATGTCCCTTCTTTAATAATATTCTGATGAATAAGGGCTTTGTGATTTATTTTTCCTGGAGTGTTGCTTGTGTACAGCAAAGGTTCACTTCTAACCTAATACTATGGCTCATTCATGGATTTGTATATAAATTTGAATATCGCTTTTAATCACCGGGGTCAATTATTTGCAACCATGACCATGAACAGTTTGTCTCTTCCTTTCTGTGTATGCTACTCTTCCCCTCAAGGGCTGGAATCTGTTTCACCTCACCTTGAATCTGGGCTGGCCTTGTGATTTGCTTTGCCCAGTAGAATGCAGTGGAAGTGATGCTGGTGAGTCCCAGGCCCAGTCCTTTAAAGGTGCTGCAGTGTGCGGTGCAATCTGCCTAGCCCACTGCAGAGTCCCCTTGAAAGGGAAAAGGCTCAGGTGGGGAGCTGCAAGCATGAGGGTGTTGAGTGCCTGCTGAGTTCCAGGAGGGAGAGGGAAACGGCTAGGGAATTGGGGGGCGGTGCCAGAGACAAAGTGCACCTGCTGGGGCCTGCCTATGTGGCCGGGAAGGAACCAGGGAACGAAGCACAGGGCTTTTATGATGGTGGTTTTAATTGGCCATGGAGCCCTGTTGACCTGCCCTGGATATTGCGAAGTTGGAGCTGTCAGGGCTGCCTGATGTAGGGACTGGCGAGACAGCATCCACAATTGCCTCAGAGAGTCACTGGCCCTTGGATCTCTGGTACAGGACACTTTCCCCAGGCACTGGCTGGGAAATTGGCTCCAGAACACATACTGCCTTGCCAAAGCTCCTACAGGGATAGCTACCTCACACACTGTTGTAGCTGGAATTGTGTGCACCCCAAATTCCTATGTTCAAGTCCTAACCCCTAGTACTTCAGAATATGACCTTCATTGGAAATAGGGTCACTGCAGATGTAATTAGCTTAAGTGAGGTCATAATGGGGCGCCTGGGTGGCTCAGTCTGTCAGTTAAGCATCTGCCTTCGGCTCAGGTCATGATCCCGGGGTCCTGGGATTGAGCCCCGCATCGGGCTCCCTGCTCAGCGGGGAGCCTGCTTCTCCCTCTCCCTCTGCCTGTCTCTAAACATAAATAAATAAACAAATAAATACATAAATAAAGTAAGTTATACTGGTGTAGGCTGGGCGCCTAATCCAATATGACTGGTGTCCTTATAAAGAGGGGAAATTTGGGCACAGGCAACCTGTAGATGAAGAAATAGATCAGAGTAATGCAGAACAGCAGGAGCTAGGAGAGAGGCATAGAACCAAGTCTCTCGTGTAGCTCTCAGGGGAACCAATGCTGTTGGACACCTCGATGTCAGACGTGTAGCCTCCAGAGCTATGAGACAGTACATTACTGTTGCTGAAGCCCCACAATTTGTGGTACTTTTTAATAGCAGCCCTAGCAAACTAGTACAAAGGCCAGTGCCCCTTTGCCTACTTTTTCCCATCTCTGCAGTTCCAGGTGGCTGAATGCAGACAGAAGCTTGTGCCCATGATGTGGGGGCTGCCAAACGGCCTCACACCTTAATCCAGTTAAAATTAAAAATTCTCATTTCCTCAAAAAGTTCTGGGAAGGGCGATTTATTGGGTATTTCAGGCACAAGGGAAAGGAGATACTTTTTGATAGGAGGACCTTTTTAATGCCTCTGAAATTGTAGCAGATACGTTGTTTGATCGACCTTCTTCGAGACCCTTCCACCCAAGAATATGTCTTTCGTTATTGCAGAGTTTACACAGAGTTAACACCTCGTTTTTCTCAAGAAACCTGAGTTAACCTGACTGGATTCGGACTGGCACTTGATTATTCCAATGTAATCATTTTTTGTAATGATTTTTAGGGCCATGATTGTTGAAAGCTGATGTTGGAGTCTTAAAAGAGGTGTACCTGATGCAGAAATGTTCAGTGCCTTATACAAACAATAATATTGGATGCATTATGCAGTAATAATGGAAATTACATTTGCAGAATAGTTGTGGTGAGAGAACATTCTGAAATACAAAAAATGGAAAAAGCACAGAGGGAAAGAAACCCATGTTTTATTCACAGCATTTGGCTGGTTGTGTTTTCAGGCTGGAAGTCAGGGAAGAAGTTTATGAGCTCCTCGGTCCTGCGCCATCCTTGGCCGTGTGATTTAGATCAACCTACTCAATTCTGATTGAAGTGGAGAATTTCCAGTCATTGGATTCAAAAGGGGTTGGCAATGTGGTCGTATTTGAGAGTACTTTCTGCTCTTTTGATAGGACAGCATTTTGTTAAGTGAAATTGGATTTTCGCAGTAAGCGTATATTTGCTATGATTTATCCTAATTTGTTTTTTTTTCTGTTGCTCATAACTTCTGATTGATAGCTTGTTTTAAAAATATGTTTGGAAAAAAATGAAGCATATATTCCTCTATCTTCACCAGTGTAGTTTTTAGGTCAGTTGCAGGCTGATTAACTTTGCCCTGTCCCTTAATAGTTTGATGTATTGATCACATTCAGCATATGTGAACTCACAGAAAACCATGGTAGAAATACATCTATGAGGATTTTAAAAAATTCTTAACTATGTGAATTGACATGAAATGTTGATTTTGAGTTTTGGCTATTTTTTGTACTAATTAGACAATTTTGTAAAGTTTTTTTTTTTTTTAAGATTTTATTTATCCATTTGACAGAGAGAGACACAGTGAGAGAGGGAACACAAGCGGGGGGGAGCTGCTAGCAGACGGAGGGAGAAGCAGGCTTCCCGCCAAGCAGGGAGCCCGATGCGGGGCTCCATCCCAGGACCCTGGCATCATGACCTGAGACGAAGGCAGATGCTTAACCAACTGAGCCACCCAGGTGCCCCCAATTTTGTAAAGTTTTAAATATATACTTCTTTTGGCAGTTTAATTACCCCAATTCAAGAATATTCTGCTTAAAATTTCAATGATTAAACAAAGTCAAGAAAGTGGCAGGGCCGCAGAGATGAAAAAAAGTGAGTTAATTCTTTTGTGTCCAGTTGACAAGAATTATCTTAGCCTTGTGCCTTGTGCATGTTTGCATAGAATCTGCCTTTGGTTCCTTTCAGAAAAGGAAGTTTTTTGTTTTGTTTTTCCTTTTACCTTTTCTCTTTGAGTTTGGAAAGGCTGGTTTACAGATATCTAGATGATTCTGAGGCCTCTTGGTATTCTTGGGGTGTTGCCATCACTCTTTCCCTGGTGGACCATGAGGTGCTACTTACTGTCCAAGGCTAGATGGTGAAAGAGGGCATCTCCCTTGGGATGTGAGGGTACTGGGCAAGGACCATTTTCCTGGAGCAGTTATGTCTAAATCCTATCCATCTTCTCCTTCACCCAACTCTGAAATCACACGAGCAATGCTGGCAGCCCAAAGTCGTTTTTACCAAGGCCTCGTCTGCATATAGGGCTGTTTCACTGAGATGATGTATGTAGAAAGTAATTCTTTAAGCTGTAAACTGCTCTGCAAATGGAAACTGGGGATATTGATAACAAGACTTCTACTCACGGGCCCTTATTCACTCTCTAATGGCACTTTATCTTCTAAACCAAAACCTTTTAGGGAATCTGAGTTACCCTTTTTCCGCTTGTGGTTTATGGGGAGTCAGCATCATGTAGTGGGTAAGAACATGGGCCGTGTGGACAGACTCAGTTCACATGTCACCACTGCCTCTCCGGCTGTGTGACTGGGGATAGGTTACTGAGTCTGGTTTCCTAAACTTCAAACAGGGATAGCAACAGAATCAGCCTTGCAGATTTGTTGAGAGGAGTAAAGGGATATTGCAAGCGAAGCACCTTGTACGGTGCCAGGTGCATAGAAGCGCTCAGTCAGTACTTAGCTTTCATTGCTTTCTGGAGGCCTTTGGGCTTCTGTTATTCTAATAGCAAAGCCAGCAAAAATGAGCTGATTCTCATAATTTAATTAATTGCAAAATCTCTCCTATCCTCCTCTTCTCCCCGTATTTCATCTTACCTAGAGTGTGAACTTAGGTTCATTAAACGAAGAGAGAATGGTGTTGCCTTTCCCCCCCCCTTTAGGATGCTGTGCTGGTGTATGGTGTTAAAAGAAATCATGGGATAATAATCTTTTTTTTTTTTTTTTTTTTACTAGTCTAATATTCAGATACCTGAGAACTCTCCCTGGCTTCCAGTCCTGAGAAACTGGAGGGGGCTGAGGTTTGTGAGGCGGTCCCAGCAGACGGTGGCCCTCTGTCTGTGCCTCCCCGTGGGCCACCATGCTGTCCTGACATGGCTGGGTTCCTGCGAGCAGAGTCTGGGTTGTCGGGGAGAGGCTGGGGGCACGCGGCTCCGTGAAACATACGCTCCAGCGTCTCCTTCTCAGGCATCCGTTCCCACTGGGCAGAAAGTAGGAGGGTCCTTTATGATTTCCGACTGGCATTTCATTCTTCGTATACTAACATTTGGCGTGGAGTGAGGTGAGGAAACTCATGTCATTAGTGGCCGTTGACAAAGACCTCTAACTCTAAAATTTGAAACATTCTGCTTTTGTAGGAGGTCATTAGTTATACAGCAGTGCGCCTGAGGTCAAGATGGTATTTTTAACAACGTTTATTGAATCTGCTGATCTCATTTCATCGTTTTGTTACAGATTGATGTTCTCAAAGCAGATTTGGAGAGTGCAGAATGGAAAGTTTTAGAAAATCTTATTCTGGAAGATGTCCTGGAACAAATCGGGCAGCTCACCTTTGAGATCCATCTCCACTGGCCCGGGTTTGAGGTCAGTGGTGGGGATAGCAGTGTCGTGCGATTCTGGTACAGCCTCCTCAAAGAGTTAGAACTAAAGGGTTTCAGGCTTTTTCATAGTTACAAAGACTTGTCTAAACCCCAGCTGTTCCTGAAGAAAGACATTTTCAATGCAAGTAGCTGTTATACTCTGAGTTGGGTGAATACAAGATGGACCTAGGGTGCAGGACCTCATGGAGAACTCCAGGAAATAATTGCAGAATGAGGCGTGTCCTTGGCCAGTCTCCTCCCACCAGCCTGTTAGCTGCTCCAGGCGGGGGTCGTGTTATTGCCTTTGTAGTGCACGTAGCCTGGCACCTGCCCTGTGGTAGGCACACAGTTAAGACCTGTGGATGGGATGGACACCGGAGTGCCACAGGAGTGCATCTCCATCTGCCCAAAGCCTGGGCCTTTCTCCCGTTTGCCTCCAACAGAGCGGAGATGCTTGTCCTTCTTTGTTTTAACTGGGAAGATAACCCTCTACTTATCTGTGTTCCCTAAGGTTCATTATGTATCTAAAATCCACGAATTCACCAACATGAGGAAGAAATTACCTAACATTTCCATTTTTACTGAGTTGATGAGATTCTTAAGTTTGTAAGTTACCGTTTAAAAGAGGGCCTTTCCTTTGACTTTCACTCCCTTCTTTCAGGGTTTTTCTTGTTCACCTGGTCAATGACATTCTTTAGGACCTTGTAGGTTTCACTCATTCCTCCTCAGCCTTTGCTGAGGCTATGCTGTGCCTTTATAAGCACCCCTGATTCTGGTTTCTGGGGACTCAGACACACCAAATTCTGTCACTGAGCTTAAAAGACTAGACTATCCAGAACTTCAACTCAGGATTCTTTTCAGACTCAGCCTTAAATCCCCTTTCGTTCCTGTGAAACTAAGCACAAAGCAGAATTTGGGTGTCTTTGCTGTTGCCTCCACTGACTTCAGACCTGATTTCCCAACCACAGCCTTGCCTATGCTGTCAAAAAAAAATTTTTTTTAATACATTATGTCAAAGATTAAGTGAGTTTTTCTCTACTGCCAGTTGGCATTGTTAGAAGACCGTGGCCTGAGAGTCAAAGTCTGTCTCTTTCCTGGGATGCTTACATAGTATTTCAGTAACACCAATCCTTTCCGTATTTTTAAAGATTAAACAGAAAATGTAGGTTCTCAATACTTCAGATGATCTCCATCATTTTCATTTACGGGATCAGACATTCAACCCCATGAATGATTTTCAAAAATTCTATTTCAAATAAGTCAATTGAATAGCATAAAAACAAACCAAATTATTACCTTATTATAAATTAAGTATATTTTCTGGCATTTTTTACATCATGAGAGAGCAGGAAAACTATATATCCATTGTTTGTTCAAGAAATTTGGGGAGAGAGTAGAATGCTGGTTGCTACTAGACTTTATCCCTTCTTCCTGTTTTTTACCTCCTTCTACCCCAGATGTTCCCTGGGTTGGCTTTTTGTTTCTTGCAGTGGTTTGAAAATACCATGCCCTCAAGTGAGAAACCAAAATATAGTAGAGTTAGATGATCTTACTCACTTCAGTTCAAAAGGGAACAAGACTTTCTGAATTTTTAAAAATACAAATAAGCTTTTTACTTTAAAACACATAGTACACTAGTAAAATTCATTGAGGTGGGAGAACCAGCTTGAATCGGTTAAAAAGTAGCGGCTAAATTGCTCTCCGTGTCCACAGGTATCTCAAAAGCACAAGGGGTCCATGAAAAACTCTGAAGTGGTTTAATGCTTAGTGTGCGTGGTATTGCCTTCAAAACAAAGTTAACTTTAGTCCGGTTCCTGCTTGGATTATATCACAGATTCTCTCTTTTATTTTTTTAATCAAAATTTTATACACTGAAGTATATACAATAAACCTTTTTATCCATTAAACCTTGTAAACCTTCTTGTACACCAAAGTATGAAGTGTTCTAGTCATATGTGTCCAGTCTGTTCAGACTTTAGGTATGCACACACCCATGTTAAGACTTTCAATTCAGGGGATTGAAGATTGATGGAATCACTGAAAGCCCCTTTTGTACAGGGCAAGTCCCCATTTATTCCAGATTGGTGGTGCAGAACATTGACTTCATCACACACACACACACACACACACACACACACACACACTATATGTGTATATATATATATATATTATCTGAAGCAAGAATGGCTGTACTGTTAAAAAAAAGACAAACTCAAAATAAATCACAAACACACACACCCACACCCACCTACAAGGCAGCTTGTTCAATAGTTTTTTGTACTTATTTTATGCTTATTTCTAAGACTGTCCTTCATTCCCTTCATGGATAGTTTGAAATTTATGATGAATATCCTGACTGTTGCTATGGTTTCCCTGCCTCTGAAATTTATTATGCTTATTGTGTAGGCTGGGGTGTCTTAACCTCAGCACAGATTGCCATTTTGGGCTGGATAATTACTTGTTGGGGGAGGGAAGGCTGTTCTGTGCCTTGTAGAATGTTTAGCAGCATCCCTGGCTCTCTCCACTAGATTCCAGGAGCACCTCTCCCTCTCCCCCACTCAGCTGTGACAACCAGAGACATCTGCAGACAGTGTCAAATGTCCCCTCAGGGGCAAAGCCATCCCCCGTGGAGAACTGGCAGGCCACGAGTAAGGGTCTGGGGTACCACGCACTGCCATCTGGGAAGATCCTGCTTATGAAGGCAAAACAAGAACCACCACCACTGTAACCCCCACAAAAGCAACACACACAGAACACAGGGAAGAGGCAAAGTCAAGAGCTGCTATTGAGAGCATCCTTTGTGCCCAGCACTGGGCAGAGATGGTTCCTCAGTCTCCCAGGAACTCCATATGGAAGTGGAGTTTTCCTGATTATACAAGTGAGGAAACTCTGGGAGGTTAAATAGCTTATTCAGATGATGCCACTAGTAGATGGTAGAGTAGGAATCCACCTCTCCAATCTTTCAGATCCAAAGCCTGTGCTGGTCCCCTTCCCTCCACAGTGCTGCCTCAACAGCTTCTAACAGATGTAAGATGCCACTCCCAAAGGACGTATTTTTGCTTCCTTATTAGTAAACGGGGGGGGGGGGGGCGGAAACTACAAATATACTAACATCAGACCTGCCAATCAGTTAGAGTTGGGACATTTTTGTAGCATGCAGGTTGAGTTTAAATAATCTATTTAAGGGGTGCCTGGGTGGCTCAGTTGTTAAGCGTCTGCCTTCGGTTCAGGTCATGATCCCAGGGTCCTGGGATCGAGCCCCGCGTTGGGCTCCAGCCCCGCATTGGACTCCCTGCTCAGCAGGAAGCCTGCTTCTCCCTCTCCCACTCCCCCTGCTTGTGTTCCCTCTCTCGCTGTGTCTCCCTCTGTCAAATAAATAAAATCTTAAAAAAAAATCCGTTTAATTAAAATATGCCTGCCAAATGGAGACTTCCTGCAAGAAGAGGGGGACCCAGCGACTTCTCTGTCAATATTTCAGGTTGCCAGAAAAGCTCTTGCAAGGCCTGGAAGCAGCTCTTGGCCCTGGCTTGTCCCACTATGTGGCACTTTCCTCTTAGGTTTTAGAAAGGGCACAGTCACTTGGAAATGGAGTGTTTCCTTTGTTTTCCAAGTAGTCTTTGACCTGCAGATACATGGGCCTCATCTTACCAGAGCAATGCTCAAAAAAACCTTGTTTAGGTGAAAGACATATAAGACATACGTAAGAATTTCACACAAACTGTGTCACAAAGAAAAAATATTTCCCTTTCCCCTTCTCTTAGAGTGATTGTATTTGTTGCAGCTATAACAGGTTATCATATTAATATTTGTAACTATTTGATATGTTAAAATGAAGAAAGTCAGGAAGAAGTAAACAAACGTCTGTTAGAATTCTCTGAAGGACCACTGATCTGTATTAGGGTAGAACAAAAGTAAATTCATGAGTTTACAGTGTTTAGTCCAAATTAATTATTCATGTAAGCCATTTCTGCCTTGGCTATATGATTTTAGAATATAGTAAACACAGTACAAGATTTGTATTTCCTAAGTATTACATATTTGGTTTTTGCAAAGCTTGGATTAATACCAGGGAGCCAGCCTCATCATCACATTTTGTCAGATTAAAAGTGAAGCCCTTGTTAAAACAGATTATTATTCTTGACAATACAACAATACCTCCAGGCTCAATTAATATAATTGTTCTTTTCTGCTGGAGATAAGTTTATGTTTGCCTTTTAAGCAATAACAATTCTTTTTGTATTAGCCAATAGCTGCTTCTTTGTGAGTTCAGAAACACATTTAAGTTAAGGTAAAAATGTCTTTTTCTTATTGAAAGAGGTATTTGAACTTTAGTTATCACATGAAATCATAACCCAAAGATTCAGTGTATTCTTAAACTGCCTAAATTTACAAAATATTGAAATTCTTTAGATAATTATATTTCTGTCCTTAAGGAAAATAAATCAGGCAAACTTAATGTCACACTTTATGTTTAACACTATATGGAGAAATGCTAGTTTCATTAAAATTAATGCTTTGTGGGGCGTCTGGGTGGCACAGTTGGTTGAGCATCGGACTCTTGGTTTCAGCTAGGGTTGTGATCTCAGGGTCATGGGATCGAGCCCCGTGACGGACTCCCCACTCAGCACGGTCTGCTTGAGATTCTCTCTCTCAAATAAATAAATCTTTGAAAAAAAAAAAACCAAAAAACAGCTAATGCTTCTTAAAACAAACAACATTCCTGCGGGCACAGTTATGGGACCCAACTCTAACAAAAGGGGCCAAAAGAATGTCTTTTGCTAGGTTCTGTTTTACTAAAGGATGAAACAAACACAGTCTTAGTAGCTGAGTGTTTCTTTTGAACTACCTAACTCGGAGAGAGCAGGCTGGAAGCCCAAAGGTTATGCCACAAATCTGACAGTTTAAAAAATACACAACTAAGTTGCATTATGTAGAGGAGGCGGAACAGTAGGATGAAAGGAGAAAGATTTTGATGCTGCTGTTGACTAGCTGTGTGGCGTCGAGCAAATCATCACCTTTATTTGCCTAGTTGCTTATCTTAGGTTGGAATATTTGATTTCTAAGGTTTCTTCTTGCTTGAAGATCTCCTTATTCTAAGATTTTTGTGATTAAAGAAGGCTTAGACAGTGGTAGGGTAATTTCTTGATTTGTGTGCTATAAAGGGAAGCCTTAGGATAAATTCAGAAGAATCCAAATGATGTGCTTATTCAGAAGAAAAGGCCCGGATAAAAGAGGAAATCTGTGATGATAGCTCCCCAATCAAATGAAGTGTCCTCAGGCCAAGTACCTCTTTGGAGAACAGCTTAAACTCACAGGGTTCTAAAAACCAGAATGTTTCAGACTGTACTGGTTTATACATCTGTTTACAGAATATCCTAAGAAAGTGGCACCATCTGAAGATACTAGATTAAGTATGTATATCTACGGTGATCCTTCTGTATGTGCATGTGTGAGCGTGTGTGTGTATACAACACACACACGTATGTACATATACATTTATATGAATGGCTGAATGCCCAAGAAAAGAAAAATCTTCAGACACACGAAGCTCAGAGGGAGCCTAGAACCAGACAGGTAGGTGGAGCAAGAACCTACTCTGTAGTCCTAGAGTTTAGCGTACCAGTGGTGCTAGAGGCCTAAAGCACTGGAGATAAGGCTGTGCTGGGGGAAAGGATCGGCATGGAGACACCTGCACAGTGGGACCCTGGGAGTGCTACATTACCTCAATCCAAGAGTCCTAAAAAACCTCCCTCCCTCATCCCCACACCCAGCATAAGAAAGCCTATCCTTGCTGTAGCTCTGGGAGGAACTAAAAGTTTCCCGTGAGAATTTGAAATCTCTGGCCTGTTTACAGAGTTGAATTTATATTAATCTCATGGTGAAGAAAACCATAAGCTGAGAAATATAATTGTTGTTTTCGGCTGGAGATAAGTTTATGTTTGCCTTTTAAGCAATTATAAGCTGAGAAATTAAGATTAAACAACAGGGAGTATACATAAGGGTATATGGCAGAAACGGATGTAAAATGACTGTGAAGGGGCTCTTCAGCTCAGGCTACAAAGGATTTCTTCAAAAAAGAAAAAACAGGGCGCCTGGGTGGCTCAGATGGTTAAGTGTCTGCCTTCGGCTCAGGTCATGGTCCCAGGGTCCTGGGATCGAGTCCCGCATCGGGCTCCCTGCTCTTTGGGAGCCTGCTTCTCCCTTTGCCTCTCTCTCTCTCTGTCTCTCATGAATGGATAAATAAAATCTTTAAAAGAAAAAAGAAAAAAAAAAGAAGAAAAAACAAGCCCATTTAAGATGAATTCCTAATAAAAAGTTACAACTGACAAGGAAGTGACCCACCATGAGGTAGAGTTGACATACACAATAAACACTGGGGTTTTCAACCCAAGAACTTGACATAACAAGTCTTAAGTTTAATATAAATTGTTTAAAATGATTAAAGGCATAAAAGACGGGCACCTGGGTGGCTCAGTCGTTAGGCATCTGCCTTCGGCTCAGGTCATGATCCCAGGGTCCTGGGATCGAGCCCCGCATCGGGCTCCCTGCTCCACAGGAAGCCTGCTTCTCCCTCTCCCACTCCTCCTGCTTGTGTTCCCTCTCTCGCTGTCTCTATCAAATAAATAAATAAATAAATAAATAAATAAATAAATAAATAAATAAATAAAATCTAAAAAAAAAGGCACAGAAGACTATATAGAAACCTTAAGAAAATGATATATGAAGAACAGGTAAATATAAAAAAGTATAACTAGACCTTTCATAAAGGGAAAGTCATTGGAATAGATTTAATGGATTAAGTGGCAGATTAGATACAGCTGAAGAGACTGCAAAGCAAACTGGAAGATAAACCTGAGGAAACTACCCAAAATGTAGCACAGAAAAATTTATATTCTTAACGTATTTTGAGTAGTCTGAAGATGAAGCAGTAAAGTTGAATATTTGAGCTATGGGTGTAAAAAGTGGTGCTAGACCTGTTATGTGTAATATGGCAGTCATTAGCTGCAGGTTGCTATTGAGCACTTAGAATGTGGCTAATATGACTGAGGAATTGAATTTTAAGTAACTTAAATTTAAAAACTTCTACCTGATTCAGTTGTTAGAAAACTCAGATATACTTGCAGCAACTTGGGCATGTAAATCAACTTGGTGTGAAACAGGTAAAATATCTGATGAATATTTAGTGTCTAAATTGAGACATGCTGTTATGTGTGAAATATACACCAGATTTCAAAGACTTAGTATGAGGAAAGTAAAATATTTATTTAAAAAATAATTGAGGGGCGCCTGGGTGGCTCAGTCAGTTAAGCGTCTGCTGACTCTTAATTTCAGCTCAGGTCATGATCTCTGGGTCTTGGTATCAAGCCCCACATCAGGTTCCGTGCTCAGCAGGGAGTCTGCTTGAGATTCTCTCTCCCTCTCCCTCTGCCCCTCCCCACCCCAGCTCATGCTGTATTTATTTCCAGAGAGAGAGTGAGCTAGAAAGCGTGAGAGTACAAGCAGGGGGAGTGGCAGGCAGAGGGAGAAGCAGGTTTTCCACCGAGCAAGGAGACTGATGTGGGACTCAATCCCAGGACCCTGGGATCATGACCTGAGCCAAAGACAGACGCTTAACCAACTGAGCCACCCAGCCATCCCTAAATCGACCTTTTAAAAAAAATAACTGAATGGTGAAATAATACTTTGGATATATTTCATTAGATGAAATATATTATTAAAATTAATATCCCGTTTTTTTTTAATGTGGCCATTAGAAAGTTAAAAATTGTACACATGAAAAAAGGTTACACACATGGCTCACATTTTCTATTAGCACTGTCCTGGAACATGTACTTAAAAAATATTTGAGATTTGAGTTAGTCCCTCAGACCTTAAAGATTGTGATTGCAGTTCCAGGAAGGTGTGCAAGCAAAGGAGTTCTCTCTTTCTTTGTCACTAAAAATAGAGCCACTCTAAGGACTCTGGCTGCAAGTTGCAACAGCCTTTCCCTTAAGTTCCAGATAAAATGGCAGTGTTTAGGTTGAGATAGCTGTTTCTACAATTAATAAAGTGATTATGAACAGAGAAATATAGAAAATGTATATACATACATATCTTCACATACATATATGCGTGTATATATATATATACACACACAAACCTACAATAATACATAGATGCATGTAAATACATGCACACATGCATGTATTTATTTTTGGTTATCAAAATTTCTCTTATGTGTACTAAACAGTGCCATTTCTGAAATATTCAAGCTAGACTCTACTGCACTGATTCTCCTTCCTAGTGTGTCTATCCACCGGGGATCTTGCTAAAAGTGCTGAGTTTGACCCAGTGAATGAATATACACATATTTTTGTATATTCACATTAATATACATTCAAATATATATCAATATAAATATCTACGTATTTCTCAGTTGTAATTTTTTGTTCATTCATTCACTTTACTTACCCATTGATCAAATGAACATTTGAGAACACGGGTGTTCTCTGAAAATTCATGGGCTCTCATGAATTTGAGCCACGTGCTGTGAGAGAACCTTCTTTCTATTGGATCATCTCTTCTCCTTCATGGGTCCCTTAGCACTTGCCTTGTTTCTACTATATTTCATTGATTAATGTATGATCCACTAAGAGAGAATGCTGCCAATTAAACCGACACATCACTGACTTTAAGACATAGCCCTAATTTCAGAGATGTCAAAACGTGGAAAACATGCATCTTTGATGGCACATACCATCGGCGTTCCCTAGGTCTCACCTTGAGACCCAAATTGAATACTGCTGCTGGATACGTGGACCTGGATGGCCCTTCGCACGTGCCTTCCCCATACCTGAATTCATTATGGCTCCTCCAACTAACTCCGTTTTCTCCTCTCCTGTATCTCAGTGAGCAACACAATCTCTGGGTGATTCTGATGCAGATGGCTCTCAGTCTGTGCCGAGGAACACCGTTCTTCAAGGAAAGCCTTCTATCTTTACTAGTGCTGCAGTCCTTACGGCTGTCATTCAAGAGTTTAGTATTTCACTGTCATTGTTTTCCTTCTGGTAATTTATAAACATGCTAATAAGGACATCGACCAGCCTCACGATACATCGTCAAGTATCACTCTATACTTTTTTACTTAAGAGAAGTGCCTGTTTGATGCTATTCTCTGTTCCTCATCTTAAAACTGTCTCCTTATAAGGACAAAATATTCCCAGTTTGTGCTTCAATATTTAAATATTCACTTGATTAAAACTTTCAGTAAAGCATCACTTTTATTCTAACCTTAGGAAGGAAATCTGTCCTGGGTGTGATAAGAAGGTTGCAGTGGGGAAAAGGGGCCAGAAGGTAACCACTTAATTCCAGTAACAACATGATCTTGAAACTTTTTTAAGCTGGAAAAGAACCCCACTCATCTGTGTACTCTGAAATGGGTGCAATCCTAACTCAGTGCCACCACTAAGTGAACAAATACGGAATGTGTTAGACTTAATCTGTGTGCTCTCAGCGCAATGCCCTGTATTTTTGTTAGGTAACTAGAACAAACCCATTAACATACCATATTAATATCTCATCCCCACCTCTAAAGCATCATTTCTCCCCATAAAATAAAAATGACCCATTTAAAATCTGCAGATGGTTTAATATGTTGTCTCAACAGTTAAGACTTAAGACTAAGAATAAAAATTTTGATAACACTTTCTAGAAAAAATGCTTTATTTAAAAATATGATCTTTTTTAAAAAAAGAGACAACTTTTATGTACAGTTACTTAGTTTAGAAACAGTCAAAAACACAATAAAATAAAACCAGATTTAGAAATTATGATTTGTAACATATACAATACTGATGCTGAATGAGATAGTTTAAATGTATGATTAATTCTTTCTGTCCCATTACATTTCAATCATTCACATTTGTTAAAACCAGTGGTTTGGGACTAAAGAAAAGGTATCCTGTGAACTCCTCCTCCCTCTTCAGGAAGTGCAGCTTCTCTTGCTGGCAGATACAGAAAGGTAGCAGCCAGGCAGTGCATTCTCATTTCTTTGAGTGTCTGTGTGCCCCAAAATAATGTGTCTTACCATTTTTTAATTCCCTTTTTCTATCTTCTTCTTTGAAATTTATTTATATGTGGCCATAGTGCCAGGTCATCTAGACCAGGCCTTTTTAAAAATTAATTTTTAAAAATGGAAGTTCTAAGCACTAGGAGCATGAATTGCTATTGACAGTCCAGGGCTCAGAGCTAATGCCCTTAGGATATCAACATTCAACATGATTTTGTTCTCCAAGTTGGCACTCTGAGCAGCTTATGAACCAATGTTTTGAAGCATGGTACTGAAATTATTTCAAAGCACATTCAAATATTCAAATGTCTTACAGAGATTTTTAATAAAACAGGAGAAACGGCTTGTCAACCAAAGTGCTATTAGCTACTATCTTGATTTCACAATCTGAAGTTCTTAAACTTTTTTTTTTTTTTTAAACCAACCAGTTATTGCTTCTCAAACAGGGGAACCATAGCCATCTTTCTGGAGTGTCAATTTTATTCAAAGATTTGGAAAGAAGTTAAAAATTTTTCTAATCTTTAAAAAGTTCTATTGCATATATTCATAAGCAAAATCAGAGTAATTTTAAAGATAAAACATACCACTTCAAAGAAATTACAAGTTGACATTTTGGATGATGCCCTTATACCCTAGCTCCTATGAGGAGTATTTCAGTAGTAACATCTGTGAATCGATGACCTAGGAGACCCTGATTTCTGGAAGTGTAGCCAGGTCCTTACATATAGTAAATACAAATAAAACTCAAAGTCTTGACTCAATTCTCTTGAGTTTCACCTTCAAAAATAACATAATTCTCTGCTTATATATAGTCCTATCTATACTGATTGGGAAGAAAGCCAAGGAAAAAACTCTGGACTGTTTATTTTCCATTGTTTAATAGTTAGAGGAATGCTACAGTCAGAGAAGATTGCTGGCTTACAAGTAAACATACAATATATGTCATAAAAAATAGAACTCTTGAATCCAAAAGATCTGAACTTGAACCACCAAAAATAATGGGAACAGTAATTGTGGGTGGTTTTACCTTCTTTCAGATTCATATTAAATAACATCGTCTCTGTTCCTTACTTCCCTTTTTGTTGAAGAGGTAAACATGGTGCCTTTCAGAATTATTTGTCATTAATTGTATTACCTCCTTTAAAACACCAAATCCACCAGGGATTCTTCCTCAACTCCAAAGAGATCCTTTCAGTATGTCAAGGGGGGTAAACCCAAACTGCCTGCCAACAACTACTCACCACATAGAAAGTCAATGGTCATTCTCTGTATAAATAACATCTATAAAGAACAAAATGAAGTTGCCAATGAAATTATATGAGCCAAATTTACAAAAAAAAATATTTTTAAACAATGGGTCAACTTCATAAGGCCATGTAAGGAAATCATAATTTGTAAATCGAGTTGTCATCCAACACATTTAATAATTAAATATAGTTAAATATGAAATTGGATCAAAAAATGAGCCTAGATAAGGATTAATCTCATTAATCCCACAATTTAATGAGACCATCCCAACCACATGTTATGACTTTAGATGTTTCATGAGGATGCCACACTGCACCTATACACACTTTATCATGAGCTTTAAATCGACTATAGAGTTTTGTGGTCTTCCAGTCCCAGATGTTCAATTTTCCATTTCCATCTCCTGAAATCACATAGCTAGAATGAGAAGAGAAATAAATTCAAATTGTTCAAACACCTTAAACTGACAAAGTGTATAAGGAACAGAGAGTTTTATCTTTTTCACAGTAACAGCAACAAAAAAGTCAATGTGAATATACAATACTCAGTGAGAATAACAAGGTAGAGCATAAAGCGGTCTATAATTTAAACTTCTACCAAAAAAAATCTCCCCATTGAGCTACCAATCTATGAGTAAAAAAAATGTATTAACCAGAAAGGTTGGGAAACCCAGGGGCCACAATAAAAGCAGTAACAAGTCACTCTTTAGACAGTCAGAAACAGCGTATGGGAACCAGCCTCACACAGAGCCTGGGAACACCCATTCTACTGTAGTTAGACTCGACCACCTTCATAATTATTTTTTGGTTTCAACATCTTTTGAAATTATCTAAGACTGACTCGTAGGAGTCTAAGGTACAAATCCCAGCCTAAACATACAAGGTTACAGAGATTTCTGGATTACTTCTACCTACATATTTTAGCTAAGAATGGGGAAATGAATGCAGAGTTTCCCTCACAGAGAGACTCTATCTATAGGGCTTCACGAATACAGTGCAGTCTAGAAAGAGTCAAGAGCTGGATTTGAGGTCTCACCACAGAAAAGCTGCAGTGAAGTTGTTAATGTCAACACTGCAATACAGAATTAATTCTGCCAGTGTTTAATCACAGCCATATAGTGATTACAGTCCTCCAAGCGTTGTGAGAAAAGCAGAGAGAAAATAAGGCATAGCCCATATAGACAGGAACTTATGATGTGGTTAAAGGGCACAGGACGAAGCAAGATAAAGAGACCCACTGAAGAACTTAAAGTCAAATGTAGTTTTCATAACTTATTCTTGTCTTTCCATCAGGCACTGTGACAATCTGCACAGTTATCATGAGATTACATATGTGACAGTGATTTTTTTAAAGTGTTATTATTTGTATGACATTAGTTTATGTCACACTTGAATAGGAGAACACAAGAGAAGATTTAAACTTACCTCATGTCTGGTGAAAAGTCCACCTGACAAGCATAACCCGCGACCATATGGCCCTTAAAAATTTTTTTCTTATTCAATCTAAATCTGTTCTGTGCTCCAAAAATTAAGATTTGGTTGTCCATTGATTGACATGCTAGCCATTTCCCTGTAAATTCAATAAAGGAGACATATTAGAGCAAGACTGAAAATTCTAAAATGACTATTTATTTTAAATATGTTCAGACATTAATATTCTTTTGTCCCAATTACTTTATAATAATAGGAAAATGAATTTACCATACCATTTGTAAAATGTTACAAATCTGTCACTGACAAGAGGGATTTATATATAAAGAAGTAATGGATTTTGCTCAAATAATCCCATATCACTGAGCACTCTTCATATAAAAGCTTTTTTTGTTTAAATAAGGATATACAGAAATTCTGAGTTTAGCATTAACAGAACTAAAGTAAAATTTTATGAAATGAAATTAATTTGGAGTAAGTACAGACAAGAGAACCATTGGGGAAAAGAGACTTATCTGTGTTAATTATGGAAAAAGGAAAGATTAACACTAGGTGAGAAAACCTAGGATTATTAAATAAAACCATACAAAAAGATGCAATTAAAAAAATTATCAGAACTGTTACTGAAAGGCCAAACTGCTTTTATCTAACCAAGATTCATCCAAGTCTCTAGAGCCTGAACTGTAGTATCTTCTTGCATCCGATGTAGACATTATTAACTAAGGGAATGCTCTTAACAATATTCAGTCTGAGAGGGTAAATAGCCTTGTTCAAGATGGGCACAATATTTGTAATGGGTAGTGTAAAAATATACCACATAAAGTGTAGATACAGAGAGACAAATGTGACAATATACAATGCAGTCATTATCAAAATAGGACCCAGTTAGGTTGCTCTTCTCATAAAAATCATAGGGTACTTGACAAAAATGGATCACTGATTTGCCGGTGGCAGATGCCTTGATGGAAGAGCAAACTATTTCTTGCCTCCTCTTCCTTGCTCCACACTCACAGGAGCTATGGGAGTTAACAGGGGCTTTGATGACAGTGTTGCCCAAACATCAGCCCCTCTACTCTAATACCCTCATGCAGAGCTATAATTCTATCAGTATACTGTCAGGATATCTGTAGTACAAATTACTTTGTAATTTGTAGGCAATGCACTTTTGAACAGAAAACAGTAGTAGATGGATTTATCTTTTTTATTTTGCCTGAGAAAATCTTTTATAGTAAATTGCTAAAGTATTCTTATTATGGGGAACCAGATCAAAATTTCTCTCCTCTGAAAGAAAAAGAGCTCACAATAAATCACTAAATGACTGAACATGAATCTGTTGGAAGGAGAATTCTTTAAAAAAAAAACTTGATCCTCAGATGGAAATCCTTAGATGTTCTGTCGATGTGAGCTGCAATCCACTGTTTATTATTATTATTATTTTTTTTAAAAACAGGAGAATAGGTGAGGTGACTCACAGAGGAAAACCAGTGACTATTTCTAATATTGAAAAGGTTTCCTTATACAAGTATGGCCGTGACGGACTTCCCCTAGGAGGAAAAGGCCAAAGTTCTTTTGAATACAGAAATCACACTCTTGTCTTAGAGGCTCATTTAAAACCACATTCTACCTACTTACTCACCATTTGGAGACAAAGTCACCGCAGGCATGGAGTGCATACTGGGCTCTGCTATATACTTGAAATCCACAGGGATATCCCTAAAATTTAAAAACGGCTTATCAGAATTAAGTAAGTTTTAAAAAGTACCTTCAGAAGAATTATCTCTGAAACTAAAGAGATATTCTTGAGATTATATATTTAACTAACTTTTCATGAAACTTCCTGGGGGGAAGGAAAATCACAAAATGGCATCCCGTTGCTTATTACAAAATCTTGTACTTCACAAATGCCTTTCCATGATAATTATAACAGTGTTAGTGATTTAGTTTTCCAACTCTATTTGACTTAAACTTTGGCCTTTATGTTAAAAAATGTGACTGAAGTTCTCTGACAATGAATTCATCTAAAAATGTACCATGTAGGCAGGAGCAAGATGTCTGAGGCAAGCCTACAGGGAGGGAGGTACTCTTAGTTTACCTGCCAGTTTCAGCCTTAACTGGTTAACTCTGCAAGCAGGTTGAGAGGATTAAAGAGCCTTAAGCAGTGCAAAGGGATAGTAGGCGAAGCTGTATAGGGATCTGCAAGCAGGCAGAACCCATCCTGAAGTAATGAGATTTCTGGATGGGTAAAGGAGATTAAGTGCTTGGTACCTGGACATCTATTACTCTCAATGTGCATGGTGCAGGAGAAAAATGCATTAAAGAAATTCCTATATGAGTGACACAAAGAATAAAACAAACACAACAAAAATCCAACACTAGTCACCTAAATCTAGAACCATGAAAAGTTCCAAATGCCTTTTTGTTTTTAATATTCTCCATGATAGGGACACCTGGGTGGCTCAGTCAGTTAAGTGTCTGCCTTGAGCTCAGATCAAGGTCCCGGAGTCCTGGGATCGAGTCCCACATCTGGCTCCTTGCTCAGCAGGGAGCCTGCTTCTCCCTCTGCCTGCCACTCCCCTTGCTTGTGCTCTCTCTCTCTGACAAATAAATAAATAAAATCTTTAAAAAAAAAATTCTCCATGATAAACTCTTTAGTAATTCTGAACGATTTTGGTCTTGCTGCTTTTCATGAGTAACCAGAAATGTTTTTTTTTTTTTTACAGAGTAACGTGTGGAAAATGTAATCTGATGAATAACACAGAATATAAAGCAGCAATATCAATGTCTAACTATGGTTCAAGTTCCAAAACTTTGATTAATTAGGAAATGATAACAATAATTATAGTAATTATTTGCCTTTAAGTAAGGATTTTCTCTATCCATCTATCTACTCATCCAGAAGAAGCAAATGATTAGAAAAAAAACTTCTATGAGGGTCTTGGTTAGAAGAAAGTATTTTTAGGTGTAACCTGGGGAACAATATCATTTATCAAATCTCCAACCCTTTATACCTCTCTAAAGGACCAATGAGCAGTGACATTCAAAATGACCCAAATGTACTCAAAAGAACCTCAGTCTGAAAAAGGTTCAACTGTTTTTCCCTCCTCATATAAAATTATTAGCCAATAATAATCAATAACAGATTAAAACATAAGAGCATTTCTAAATTAACCATAGTCTAGGTTCAGATCAATCAATGTTCTCCTAAAAGTAAACAAAAAAAAAATGTATGCAGATCTCTTATTTCAAGGACTCTTGGTACAATGAGCTCTAGAACAAGAAATGGGTCTGAACACTCTATGAACATTATTACTGCTAGTGAAAATGTCTGCTAGGCAGTTATATTTAATAAACACAACACTATTTTCTAATTAGAACCTGTAATTCCATAAATAAGCTAGTAACTTACATCTTACACATAATCTTCAGTCTGGAAATGAAATCACTGAAAAAAACTTTAATAAAAATCTATGAAATTTTAAAGATAAAAGATAAACAGGATCAACATCTGTCAAATTTTCTTCTAAAAATATTTTAACATAATAAATACCTTTGGGAGAAAACATGTCTATGACATCTCATGAATTTAGCCAATCAGCATAACCATAGGCTGTCCAGTATCTAATTATAATCTCTTATTCTCCTTTACAACTGTCTACTAGTCTTAATAATCTAGTATTGTTTAAGAAAACCAAGTTTCCTTTAGTTTATTTTCTTTTATCATTGTGCTACTCTTAGCAGGCACAAGGTATAAAAGTTTGGCAAACACCACCTGTCTGAAGGTCCTGGTAATAAGAATTTTCCCATTGCTGAGGTCAGTTTTCACTTTGAGGTGGTCAGGGCCTCCCTTTCTGCAAGCTGCCAGTAACACTAGTAATTGCTTTCAGGGATGGTTGTATGTGGTAAAGGATAGCTCCAGGGATCCCGAGTTGGTTTTGCTTCCTACTTGTCTTTGTAGCAAGACTGATCGTCACGTTTCCTTCTGACTAATCAAACTGGATCCAAGTTATCTTCTTTCCCCACCAGACCCTTCATTCATCTAACTATCTAGCCATATGAATAAGAATTCAAGTTCTGCATGTTTTATGTAAGCCTCATGGTATCCACAAAGCAAAAATCTATCGAGACACGAAAGAGAAACAGAAAAATCAAAACATACTACTATAGAAAATCATCAAATCACAAAGGAAGAGGAAGAAAGAAAGGAACAAAGGAACTATAAATAACCAGAAAACAATGAACAAAATGGCACTAATAAAAGTCCAGACCTCTCAATAATTACCTCAAATGTAAATGGACTAAATTTACAAAAGACACAAGTTAGTTGAATGGATTAAAAAAAAAAAAAACCAACAAAACAAGACCCAACTATATACTGTGTATAAGAGACTCACTTCAGTTTTAAGAACACACACAGACTGAGAGTGAAAGGATGGAAAACATATCCCATGAAAATGGAAACTAAAAGAAAGCAGGGGTAGCTGCTATACTTGTATCAAACAAAATAGACTTTAAGCCAAAAACTGCAATAAGAGACAAGGTCATCATATAATGATAAAGAGGTCAATTCATTAAGAAGATATAACAAATAGAAGGATTTATATACCCAACATCAGAGCACCTAAATACATAAAGCAAATGTTAACAGATCTGAAGGGAGAAAATAGATAGCAAGCAATACAATAATAGCAAGGGACTTCCATACTCCATTGTCAACAATAGATAGGTCATCCAGACAAAAATCAATTAAGGAAACATTGCACTTAAATGACACATTAGACCAAATGGTCCTAACTGACGTATATAGACCATTCCACCAAATGGCAGCAGAATACACATTCTTCTCAAGTGCACACGAAATATTCTCCAGGATAGATCACATATTATGCCACAAGAGAGTCTTAATATTTTTAAGAAGACTGAAATCATATCAGGCATCTTTTCTGACCACAAACGTATGAAACTGGAAATCAATTACAAGAAAACTGGAAAATGTACAAGTACGTGGAGATTAACAACATGCTACTAAACAAGACATGGGTCAAAGATGAAAACAAAAGGTGAATCAAAACCTATCTTGAGACAAATGAAAATAGAAATACAACATACCAAAGCTTATGGGATCAGCAAAAGCCAGAGGGAAGTTTATACTGATAAACACCTACATTAAGGAAAAAGAATCTCAAATATAACAACCTAACTTTACACTTTGAAGAACTAGGAAAAGAAGAACAATCTAAGACCCAAGTTAGCAGAAGGAAGAAAATACAAAGATCAAAGAGGAAACACAAGAAATAGAGACTAAAGAGATAATAGAAAAGATCAATGAAAGAGCTGGTTTTTTTGAAAAAGAAAATTGACATTTAGCTAAACTAAGAAAAAAAAACTCAAATAAAAACAGAAATGAAAGAGACATAACAACTGATGATATAGAAGCACTAAGGATCACAAGAAACTACTATGAACAATTATATACCAACAAATTAGAAAACCTAGAAGAAATGAATAAATTCCTAGAAACATGCAACTTACCAAGACAGACTCATGAAGAAATAGAAAATCTGAACAGACCAATAATGACTAAGAAGACTGAAACAGTAATCAAAAACCTCTTAACAAAAAAAGTCCAGGACCAGATGGCTTCCCTGGTGAGTTACACCAAACGTTTAAAGAAGAATTAATATTAATCCTTCTCAAACTCTTCCAAAAAAATAGAAGAGGAGGGAACACTTCCAAACTCATTTTATAAGGCCAATATTACCCTGATACCAAAGCGAGACAAAGAAACTACAAGAAAATTATTGGCCAACATCCCTGATGAATATAGATGCAAAAATACTCAGTAAAATTTTAGCAAACTGAATTCAACGGTACGTTAGAGGAATCATATACCATGATCAAGTGGGATTTATTCCTGGGATGCAAGGATGGTTCAACATATGCAAATCAATCAATGAAATACAAAAAGGAAGGATAAAAATCATATGATAATCTCAATAAATGCCAAAGAAAGGACACTATTCAATATTTTTTCATGATAAAAAGCCTCAATAAACTGGGTATATGGGGAACACAGTCATGTGTGACAAGTCCACAGCCAACATCATACTTAATTGTACATGGCTGAAAGCTTTTACTCTAAGATCAGGAAGTGTGTCTGCTCTAAGCACTTTTATTCAATATTATAGTATTGAGAGTCCTAGCCAGAGCAATCAGGCCAGAAGAAAAGGTATCCAAATAAAAAAGAAGTAAAACTGTCTCTGTTTGCAAATGACATAATATTTCATATAGAAAACCCTAATGACTTCACAAAAAAAACTGTTAGAACTAATAAATGATTCAGTGAAGTTGCAGGATACAAACTCAATATTAAAAAATCAGTTGCATTTCTAGATACTAACAACTACTGGAAAGAGAAATTAAGAAAACAATCCCACTTATAATAGCATCAAAAAACAAGAAATTATTTAGGAATAAATATAACCAAGGTGAAAGATCTGTACACAGAATTAATATTGTAAAATGTTCAAAATGCCCAAAGCAATCTACAGATCCAATTCATATCTACCAAAATTCCAATGGCATATTTGACAGAATCAGAACAATTCTTAAATTTGTATGGAACCCCAAAAGACTCCAAAGCAATCCTGAAAAAGAACAAAGCTGGAGGCATCAAGCTTCCTGATTTTAACTATAATTAAATAAAAGTTATAGTACTCAAAACAGTATGGTATTGGTATAAAAACAGATACACAGATCAAATGGAACAGAACAGAGAACCCAGATATAAACCCATGCATATATAATCAATTAATTTTCAACAAAGGAACCAAGAATATACAGTGGAGAAAGGATGGATAGTCTCTTCACTAAATGGTGTTGGGAAAACTTGATATTCACATGCAAAAGAATGAAATTGGACCCCTACCTTATACCATACACAGAAATCAACTCAAAATGGACTGAAGACTTGAACGTAAGACCTGAAACTCCTGGAAGAAAACACAGGAGATAAGCTCCTGGAAGTTGGAATAAATAAGTGGGAGTACCTCAAAGTAAAAAGCTTCTGTACAGTAAAGGAAACCATCAACAAAATGCAAAGGCAACCTAAGGAATGGCAGAAAATATTTGCAAACCACATATCTGACAAGGTCAATATCCAAAATATATAAGGAACTCATACAACTATTATCAAAAAGCCAAGTTACCCAGTTAAAAAATGGGCAGAGACCTGAACAGACATTTTCCCACAGAAGACAGACAAAGGGCCGACAGGTACAGGAAGGCGCTCAGCATCACTGAGCATCAGGGAAATGCAAATCAAAACCACAGTGAGACAGCACCTCACACACTGGATGACTATTACCAAAAAGGTAAGAGATAAATGCTGGTAAGGATGTGCAGGAAAGGGATCTCTCATACACTGATGGTGGGAATGTAAACTGGTACATGTAGCTACTATGGAAAACAGTACGGAGATTCCTCAAGAAATTTAAAACAGCACTACCATATGATCCATCAATCCTATTTCTGGGTATATATCCAAAGGAAATGACATCACTATGCTGAAGAGATAGTTGTACTCCCATGTTTAATGTAGCATTATTCACAATAGCCAAGGTATGGAAACAGTCTCAGTGTGAAAGAATGGATAAAGAAAATGTGGTATTTACATATATAATAGAATATTATTCAGCCTTAAAAAAAGGGAATGCTACCATGTGCAACAACATGATGAACCTAGACAGCATTATGCTAAGTGAAATAAGCCAGACAGAGAAAGACAGATACTGCATAGTATCACTTATATGTGCACTCAAAAAAAAACCTCAAACTCATAGAAACAGAGTAGATTGGTGGCTGCCAGTGGCTCAGGTTGGGGTGGGGAACTACGTGAGACTGGTAAAAGGGTACAAACTCTTATCTGTAAGATGAATAAGGTCTGAGGATCTCATGTAGGACATGGTGACTATACTTAAAATAGCATATTGTGTAACTGCAATTTGCTAAGACAGTAGAACCTAAATGTTCTTACCAAACAAATAAAAAGGTAAATATCTAAAGTGGCAGATGGGCTAACTCAGTGAGAATCCTTTCACAATGTATACATATATCAAATCATTATGTTATACACTTCAAATATACTTATTTGTCAGTTATACCTCAATAAAGCTGGAAAAAATCTCAAGCTTTATAATCAGCTTAATACAAGTTTGAATTCTGGCTTTTCATGTCTCATGGAATCTTGGGTAAATTACTTAAGCTACATTAGTTTCCTCATCTATAAAACAGGGATAGCAAATACATCTATCTCATAAGACTACTTTGGCACATTAAATCAGAGAGTTCACATAAAATGCTTAGCATGCTTGGCACACAGACAGGGCTCAACAGATGTAGCATCATTAATAATTATGACAGTAATTGACTTCTTTAGATATTTAGAACATACGACGTGCCAGGCACTGTGCTGGTGCTGGGGACACACTGTGAGCACAGCTGACACAGGAACAAATGTGCAAGCACTAAACTGTGAGAAGCAGGGGTGCCTGGGTGGCTCAGATGGTTAAGCGTCTGCCTTTGGCTCAGGTCGTGATCCCGGGGTCCTGGGATCGAGCCCCACACTGGGCTCCTGGCTCAGCAGGGAGCCTGCCTCTCCCTCTCCCTCTGCCTCTCTCCCTGCTCATGCACTCTCTATCTCTGTGTCTCAAATGAATAAATAAAATCTTAAAAAAAAACCCAAAACTGTGAGAAGCAAAGCGTTGTGTGGGAACATGGAGAAGAGGCACAGACCCTCACGAGAGGATCAGTGAAGAAGGTTCCAATAGTAAATGAAGTCTAAAGGATGTCATCATTTATAATGACACATTACTATGACTCTTAGGAGTATTTCTTAAGCTCCGAGGAGGGAAAACAACAAACAGGCTGACATTACCCCTTAATTTAATCAAAATATTTTGCTGACCAATGCTCTAATTTAGAAAGCACACACAAGTCTTCTTAGAGCCCTGTAATTGGTGCTTCATTTAAATATTTACCAATTTCGTTTATACCACTCCACATTTTAAAATGGAGCTGAAATATCATCCGAAGATAGAAACATCTGAAAGTTTAAGTATAATCAAACTGCTAAAGTATATAAACAAAACAAGTACATGTATATGTCTATCTTCAGAGTCTGGTATAAGTAGTCTAAGGTGACTCATATAAAACTTGATGTCTGTATCAGATTCTCTGCATGTAATATCATTTCTGAAGTAAGAAAGATCTCAGTTATAAGACAGTCTCAAAGCACGGACTTTAAGGATGATATTAAAACTATACATAAAGTATACAGTCGGCTCTCCATCAATGAGGGCAATTTGAAGGGGTGGGAGAAACTGCAGTTAAATTACATGGAACCTTCAGTTACCCAAATTTCCCTGACGATGGTTAGGGACCTGCTCAGCTACTCAAAGGGACTCAGTTTCAGGAGCAAACTACTGGCTGTAGTGCAAAGCTTCCCACTTCTTACAGCAGAACAACTTCCAAGGTGGGAAGTCACACTTTCTAGGCCCTGCAAGGCTGTAACCACGGCTGAGCTGTGCTTCATAACTGACTATTAAAATGAGCTGGGCTCCATCCTAACATTCCTTTGAACAAAAAGACTATTATGCATTTCTTTGTAAATAAATGATAAAACATGATCTATGACACTTAGTGAAACTAGCTTTAGTATTTCTTGACTTTAGAAAAGCTTTTTTTCCTCTCTCAAGGAAAGCAAAATTACCAACATACTCTATAAATAAAACATTTGTTTTCTACCATTATGCGTTATGAATGGCAGGACACAATGGGTGATGGCATGGGGCCAATTTCAGTACTGAATAATCATAATGTAGACATTTAAAAACTTAAAAGATTTTAAAATATTTTTTCTTTCTTTCGGTTGACTCTGAGGCCAGGATCTAATGTTCAATCCCAACAGTAAATAATAGAGTCTATACATTTGTGGGCCCTGCATCTCATCAGTCATTTTGCAAAGACAAATAAAGTACCTAATAAACAAATGTAAGGCAACACAATATAACTTTTTCACCAATGCAAGAAAAATGCCTTAAAATATATAACCTTTAGATAGACTGCCCATAGACTACGAGATGTAGCATGTCTAAATTTTTATTTCCATATTCTGGGTACTTAAATGTTTAAAGCAGCTTTGTTGGCAAGCCAGAGATCATAGTTGTGAAAATATTCAAATGGTTGCATATTATCAGGCTTTGCTTTGGCTACAAAGTTTTAAATTGCTTGTTATAATTATATAAATCAGATCTTCTACTGACAGAAACTCACCATTCCCAAACTCTTAGGCTCTTATCATCAGATGTGCTCACAAATCTCCTATTCTCATCCACAAAAACAATGGTGTTGACAGCTCCCAAATGCCGGTCATACTCCTGCACAATTTCTCCACTTCGAATGTCCCACTGTATATCAAACAAGAGAAAAGGTAAAGACAGAAGTGGAGCAGATATGAAAATGAAGATCAGAACTATGGAAAGTGAAGAAAAAAGATCTCTAACATAACGACTGTTTTCTACTAAAAATAGACCCTTAGCAGTCCCTAAAAGCAGCAAGCATTAAACAAGTTAATATTCCTTATTCCATCCCCTAATACAACATAAACTATAGGGATCTTACTAAGAATACTGTAAAAAAGACTTACCTGCACAATCTTTTTATCAGACATACCAGCTACAAAGAGATTTTGCTTATCTTCATCGGGATTAAATTTGACACAATAGGGCACTTTTCGGTTTGTAAATCTTGATATACACTGTCCTAAAACCAAAGACTCAAGTTAAAGTAGGGAAAAGAAATTTGATCACTTCAAAGACAGCCCAGGGATTAACATCTTGAGATCATTTGCTTAATACATTTTGGGGAAGGGCAGCCTGCTTGTTCTTTACTATAAACTATATTGTTCCTTTTCACAGATTCTTTATGATTAAAAATATTTTTTTCAAAAGTAAATCTGTATCAATTGCAGAATAAAGTGATTATGATGTGTAGCCAGAGTTGAGAACCACTGTGGGGTAAGAGTAGGGGCTCTGGCATTTGAGAGACCTTGGTTTAAATCAGTTCAGCCTCTTATTAGCTGTGTGGGTCTGGAAAAGCTCCCCCGTTAAGCCTCAATTTCTTCATCTATAATAATAACAGTAATTATAGGGATATTTTAAGAATTGGATGTGATGCTGGATACAAGTGCACAGCACAATGCCTGGTAAACAGTAAGTGTTCAATAAATATTAACTATTATCTTTACCCTTAAAACTTAGTGAGATGAACGATGGTTCTCTAATTATACAAAATTATACTAGCCACAATGTACTAATACAATTAATGTCTATGAATATATAAAACCACCTGACCCATGGGTCTGTAAACAGACTTACTTTTTAATCAATGTGGGCAATTAAATTTAATTTTGTTCATCAGACATTTATTGTGCTTCTATTACGTGCAATGCAGCGAGCTTGGTGGTAGAGGGGAACAAAAAGATCAATTAAGTAGTCTATGTAAGATTTCAAATTTGCTTGTTTATCAGGATGTTTGCTTTATAAATTGTATTTAATGGAAACAAAGTTTCAGAGTAAAAGAGCTACTTATGTAGCTGAGTTTGAACTCTACAAACATTTTATATTAGCTGACAGTGGAGGATATGAGAATCAGCAGTTACAGAAGGCACCATTTTGCCACAGAAGACTACTCAATGTTGCACTGTTTATAAATGCTAATTTATAAGATAAATATGTATTGGCATTAGTATAAGTGAGCTCTTACCTGTCTCAGTGTCCCAGAGCTTAAGGTACCTGTCATAAGCTGCGCTGAGGAACTGCGTTCCTGCAGTATTAAAGCAGATGTCCCTAACGGCTTTGCTGTGGCCTAAGGCAGGGACAATAGAAATGGAGGTGAGGTGAAGTATCTTCTCTTAAAACACAAACACCATAAGAGAAACAGCATTTTCAAGCCACCCTGTGAGTCAGAATCTCTGGAATCCTATCCCCTGACTTACTGACGCAGAATATGTTAGGTGTGGGCTTGGGAACGTAGGCATTTTTTTTTATTCCCCCTTCAGATAGCTCCCTAGGTGTTTCTGATGCAAAACATTTAGGTAAGAACCAAGATAAAAGAGCTAACATTTTTTTTGAGTTTGTCATAGAAATCTCTTAATATGCAATATACATAATTGATGACTAAGCAGCCAAGAATTTAAGGAAACATAACAGACCAATTATTGCCAATGAAAGAGGAGGGCCTAGCGACATTTGGGAGGTTCATTCTCCAGATTACTCACTAAGTGAAACAAAGTGACTTTACCCTAAAGCTCATGAAATCATAGCTCTTCTTCAATACCTACAGACTTCTGTGATCACATTACCAAGTTTCAGAGAAGTGACTTCAGAATCTGAGACTTAACCTTTTGGAAACTAACATTAACTTCTATTTTGTTTTAAAATAGCATTTTGACAATAAATTAACTTTAAGGTGCTTTGCTTAGAAATCAGTCTGCCAGACCAATCCACTCTTTTGAAAGTTGTAGGGACAAATAAAATGTGGCTAAATGAAAGCAGAAACCTTCCTTTTTTCTACCACCCCATCAAGACCAAGACTGACAGAACATGCATTGCACAAATCATCAACCACACATGGCAGCGCTGGACGGCCATCACCAGTGAACTCGAATCAGGCTATGTGCCACAGTAATTAGGCATTCTTTTCTACAGCAAGAGTCCCATCTTCCAAAACTGGTAATTTTGTTTCCCACTGAAAAACTGCCTGCCGGTGCAGGGGAGACAGATGGAGACCAAGTCCACTACGGGTACAAGAGGCATCTTGTTTCCGTCTGCTGTGGAGAGTCTTCCTGTAGGATGCTATGGTACCTTGGGCTATTTATTTGTTTAACAAGGCCCTAAAATCCTAACAAAGCGCTGCAGAACGGACTCCCACTTGAATCTAAAAACAGAGCCACTAAGGTTCACACAAATAGTGTTTCAATAATGTACAGTTAAATTTGGAAATGTAACCAGACTTCACACGAAATCTCACAAAGACAGTAAATATATTCTACCAAAAAGGCTAGTTTGCCACAAAGCTGTTCTCTTTTTGGCCTTGTTTCCTCTTTCAAGGAGTTCGCTCAATTTTATTCTTTCATATGCTTTAGCTGCCTATTCGGAACCTCTTTTCAAAGCTCAACACCTGGCTAATTGCTTACTGGACATTTTTGTCTTGATATCCCAAAGGCAGCTCAAATTTAACAAGTGACACCTCATCATCCTCTTATGTTCCCTCTCTTGGCAAATGGTATCACCGTTCAGCCAGCTGGCTGGGAGTCACCCTAGATTTCTGCTTCAGTCTTATCACTCGCATCCAGTGACTCAGTCCCACTGATTTTAACTTTTGATTGTTCCTTTCCTCTCTATCTGCTGCTTTAGTCCAGGCTCTCATCATCTCTAATCTAGACCGATGAAACAACCCTGTCATTCATTTCCCTGCCTGCAGGCCTGCCCCCTACCAGAGCATCTTCCATACTGCCACTATGATCCCTGTAAACTTCAGATCTGATTGAGTTAATTTCCTGCAAGAGCTGTTTAATGGCTGGCTTTCCAAGGCCCTCTGGATAGATTCTACACTCCTCACTGATGGCACATAAGGTCCTTCATGCTCTGCCCCTGGTTATACTGCTTTTTCCTCTTGTCATCTCTCACCATATCCCCTCCCCGGCAATTCTGAAATATACCTGGCTGCCCCAAAGCAGCATGCTTTCTCAAACCAATTTTGCTTTTGCTGTTCTCTCTTTCCCAGTTCCCTTTTCTGTCTATGTGGGAGGACTCACTCCCTCTTCAAGACTCAGTTCGAGCCTTTGAAGACTTTCCTTCATAATCAGTGTAATAATATTACTGTCAATGATGTAGTTTAAAAAGTCTTTCCAAACAGATTTATAGACAGAGAAAAGAAGTATTACCAATAAATGTTCGCAGACAGCGTCTGTCTCCGTAAACCTCCCATAGCTGGGAAAAAAACACATAGAAATATTAAATTGAATACAAGACTTTGATAAAATGACAAGTTTCAATCAAGAACAACAATCATATGCCAGCTATGTGTGTGCATATCTGTGGGTACTGGGGATTTAACCAAAGGAATTATACATCAATGAACATGATGCTTGGCGCTGCTAGTCTGTGTTGTACCATTTGGACTACACACACACACACAAATATGAAATCTGATACTGAAAGATACACCAAAATATCAAGAGAACTTAGATGGAGCTAAAACAAGTTATTTTCACTTTCTTCTTATTCTTTTCTATTTTTGATATATTTTCTATGATGAAAAGTTTTTACTTATATAATATTATGAGCTGCTTTCAGAAGAACTAAAGGTTATTGAAACTGCCATGTTTATAACATTTTGGTACAGAAGAATTTTTTTTAACTTTCTGAAGTAACAAAATATTATAGAAGCTATATGAAAATGATGATCTAGACTAAAATGTAATAGGCTAATAATTCTCATCACACCTAATTAATACAATAGCTTCAAAACTACCTTCTTTCTTCCTTTCTTTCAGATTTTATTTATTTATTTGTCAGAGAGAGAGAGAAAGAGATCGCGAGCACAAGCAGGGGGAGCAGCAGACAGAGGGAGAAGCAGGCTCCCCGCTGAGCAGGGAGCCCGATGAGGGACTCGATCCCAGAACCCTGAGATCATGACCCCTGAGCTGAAGGCAGACGCTTAACCGACAGCCAAACCAGGTGTCCTTAAAACTACCTTTACTCTTGCCTGCCTCAAATCTAATCCTCAATAATGTTACTAGTGTTCTAAAAGAGATAGCACTTCCTGGACACCCAGTGCCAATAGGATTAAGTTTCAGTTCCCAAAGCATACCAAGCAAGGACCTCTAGCACCTGATCCTTTGCCGATGACTGTCGCCATTCTGTATCTCTCAGATTTGAGACTCCAGCAACCAAAAACTCGTAGTGTTCAGCACACGCCATGCCTATCCATTCTATTCACTCATTTCAGACATACTCCACTACCTACACACCCCTCCCTCACACTTTACTTAGTTACCTTCCTGCTGAAGGATGCTTCCTCTTAGAAACCAGAACACTTTCCACCTGACTCTATAACCATCATTTACATCATAATGAAATGATTACCCTGAGGGCAGGGACAAGGCCTTGATAAATTTTTAGGCTCAGCCCCTTGCACATAATAGGTACCTAATAAATGTTTATGTATGTGAACAAAATTGAACTCTATGCTTTTTTAATTGGTCAAAAGACCTTAATCTCAACGAACATAGCTTGTATGAAATCAAAGCTAAAGGAAATAAAGGTTTTTACTCCAAACTGTTGGCCTGTGATTTTAAGCTACTGAGTAGAGACAAATGCCTAAATGATTGCTCTCATCAAGAAAAGCTACCTTCATATATTGTTAATACCCATGAATTGTTTACAAAGAGTAAAATTTTAACGATTGAACTTTCCAAGCTTCAAGAGTATTACAGAGTTGGTATTTCTTGACCATCATAACAATCTAGACACAGACGACACAAAAAAAGATAACTATTCTTTCAGATTTAAGATTTTTTAAAAAGGCTTTTCCCATGTTCAAGCTGACATGCAGCTGCAACTGAGTTTTTTTCCCACATACTCTGTAGCTGAAATTTAGCTTAAGGCGGAGCTTCCTAAGACTATAATATAAAAACTGAGAGAAGAGGCTGGGAGCATTTCTGCTACTTGGTATCTACTTGCATTTATAAAGAAAAAGGGTGAATTGCATTGTTTACTTTCTAAAATGGGATTTCTATCCTATGTCCTCTCTACCTCATATGGTTCTGAGGAACAAATGAACTTAGTTACATATCCAAAACCTCTAAAAAAAAATGCATTATTAGTGATTAAATATTTATGTAACTAAAACCAAAGTGACTGATTATGTTCTACTCAGTTATCTAGCTTACAAAAGAGCCTAGCCAATTGGACCATAGAACCATATTTGAATCAACATGTTTGGAAGGAGTTCATAAGTGGCTGCATTCATGGGCCCTAATAATTAGCCTCTAATTGGCTAACAAACCCAAATTTATTTATAATTAACCAAACAGACTTGACCAAAGCACTAGCTTGGCAGCATTCCTACTCTGTTACTGAAAACTCACCTTAATTTTACAGTCCATGGAACAAGACAGCAATAAATGGCCAGAGAGAGGAAATAATCTGACGGCACTGACGCCCTATAAAAAGGTATTACAGTTATCAATCAGAAACATTCTACTATCAGCTAAAATGAAACATAAGGAAAGGACAGTATATTTTTAAGCAATCTAATTTATTGTTTTTCTTCATTCCAAAAATCATGCCCCAGAATAACCTTCGTTAGTATTCCAAGAACAGCCTTTATTGACACTAAGCTTTTGGAAGATATGTTTTTTAACCTTTAATATTGACTTTCTCACCCAAGGGAATTCTTAGTCAAGTTGCTAATGCTCTCTCTCCTCTTCCTTCTTTTTTCAGTTCTTTTGCTCTTTGCTAAGAGCTGGGAATTATCAGCTGGAATAGTGCAGATGACAAGGAGTATCAACATCAAAAGTTTCAAGTATCTTGTCTCTGCATTAGTGTTTTTTTTTTTTTTAGATTTTATTTATTTGACAGAGAGAGACACAGTGAGAGCAGGAACACAAGCAGGGGGAGTGAGAGAGGGAGAAGCAGGCTTCCCGTGGAGCAGGGAGCCCGATGCGGGGCTTGATCCTAGGAACTCGGGATCATGACCTGAGCCGAAGGCAGACGCTTAACGACTGAGCCACCCAGGCGCCCCTCTGCATTAGTTTCAATATGACCATAGTTTATAAACCAGAAACCATCTAATCTTAAGCATGATAATCCCAAGAGCTAAGGCAAAATTACTGAGGTTTTGGTGCTACTACCAATCCATTACTCACTGACATGTTAGCCCAGAAAAAGTAGATTGTGGCAGGAATTTGTGGGGAAAGGCTTGGGCTACCAGAACACCAAATTATGAATGTTATGTCATGGTCAATCCCTCGACTAATCTGCTTACCTTTGTATGTCCAGACCACACATGAATTTGTTTTTTGGGAAGGTAACACTTCTCAGGTGGCACAGTGGACCGAAGATTAACACCAACATCCTGAGGTATGTGAAGATAGGATCTACCTTGGTAGTCATACATTTCTTTAACTAAAACAAGAAGACAAAGGAAAGCAGTGAACAAATAAACAAGCTACAGTCATAAGATCTATATCCTTAATGATAACGATTTACTCATACGGATATTGTTCCTTATTAAGGTTGAGGTAATAACACTCTGATGAAGTTAAGACCAAGAGTCAGCTAAAATCTAGCTGCTTGAAATCACTGCTATTATTTACAATTAGAGGTAGTATTTTGGAATTTCTAACTACCCAGAGAATACCAGACCTTTAAATAAAATCTATACTTCTTTTACTTAGTTACACATTTTAATGATATATAAAAAAGACTTCACCGTAACATAATTACAGCGAGGGAAGAAAAGAAAATACTTGGGCCTTCTGAGTCACCGGCAAAAACCCAGAAGCAAAACCGGATAGAAAAGAAGTTAAAGCAAAAATATCAACTATCCTTTTTCCCTGCCTTCCTCTTTTACGCCCGTCCAGGTTCCTTTTCCATTCTCTTTGACACTTTCAACACAAAGTTTGCAGTGAAGTCCCTTGTGGGACTTAAATGACATAGTGTATATAAAGCATTTAGTAACTTGCCTGGCACAAAGTAAGTCCTCAATAGATGTCGGCTGTTATTTTTATTATAGCTGCAAGCAGCAAGCACCACAGCATTAAATAGTGTCCTTGGAAAGAAAGCTGGAGTTTGAGAAACCAAATACGGCCTCATCAAACCTAAATATTTGATATGTGATCTAACATTAGAATAATCAATACATCGGTACTAAATTATTCTTTATGGTTTGATAATAACTACATAATTTTCCAAATATAACTAATTATTAATATTATATTAGTATTACATTATTATTATTTATAATTTATTTTGGAAGACATTTCCTGAATATGCATTTCCTTCCACATGTCAAAATTAGTATGAGAATCTTAATCTCCAGTCTATTCACACGAAAAACAAAGTTTTTCTTTTAAAGTATATATATAATTTACTAATAGTTATGAATTATGTGGATATCTGGAGAATATCTGACTTGGGTTAAAAACAAAAGGATAAATGACTAGGGAAAGAGTCTGTTAGGAAACAACAGATTATGGACAATTCAGATTTCTTCTTTATCTACTATTTTTAAAAATCCACTAGTACTTCAAAGAATCATCTGTGGCAATCATTAATCATGCTATTTTTTCTCCTTTATTAGAATATGGAAGAGTCTGCTGTAATTTTTTTGAGATGCAAATAGTGAAATACAATTATTCTTAATATAGTGAAGTACACCAGCTGATTAGTAAAGACAATTGACACTACATGAACAGAGAACAGAGTGAATATCTGAAAATTTATCATAAAAATGAAGAGGCATAAAAAATATATTACCATGTAAGATTGTCTTCTCCTCCCCAGGCTTCTCTTCTTCCTGTTTGCCTTTTTTCTGCCTCTTCGCTGTGATTTCATCCAATTCTTTTTGTTCTTCCTAAGGAAATTAAGGAGTGAACTTTAAAATGGATGTTTTGGAACTCCACTGTACCCAAAGCTGGTTGTAAATACTTTATAATGAGGTCCAATTTTGGGTGAAGCAAGAGCTGTAAGTATGTCTCCTGGGATAACAGTTTCAACTCTTTGACAGATTACAAAATGACATTAACACATAATGGGTACTAGTTAATACTTTTAAACTCATTTCATACAAAACCCATCTTTTTGGAACACCTAGAAACAAATTTATTGTATTATGCTAATTATGTAAACAAAAAGACAAAGTGGTTAAAAAATCTAGTATTTGGAAACTCAATTTGCATACACAATGTTGTTCTCTAGTAAACAGATTTTCCTAAGTCATGAGGATATAAGCAATGACTACAGATTTTTGACACAACTTTTATGGGAGGAGCAGAGGAAGGAAGGTGGGATAGTAGTAAATCTCTATTATAATAAAAAGAAGTCAACCATGTCTAATGTAAATAAAAAGCAGCACATGTGTATGATTGACATACATGGATCAAAGATACAGCTAGAATATAAGCTTCATGAGAACAGGATTTTCTTGATCTTGTTCACTGCTATACCCCTAAGACCTAGGACAGTCAGTCACTGGCTCACAGAGACATTAGGATTAGGAGATGGAGAAGGACAGGTAGGGTGCTATGGTTTTACTTTATAGAACTTCATAGTATTTTTTTTTTAAATATAGATTATTTGGTAAAATTTTTAAACAAGTTAATTTACAAATAAAACCCACCATCAATTCTAAAATTACAGAGAGGCTGATTCTGTGGTTACTATCTGAGTATCTGGTATCAAGAGCAGCTGCCACCATAGCTTAATAGCATTATCAATTTTTATGAAATTTAAAAATTTTATTAAAATTGTCCAATATTGCATTTTAATTAAAAATATGGAAGAAAATAAATCAGAAGAGGATGAATTAAAAATATTCCCAAGAAAAATTTATTTTATTATTTTATTTTCCCAAGAAAAATTTAAAAATCTTACTTTATTTTCTCAATCAACCATGGCAGAGAAATATTGATGAGTCATCATTTGGTTCTCTAAGGAAATCTCAAGTTTATTATTCTAGATATCCTTCACAGACACACAGCATCTACCTGAATTGGCAATGAAAAACATCAAAACTTACTTCTGAGGGTTTGGCTACATCTTTTTCATCCACATATTTTGCCCACGGTCCCAAGAAACCATCAATATTAGATGCATCATTTTCTTTGAACTTTTTCCTCTTTTCTATCTTTTTCTGACCAGTTTCAAACACAGTTAAACCTACATTAAAAAACAAACAGAGATCACAAATATGGATATTTTCTAAAGAAACAGTAGCATATATATAATTTTTACTTTATATGTTTAAAGAAAAGTGATTGTTCAAGTGACCAAAGATTTATTAAAGAACACAAAATAAAATCTACATGAATCTGCCAGGTATACCAACTCATACCATACAAAAAGAAACTCAATCTTCTGGGAAGAGAAGCTTTCAACTACTGCAATATTTTGCAAGTCCTAATATACTTAAAGAAAAGACCAGGCTATGTAATCCTACAAGGTACACAATCCTTTTAATGAATCAAGGACATATATCAGTGGATTTTACCACTTTTTGAAAGGAATCCAGCAAATTAACCTTACTAAATAATGATAAAGCCTTTTTTTTTTTTTTGATAAATAGAGAGAGAGTGTGCATGTGGTGGGTAGGGACAGAGGGAGAGGAAGAGAGAGGATCTCAAACACGCTCCACACTCAGCATGGAACCCGACACAGGTCTTGATCTCATGACCCTGAGATCATGACCTGAGCCGAAATCAAAAGTGGGATGCTCAACTGAGAGCCACCTAGGTGCCCAGATAAAGCTACTTTTGAAAGCAAGAATACATTAAAATTTTTCATTTAAAAACTGAATTAAATCATAGTAAGTAATTAATAACTTTGATTCACTTGTAACTTAAAAATATATGCTAAGCAAGGTTTCACAAGAATGTGGTATTCTTCTAAGTGATCTAAATCTAAATTTGACCTCTAATATCATAAATCTTAGATTAAAAAGAAAAGAGGAAAGAGGATGTTTCTGGTTGAGATTCTGATCTGATCAGTAGGAGGTGGCAAGCTGTGTGTCGTCACTAAATTGGAAAAAGAAAGGTTTATGGGAGTCATAATCACAATTTAACTGTTAATGGAGAATCTAACTACACAAAAGATACGGCTTGTAGAGGTCTAACTTAAAAAAAGCTTACCTATATTAATTCAAATCAGTGTCCTTTATAAGGTTGTGTACTACAACAACGGCTTGTCAAAATTCTATTTTAACAATAATGTAGCTCATACACTGAAGGTCGCTGGATGATACAGGGCCTGTAGCTGCTAAGCAGAAGTATCCTCATAGAAGCAGCATATTCTTTTTCTAATGAGCATATTTTATGGGTAAGATTCCAATGATGAGCTTTGTGACAAGTTAGCATTTAGAGTATAACGCTTTATCTTCTAAGTACAAAATGAATATGAGCACAAACATATCCTAAAACATATTCAAACTCAGCCTTCAAAGCAACCCTAAGACAATCTCCATTGACAATGTATAATAAAACTTGTTCTGCTCTGTAAAAATGTAGCTTGACATTAGTGTTGAAAGATAAATTGTAAACATTTGCTACACATTAATTATAATCTATTGAATGAGTTCTACATGGTTGGCACTCAGCCAAGTACTCATAACAACCCAGAATAATAGGTCCCAACATCCTCCCTACAAGGTTGCATGCCTCATAAGTGCAAAAAACAAGCTCTAAACTATAATAGTCCTAAACTATACTGCTCTATATTACTTGTTTCAACTTAAAAATAAAATCAGTCTACTAAAATACTAGTTTTTCCTACTGCCTCAGATCAATCTGCAAGACAGTAATTATAAGTATGTGTGTATATATACATATACTTGACATAAAATATTTCAAATAAATTTGAATAAATTACCTTGATTTTTTTCAGCTTCTTCTACCGAACCAATATATTTAGTAGACACTTGATGATTATCTAATGAAGGGTCTAATGCATAACCTGGAAGGAAAAAAGTACCCATTACTGACTCCATTTTTGCCATTTATAATTCATTTTATTTCTATACAGATATACTCATCTCACATTTTCCTTCCCAGATGTTGAAATGGTCTCTTTAACTTAGGACCGATCTTCCTTTCCTGAGCTATATTCCTATGTAGAACAATTAAGCCAAATCTCAGGGTGGACCATGAAGGACTTCAGCTGAGTAAGAAGTATCTTATAGGATGAATTTAGCATGTTGACATTACATTATTAACAGTCTCTCTGGCCAAGATATCAAACTTTAGTCAAATTTCAAAGATCTTACAAATATATGTACATCACACATTTAGAAGTTTAGAAACCATTTCCTTTTTGTTTTTGGTACTAGATAATACATGGCTTTAGCTTATCAAATTATATAAACTATTAAATAATTTAAAACAGAATAGAGTAAGAAGAATTATATAAAATCTAGCTATTATTTTGAAAACACTATTCTCTGTAAAGACAGTCTTCCCTCTCAATTTTATTTTATTTTTTAAAAGATTTTATTTATTCATTTGAGACACAGAGATACAGAGAGAGAGAGCATGAGCAGGGAGAGAGGCAGAGGGAGAGGGAGAAGCAGGCTCCCCGCTGAGCCAGGAGCCGGATATGGGGCATGAGCCCAGGACTCTGGGATCACGACCTGAGCCGAAGGCAAATGCTTAACCATCTGAGCCACCCAGGCGCCCCTCAATTTTAAAATATTACACTTCTACTTCATAAATCATTATGTATGTTTCCTTGGTAAGAAAAGTTAAGTAAGAATATCAACTGGCATGTGAATACACTCCTTCAAAAAGTGATGAAAGTATGTAGCTACTTTCTATATAAATGTAGTCTCTGGGGACTTAAGGAAAGAAAATCTATCTATATTAACTCAAATCAATTTTTCTTAAGTGGGGGTGCTTTAACATGATATATGTTTGGTAAAATTAGTTTTAGTAATTTTAGTTTAGTAATCAGCAAAGAGACTAGGTCATTAATCAGTTTACGGTCTATGACCTATGTGAGTGATCATAAAATATATAAAAGTACTAGCCAGTTTTTTAAGGGGTACATCCTAGGGGATAAAGTTGACACTTTAATTTTCCAGCTAAAGATGAAAGAGAACTTCTTTTGGGGAACAGAAAAAGATCTGTCATCAAACACACTTTTCAAACAAGCTAAGGATATAGGTGTTCAACTCACTCTCATGATATGCTAGAATAGAACTAACCACCTGGCTATTAACTCAATTGCATATAGTTTTTTCAGTATTAAAATATGTTCTTAGCCGGAGGAGAGAGTTTGATGGTAGAAAAGCCGCTTTGGAGTAAACTCTCTGAAATCACAGGTCCAAATCTCATGAGTTATTTTATCTGTTGTCTCTTTGATGTACAGAACAGTATTCTGTAAAGGATTTTTTAAATGAGATTTTATAAGGCTCATATAAAATTTAGACCAACATATCTGATGTTAAAAATCCCCATCTCAATCATAAAAATTTACCTAGAATGTAATTCGATCTTGAGAGAGATTTATGTCTATACAAATGACACTGCATTTTATGTTTGGAGGGATGGAATGGGAGGCAGAGAGGAAAGGGAGATGCCTGGTACTTCTTGTGATACCTACAGAAGCACCAATCCCCAGCTCATTTGGCCATAGTCTTGTTTCTGAGCACAGGAATTTATGTTCTCTTCCTTTTCCACATCATCTATGGTAAAATAAATCTTTACTGCCATTATCACCATTACTACTACTACTGCCTCCCACCTCAGGTAATTAAAGGACAATAATATTTTCCCTTTACAAACAAGAGAAGTTAAATATTTAGCTATATGCCCTACCAGAAGTCAGCCAGTGACAGAACAGGATATAATTCTAACACTACAGAATTTTAGTCCAATTAGTTTTCTAATATTCTATGTTTCAAGTAACTATGTCTGCATTTTAGTTCTGAGATATTCTCATCTTTCTAAAGTTTATTTTCCTTTTTATATTTTTAATACAGTTAATGTCTACTTTCTTCCTTTGTAGTCTTATTTGAAATGGCTCTATTTCTTAAAATTTTTAATTTAAATTCAATTTAATTAACATATAGTGTATTATTAGTTTCAGAGGTAGAATTTAGGTGATTCATCAGTTGCATTTAACACCCAGTGCTCATTACATTAAGTGCCCTCCTTAATGCCCATCACCCAGTTACCCCACCCCCCCACCAACCTCCTCATCACAGCAACTCTCAGTTTCCTAGAGTTAAGAGTCTCTAATAATACCAATTTTATTATTAGATCCTTGAGATCATTAATATTAATATCCCAATGTGTAAATAAGATAAAAACAGTCTGCAAAGAATGGTCACAAATATATGGAAAAACCTTCAACTTTACTAGCAGTCCAAATGAAACAAATTAAAGAGATTAAATATTATATATTTTTGTTATCACATAAATAAAGGAAAAACAGTCACACAGATCTTGGGTAAAGAGAAAGAGGATTTGCACATGTGGTGGTGGCCATGTTAAGTTGGGAGAATTCTTTTGGAAAGCAAGATATTGACAAGATATAACAAGACCTTTAAAAATATTTATATTCAGTTACATGCAGGAAACCATTACACCACCACTTGGGCCATGTTCTCTGGCTGCTGCCTCCACCCCACTCCCCCTTGCCTCTGGTGCACATTAAAGATCCAAAACCACGACTGACTCCAAGTACTTCACAATCAATAAAAAAGGAGAAATCTTTGAATTAAGGCGGAACTCAACAATGAAAAGAAAGAAAAGAGGGAGAAGACTATGAAGAAAGTGATTGCTGCCATGACTGTGGGGAAGGATGTCAGCTCTCTTTCCAGATGTAAACTGACAATCTGAAATTAAAGAAGCTTGTGCATCTCTGTTTGATGAACTATGCCACGAGTCAGCCAGACATGGCCATCACGGCTGTCAACAGCTTTGTGAAGGACTGTGAAGATGCCAATCCTCTAATTTGGGCCTTGGTCGTCAGGACCATAGTGGTACATCCAGGTGCCCAAGGTTACAGAATATCTCTGTGAACCCTTCCGCAAGTGCCTGAAGGATGAGGATCCCTATGTTTGGAAAACAGCAGCAGTCTGTGTGGCAAAACTCCATGATATCAATGCCCAAATGGTGGAAGATCAGGGATTTTTAGATTCTCTGCGGGATCTCATAGTAGATTCAAACCCAATGGTGCAGGCTAAAGCTGTAGTAGCATGATCTGAAATCAGTGAATCTAGCCCAAATAGCAACCTACTTGATCTGAACCCAAAGAGCATTAATAAGCTGCTGACAGCCCTGCATGAGTGCACTGGATGGGGTCGGATTTTCATCTTGGACTGCCTGTCTAGTTACAACCCTAAAGATGACCGGAAGGCTCAGAGCACCTGTGAGCGGGTAACTCACTGGCTGTCTCATGCTAACTCATCAGCGGTGCTTTCAGCAGTAAAAGTCTTAGTGAAGTTTCTAAAGTTGTTATCCAAGGACTCTGACTACTACAATATGCTGCTGAAGAATATGTTCTTCACTTGTCCCTCTCCACTTGTCACTCTGCTGTCTGGGGAGCCAGAGGTGCAATATGTCACCCTGAGAAATATCAATGTAATTGTCAAAAAAAGGGCCCAAAATCTTGAAGCAGGAAATCAAAGTCTTCTTTGTAAAGTACAACGATCCCATCTATCCTAAACTAGAGAAGTTGGACATCATGATTCATTTGGCATTCCAAGCCAACACTGCCCCTGTTCTGGCAGAATTAAAGGAATATGCCACAGAGGTGGATGTTGGCTTTGTTCGCAAAGCTGTGTGGGCCATTGGACGGTGTGCCATCAAAGTGGAGTGATCCGCAGGGCACCATGTACGCATATTGCCTGATCTCATCCGGACCAAAGGAAATTATGTGGTCCAAGAGGTAACTGTTGCCATCAGGGACAGCTTTCACAAATACTCCAACAAGTATGAAAGTATCACTGCCACTCTATGTGAGAACTTAAGACTTGCTGGATGAACCAGACGCTCGAGCAGCTCTGATTTGGATTGGGGAGAATATGCTGAGAGAACAGACAATGCAGATGAGTTACTGAAGAGCTTCCTGGAGGGTTTTCATGATGAAAGCACCAGGTGCAGCTTACTCTACTTACTGCCATAGTGAAGCTGTTTCTCAAGAAACCATGAAATACACAGGAGCTGGTACAGCAAGTCTTGAGTTTGGCAACACAGGACTCTGATAATCCTGACCTTTAAGACCGGGGCTATATTTATTGGTGCCTTTTCTCAATGGACCCTGTCACAGCCAGAGAAGCAGTCTTGTCTAAGAAGCCACTGATGTCTGAGGAGACAGATCTTCTTGAGCCAACTCTGCTAGATGAGCTAATCTGCCACATTGCTTCTTTGGCCTCAGTATACCATTAGCCCCCCAATGCTTTTGTGGGAGGAAGTCACGGAATCCATCCCAAACACTTGCCAATACACCATGGGAGCACTAATGCAGGTGACAGCCCTGCTGGCAACACCACTGCCACCAACCTGGAACAGCCTCAGGTTAGCCCCTCTCAAGGTGACCTTCTAGGAGACCTTTTAAACCTTAAACCTTGACCTCGGCCGCCCAATCAATGTGCCACAGGTCCTCCATGCAGATGGGAGCAGTGGATCTCTTGGGAGGAGGACTAGATGGTCTGGTGGGACAATCCTTCATCCCCTCATCAGTGTCTGCAACCTCTGCTCCTTCACCTACTCCTGCTGTGGTCAACAGTGGTCTGAACGACCTGTTTGAACTCTCCATGGGGAGAGCACCTGATGGATGTCTCGCTGCCTGTAGTAAAAGCTAAAGGCTTGGAGATTTCCGGAACATTTAGTCACCGCCAAGGGCACATCTATATGGAAAGGAACTTCACCAACAAAGCTCTGTAGCACATGACAGACTTTGCAATCCAGTTTAACAAGAACAGCTTTGGTGTCATCCCAAGCGCTCCTCTGGCCATCCATACACCACTGATGCCAAACCAGAGCACAGATGTCTCCCTAACTCTCAACACCTTGGACCCAGTCATGAAGATGGAACCTTTGAATAAACTGCAGGTAGCTCTGAAAAGTAATAATTGATGTCTTCTCCTTCAGCTGCCTCATCCCACTCAACGTGCTTTCCGTAGAAGATGGCAAAATGGAGCGCCAGGTCTTCCTTGCAACATGGAACGATATTCCCAATAAAAATGAGCTTCAGTTTCAGGTTAAGGAATGTCATTTAAATGCTGGCACTATTCCCAACAAATTGCAAAACAACAATGTTTATACTATTGCCAAAAGGAATGTGGAAAGGCAGGACATGCTGTACCAATTCCTGAAGCTCACTAATGGCATTTGGATTTTGGCTGAGCTATGCAGACAGCCAGGAAGCCCAAATTATATGCTGTCACTGAAGTACAGAGCTCCCGAAGTCTCTCCATATATCTATCAGGTCTACGACAGCATTTTGAAAAATGAATAGACTGGTCCGGTGCCCTCTGGCCACCCTGGGATTGGTGCAAACCAAGAACTCTTACCTGGAAACACCAAGAAATTGTATTACTGTGTAGAATCTGAACCCAAACACACTGAGGCCACCCACCAAGGTAGTGACTAGTCTAACTTGTGCTAACACTAAGGCACAATCTGTTGGATAGTTTTAGCTTTCATTTTTTATGTCTGTAACTCACTAAATAGTTCAATCTGTGTCTTAGTCCACCACCCCCTAAAGGGAGAGGTAAAAAACCACTGTTATTAAAAAAAAAAAAAGGCCCATTTTTGAAACCAGGTCTAAAGCCAACTGAGTAGTTTTTTTTTTGTTGTTATTTATTTATTTATTTGACAGAGAGCACAAGCAGGGGGAGTGGCAGGCAGAAGGAGAGGGAGAAGCAGGCTCCCCATGAGCAGGAAGCCCAGTGCGGGGCTCCATCCCAGGACCCCGGGATCATGACCTGAGCCGAAGGCAGACACTTAACCAACTGAGCCACCTAGGAGCCCCAAAACTGAGTAGTTTTAAATGCTTACTCTTACTATAGGATAATTTAAGAAGGAAAATAGGTATCAGATAAACTTATTTAAACTTCTTCTTTTCTGTTTTGTTTTAAAGTAGTCATAGCTATCTAAATTATTGCTTAAGTCCTTTCTAAAGTCTAAGAAAACAAGCAAACGTCTTTAAAATTCTGTTTCATTATAGGCTAGACTATAACAAACTCATGATGCAATAAAGTTGATTTTTATGTGCTGCATATATACTTGATATTTACGTGGGATCCCTTATATGAATTAACAGGTACAATGCACTGATAACCATTTTTTGGACTGGAAGTGTCCAACCCTTCTGGTTGATTTCAGAGGTATACAGTCTTAGCTTTTGGCACACTGTCAATTATAACCTTGTCACGGTGAAATATGATCTAATATATGACAATCTTTTTACAACCAGTTTCCAAGGATATATTGTGATAAATAACTAAGACTATCTGTACTAAAACTCTAAACTACTTTACAGGAGAGTCAGTTTACATTATTACTCCCTAAAAATTAGAAAAAAGTAACTTTCCAACATTAGAATAATTACGTAAATTATGGTACAGCCACTACATAGTTCTTAAAAATGACAAACGGATTATAAATTAACACTGGAAAATGCTTATGATAGAACACTGGAATAAATGAGATGCAAATTTTTCAGTACAGAATGATTATCGTATAGAGTAACTTGGAGAGATAAAGATATAATGCTAAGAGTAGATATTTTAGGATAGCAGGATTATAGGTAACTTTTTCTTCTCTCTTTCCTAAAAGCATAAAATTTACTTCTATTATTTAATGAAAATAACTGTTATTAATAAAAAAGCATCACTGAATACATATTTCACATGACACTATTTTTTTTAACTTTTAATCCTGTCTTATAATGAGAGTTAATGGCAGAGAGGGCAGAAAAATTTCTTCAGAACTTAAATTCTGGAAGAAATAAAAGGAAGAGGTAGAATTCTGACTGCAAAGAAAACTAAAGGAAAAAAAGACAACTTACTGATGTCTAAAGATGTGATTATTAAATCTGTTGTAAAATTCTAAGTTTTCTTTTTCAATTACTTTTTTGGGAAAGAAACATTAGCATAAGTAACTATAAAGAAAGATCACAGCTACAATACGCAAAAGACACAGGTGAGATTACAGAAAGAGAAAGGAAAGGCACCGCCAAATATTAGCGCATCTGGTATCAGTGACCACGAACTATCAACAAGGACATTATAAAGACCATTTTCTTTTAGTGAGATTCCCAATCTTGTGTGCATGTTAACTTTCTTAAATCCTACCACTGATAGGATATAATTATTTAACACAATGAATCTGTGGCCATTCTACTTCCTGATATCCTTTAGTGAACAACAGAAAACATTTCAGAGATAAGATCTGAGAAACAGAATAAAGTCCATCAGTAAGTAACAAGATAAAAAGAATGTGCCAGAAAACCAAATAATCCGATGAAAAATGGGCAAAAGACATGAATAGACATTTCTCCAAAGAAGACATCCAGCTGGCCAACAGCACATGAAGACATGCTTAACATCACTCATCATCAGGGAAATGTAAATCAAAACCACAATGAGTATCACGTCACACCTGTCAGAATGGCTAAAATAAAAAACACAAGAAACAGGTATTGGCAAGGATTTGGATCCCACCTTTGGTGGGAATACAAACTGGTACAGCCATTATGGAAAACAGTATGGAGGTTCCTCAAAAAATTAAAAATAGAATTACCACAGGATCCAGTAATTCTACTACTATTTACCCAAAGAATATGAAAACACTAATTCAAAAAGATATATGTAACCCTGTTTATTGCAGCATTATTTACAATAGCCAAATTATGGAAGCAGCCCAAGTGTCCACTGACAGATATATGGATAAAGAAGATGTAATATATATACAAAGGAGTATTACTCAGCCATGAGAGAGAATGAAATCTTGCCACGTGCAACAACACGGATGGATCTAGGGAGTATAAGGTCAAGCGAAATAGGTCGGTCAGAGAAAGGCAAATACCACTTGATTTCACTCATATGTGGAATTTAAGAAATAAAAGAAATGAACAAAGAAAAAAAGAGGCAAAGCAAAAAACAGACTCTTAACTAGATAGAACAAACTGATGGTTACCAGAAGGGAGGTGGCTGGGGGAATGGGTGAAATAGGTGAAGGGGATTAACAGTACACTTATCATGATGAGCACTGAGTAATGTATAGAATTGGTGAATCACTACATTGTACACCTGAAACTAATATAACGCTGTATGTTAATTATACTGGAATTAAAAATAAAAGTAACCTCTTAACCCGATCTGGTCATTTACTAACTTCAACAGCAATCTGCACATGATGGACATTCAATAACAAGTGTTCATTATCAAGTACAACAGAGAATATTCTGTTTTTAAGACCACAAAATATTTCTAATATTCAGAAATCACAGCAAATTTAGAATGATAGCTAAAAATATTAGTTCATCTCCCCATTTGTATAAATATTTATAGACGTGTTTAAGAAAAATACACTACCTTTTTTAAAAGGAATCTAGATTAATAAATTTAAAAAGCAAGAAGACAAAACTGATTATCCACACAAAAATGTGTCAAACTGGAAACTGTAAATCTTAATCACCTTACCGTATGTGGCAAAAGTTCTTCTTTGTTGTTCAAACATAAAATCATTGATATGAGCTGGTTCAGCATATCCAGAAAGCATATTTCTAGGGGCAGCCATTTGCTGTGTCCTAAAGGGATTTTCTGGTCCAAACTGCAATGTTATAAGAAAAAACAAACTTAAATTCTGAGTATATAAAGCCAGAGTTACTAGAATTATTGTACAATATATTTTCAACTCTAAATCATTAGGGGCTGAGTAACCTATTTGGGAACATGCTCACCACACATGGTTCAGTGCAGCTGGGCAATGGCTGATTAGCACTGTTTGTCAGTCCCTAGGTCAGAAGAAGAATCCAGCTCACCTAAGTCTATGTGCGGCTATTTAAATTTAAATAAGTAAAATAAAATATTCAGGTCCTCAGTCACACTAACCAAACTTTAAGACTTCAAAAGTCACATGTGGTTATTGGCTATTACATTTCCATCACTGCAGGAAGTTCTACTTGACAATGCTGCTCTTGATAATTAAAGTAACTATATTTTTGTCTAAACCATGATTTGGGGGATTTTTGGTAACTTTTTTTTTTTAATTTGTAAAGATGATTTTTGGTGACTTTTATATCAATAATGGCACCATGATGTAGTTTTTAAAAAATACATGTTTCTTCTCCACTAGATTATGAGTTCCTCAAAGGTAGAGACTTAAAATTCTTAATGCTTACCATAATGCCTGGCATATAGAAAGCACTAACGAAGGAAAGATTAATCAGATTAATCTGCCCACTGGGGGCAGAGCATAGGAAATAGACAATAAAAGTAAAATGCTTGAAAAAGTCCCTAGAAAAGACATTACAAATGAAAATAAAATTTCTCTATTGTGAAAAGTCACACTATGAAGTCTCACACAAAATAGTACATCATTATCTGTTTGTTTATAATGCTTTGAGTTTCCATAATGGTTTCCAAACATTATTTACTTTGGTCTGTACAAAAATCCTGGAAAGTTAGAGAGGTAGTCTCCTTTTTTTGTTAGAAGTGCAGGAAGGAAAAAAGCCAAAGATGATGTATTTTATCTGCCCTAGAGTCAATAGTTTTATTCTTAATTGGCAAACTCAGGTTAGAACAACACCCAGTCTAGGATTCTACTGCATCAGACATTCCTTAAATGTACAATCATACTAACTTTTTAAAAAATTGGGTAAAAAAGTACCGAATTATATCAAACACTATTAATTTAATGATATTTATTTAATGGTAATGGGAAAATCCAATTTTGTATTTTTTTTTTAAGATTTTATTTATTTATTTGGGAGGGGCAAGCGCAGAGGGAGAGTGTGAGGGAGAAGCAGACTCCCAGTTGAGCAGAAAACCTGACATGGGGCTCAATCCCAGGACCTGAGATCATGACCCGAGCCACTGTCAGACGTTTAACAGACTGAGCCACCCAGGTGCCCCTGTATTTTCTTTTTAAATAAAGAATAAAATGAACTTCCCACTTTGGAAATTGTGGAATTAGACAGGATATTTTTATTTGAACTCTGTAGGTCTAGTATCATGATGAAGTTATTTTGATGTTAGAACATCTTAGGTCACTACCCTTAGAAACCACTTTCCTATGATACATTTCTAGAGCCATAAATATAAATTATTGATCCTCTCTTAAGCAGAATGTTGCCTTCTCTAGTATCAACATTATACTATGCACAAAAATCCGAAATTAATTGTTACACTTGCCTTATGTTTTTTTCTGCTTCAGAAAATAAATTACTACAATATTCTTTTATATTGACAGCTTCCATTTCTATACTTAAAATGATTCAATTTAAAAATATCTGATTTACATACAAAACTTTCATTACTATTTATTCTGAACTGTATAAAGGACAGTGCCAAGACTTCATAGCTCATATTAGTTCCTCCTTGCTAATGGTAGCAATGTAGGGGAGAAAAAAATTTAGACTGCTGAATGCTGGCACTTACAGTAACTTCGTTCAGTCATGAAATTTATTATAAAAACAAGGAATATCCAATAAAATTAAAGATAATAAAATGACTTAAAAGTTTCCTAGATATTCTACCTAATATAGTCAGCTATCATCTGCAAAGCAGTTCAACATTTCTGGGGGGAAAAATCTAAAATGATAAAAATCTCCATTACTCTTATTGTTACTCATATAATAAGTTAATCATTATGTTTATACTTTCCAATTTGAAAAAGGAAAATACAATTTCCATAGTCTTATTTTATTAAGATTTTACAAAAAAAGAACAATTCTTCTATCAGTCATACATATCAAATCAGCTCCATCTTTTAAAGAAAAATTCTCAGTGCTAAGGAACTTTGATTTCTATATGAATACAGATCCACATATTATAGCTAAGTATATCTTATATGCGTGCTATTTCTAAAGCAGTCTAAAAATTTAAATGTGCTACATTTTATAGCTATTTAAGCTGAGACAACAAAAAAATCTAATAGGAAGCTGGGTTGTGGGAGGATCTATCTACTTTTGGCTCACCTTAACTGCCTTGGTTACCAGCAGTTATTGGAACTGACCTCAGAGACATTAAATAAATGCCAACAAAGAAAGGGAGAGAATGTTATTCCGCAGAACTCAGCTCTTCCCAATTACTTAAAAATTATGTGTCCCAGATGTTCCCAGTCTCTGTGAATATGCACTTCTTTTAATTCTGGGTTAACCATTAAAAAACAAAACAAAGCATAGGAGTGCCTGGAGGGCTCAGTTAGTAAAGCATGCAACACTTGATCTCAGGGTTGTTAAGTTTGAGCCCCATTTTGGGTGCAGAGATTACATAAAAATAAAATCTTAAAAAAAAAAAATAAAAACAAAGCATATAAAAAACACACAAAACTGACTTCCAAATTTAACTTCCGGTAATTAAATTTAAGAGTAAATGTGCATTCAGGGGATTTTAATAATACATATTTGAGTTAGGTATGAGTATTTAACAGTTTTTAGCTAAGACCATACTGAAGTATACCACAATTATAACTTTAATCTCCCATATAAAATATATACATTTAAGTATTAATTCATAATTCAGATCACATCTCAGGATGTTCCTGAATATGCTTACATCTTTCACCTGAGTGAAGTAGTGATTTATTTATAAAACAGGAGAAAAGCATTTTTAAAAAGATTTATTTATTTGAGAGACAGAGAGAGGAGAGAGGGCATGCACGTGTGGGGAGAGGGGCCGAGGGAGAGAATCCCAAGCAGACCCCCCACGGAGCGTGGAGCCCCACACAGACAGATCCCATGACCCCTGAGATCACGACCTGATCCGAAACCAAGAGTCCAAGGCTCAACCAACTGAGCCACCCAGGGGCCTCGAGAAAAGCATTTTTAACTTGTTAAGACACTGGTAGATAAATCTAAGAAATCTGTGTATTGTAAAGCAGTGATTCTCAAAAGTCTTCAGAAGGTAGAATGCTTGAGGATCGATGTCTTAGTAGTGTAACATTACATCACAGGAATTGAGAACTTACACTGGTAAAAACTGAATATATGAAATCATAACAATAAGTTTACATATAGAATGCCCCCCCCCAAGTTACTGAACTAATAATCATATTATACTTAGATTGCTGGTAAGTTTTTCATTAATATTTATTGTAGTCATCAATGTTTAAACACTTATAAACAAACTTTAAGGTAAGAAGAGCCTGTTGAATAACTTATTTTCCACAAATTTGGAAAAGATCTCCACCATTCAATTTTATTGGCAGAATATCTCAGTCTTTTAAGACATAAAAGCATAGTTTAAATATTACTAATATAAGAATATTTTCTTAGTGTGGGTTTTATGACCTTGAGCCTTAGTTTCCTCATCTATAAAATAAAAGAGCTGAACTATCTAATTTCTAAAGTTCATTCTAACATTAATATTTATAGCAGCCCTATGGCCAGATTTTTAACAGAAACTAGGATTTTTTTTCCTTTTAACTTTGATATATCTTCTATTCCTAAAAGTACTATTATTTTAAATCTGAAAATCTCCTTCAGGCTTAGGGGTTTTACGTGAGCCTAGAAAAGCTAACAAATACACTTTTCTCTAAGTAGACCCAAAAAGGATTGAGTGAAATGAAGAAAATCAGTGGACTAAAACAATGGCTATTATCTCTTCAAGTTCTGTCTATAATATGAGAAAGTTTACCTGGATACTATGTTAGCCCATTTAGGAAAAGTCCTTGGTTGGGAGGGAAAAACATATTTTATAAAATAAAATAGTCAATTCCGTTAATTTCCTGAACTAGCAAAGTCAAAGCATGCGCATAGGGGTGTAACATGCAAACCCTGTAATGGTCTGCAAACTGGTCTTCCAGCCACAGAGCAATCGTTAGGAGTGATGTGAACTCACATTCCCAAATACGTTACTTGCTGGTAGCAAAACCTGAGACTTAGTTTCCTCGCTATAAAATAGGGATTAGAGTACTTATTTCACAGGATTATTGTGAAGACTAAAAGAGATAAGGTACACAAATATATAAATCCCTCAATATGGTACCTGGTATACAGTAATAAATGATTGTTTTATTCCATTAATTTCTATCCCTGCTCTTTTCCATCATGCAAACCCTTATCAAATTAGCCTTCCTACAAATTCAGCTTTGATTATCCCACTCTTTAATAAGAACCTTAAAAATCTATTTATCCTCTACTAAATCGAGACCAAACTGCTAACCTTGGCTCCCAGATCCCTGTGCAATGCTACACAAACTACCATTTTGGTCTGACCTCCCTATTCTCCCTTACTGACGACTAAAGTATTCCTGTTCTTTGGATCTTTTATGATTTAGCTAATGCTTTTCTCCTCTTTCCTCGTAAAAGCCTTCCTAGCATCAATGCCAATAATAGTAACATAAATAACAACAAGCGCTGCTACTTACTAAATGCTTACTGAGTACCAGAGAGTTTCCTAACCCTATCATACGTTAGTGCATGTATCCATGCAACTCGGTAAAGGAGAAATTGTCTTCATTTTATCTATGAGAAAACTGAGGTAATCCAAGGTTATACTGAAGCTAATAAGCAGTGTATTTAATCCCAAATCTCATGTTCTTAACCTGGACTTTATTGCTTATTTTAAATACTTCTTCCTCTAGGCAACTTTTTCTTATCTTCACAACCAGATACAATCTCTCCCTTAACTTGAATAGCACTTTAGGCATTATAGGAAACAGTCTGGTCTCTGTATCTTTCTAAAAATAACACTGAGCATATCATCTCTGGTAAACAGTAGCTTGAGGAGGAGGATTATATCTTTTTCTAACAATGGATTCTTTTTTTTTTTTTTAAAGATCTTATTTATTTATTTGAGAGAGAGAATGAGAGAGAGAGAGCATGAGAGAGGGGAAGGTCAGAGGGAGAAGCAGACTCTCTGCCGAGCAGGGAGCCCGATGTGGGACTCGATCCCGGGACTCCAGGATCATGACCTGAACCGAAGGCAGTTGCTTAACCAACTGAGCCACCCAGGCGCCCCTAACAATGGATTCTTAAGATATGGGAACTTGAATTTCAACAAGCAAAGTTCCTTAACACCTTTCCATACTTTGTCAAATTATACAGACCCTAGTCATAAAATTCAAAGGTAATAATCTATTATGTAACAGACAATTCATTTGGCAACCAGGAAATATAGTAATTTTTCTTCACTTTTCAATCTCATCTCTCTTTTCTTAAATTGGTAATAAGCATCAGTGTTCCTAACATAAATTAATTTATATTTTGAATGTGAGGCTCCCTAGATGAGAAAAAAAACCCCAGAATACTAAAAGGATTGGTAATTTCACAAAGAGAATGATAGGCCTAATGCCTCATCAATATCACCAAAAAAATCTTAATCTTTTAAATTTCGGAAAACTAAAATCACACAGCAATTGATTAGTTATGCACAAGATCTAAAAATGGAAGAGAAACAGATTTCATATAAAATGCACTGACATAGGAACATCACACACCATATTACTTCCAAATTTTCTTGTTCTGTAATTTAGTGGCCCTAATTTATGGAAGCACTTTTCATTTAAAAAATCATGAAGCATACATGTAACATAAGACCTTTCTTCACTGTGCCAGCTAAAATGGTGTCAAGGGATATGAGTCTACAGGTTCGACAGGCTAGAATGATTTAAGAAAAATAAAATTTAAAAGTGCTGCAGTCTCAAGAGTATGAGAAAGAGATTTCAGCTTACTGTACACCCAGGGAACTGCTAGAGCACTGTCTAAATACTACCACTGACATCATCGGCTATGCTACATATTTCAATTGCCATATTTTAAGTGACTACAGAAACCTGAGCAGGCAAATTATATGAAACAGCTTTATGATTCTGCTTTATCAAAAAAAAAAGGAAAAAAAAGGGACAATGACTACATGCTAAAAAACAAAAAATTAAAAAGTTCCTCTTTCTCCACCCAGTTGCGATAAAATATGGCTCCTCACCCTCATTTTTAAAGTTTCTTAAAGATCCTGCTACTGAAGGCTTATTTTGTTTTATAATGACCATTTTTTGGCATCTCTATTTTCTCAATCAAGTATTCTTTCCCCTTTTAAAAATGAAATAGCTAGAAATTTAATTTTTTCTACAAAGACTTTCCTAGATGGACAATCTTCACTGTTTTTTGCCTTTTTTCCTTTCTCATCTTCTTTATGCTTCCATCACCATTTATCATCATCATCATCATCACCATCACCATCATCATGATCACCATCATAAGATGTCTCACCCAGAGCAGGTAATATACCTGTGACTACTGTTGAGCAGCAAACACATTAGCATGGCACTTCTTCCTAGCACTTAGCGCAGGAGCATCTGTAACCAGATGTTTCAAAATATACCATGCATTGAGGATGCTAATAATAAAACAAATTCTTTTTCCCTTATGGTTAATTTATAATACTCCCTTAACAATATTGAGGAACATATTAATTACGTTCACATCTAAGAATCAGATATTTAAAAATTTCCTTTTTCAAAAGACATCGTTCCATTCTATCAGATGTTACAAGTTGGTAGAGAAACAGTAGTGGATTTTTAAAAGTATATTTTCTTTTCCTTTTATTTAAAAATTGAGATATAACTGACATACAACAGGACATAGTTTTTAAAAGTTTAAATAGTATACTCTTGTGAGAAAACTCTGAAAAATTCATCAACTGTTTATCTACTTATGTATAATTCAAATGCTTTAGCAAAAGGCAGAATCTTAAATATATTGTTTTCTCACCTCAGGAGCAAACATGGTCTCATAGGTAGGATTATACTGAACCTCTTTGACAGCAGGGTCAAGGTGAACTCCAGTCTCTAAATCTTCCTAAAAGAAAACCAAATGAACATTAAAGATCAGACAAGTAATCATTTTGTTTTGGAAACTATATTAAGGTCACACTAGCTATTTTAATACCAATTTTATGATTTTTATACTTGTGCCATATGATTAATAATTCAAAGATTAATAAAAGTAATGTATGCAGTATAAAGGTTAGAATGCATAACATTGTTTCCTTTCAAAATGCTGACCTTCTCCCATCTGAACAAATTAAAAATTTCTAAATAGGCTAATAAGCTACTCAAAGCTTTAAATTAAGAGAGTCCAAGTCCTCTTTTTTATGAACTCAAAAAACTTAACCTCTGGTTCCAAATTCAGGACAACTCCTTCTTTATGCAGCAAACCTTATTAGACATATGCCCAGATGGCCCACGGTTCCAGGCTACAGAAGTGGCAAGGCCCTAATATTCTAAATCTAAATCTTCCACTCTATGCCAGTGTTTCAACCTTCTGAAATTCACCCCCCAGTTTAATGAACATAAAAATCTATGTCCACTAGAGAATCACTGGTGATCTCTATCTTGTGTAACCACACCACCTACAACAAATATAATAATTCCCAAATTGGTATCTCTTGCCTGGACCTCTCCTCTGAACTCTAAAGACTTGTCTATCTAAAGTTTAGCTCAACATCTTTTCTCCCAGGATGCCTAACAGACATCTCAAACTTGATACATCCCAAAGGGAACTTCTGGTCTCCCCTTCCCCAATGACTTCTTCCCAGCCTTACATTTGCTCAGGTGGAAACTCCTAGAGTTATCCTTGATTCCTCTTTCTTTCACGTTGTATCTCCAATCCATCAGCAAATCCTCTACCTTCTGTATACATACAAAGTTCAACCACTTCTCAAGTTCTCTTCCACAGTCATCTCACAGTCCAATTTACCAACTCACACCAGATTGTTACAATAGCCTTCTAACTGGGCTCCCTGCTCTATCCCCCCACAGCCTCACTCCATGCAGGAAGCTGTGTGATTTTAAAAAAATATTAGATTATGTTACTCCTGCTCTAAACCGTCAGGTAGCTTCTCCACTCAGAGTAAAAGCCTAATGAAAGCCAGCAGGCTCAATACCAGTTGTTCTCAGAAAACAAGTATGGCTCCCCAGGGTAGTGTTATAGGGCATTTCTATCTTCCTGTATTGTCCTGCCTGAGTATTTACATATTAAAAAACATGTTGTTTGTACATGTTTAATTCACATATTAAACAGGCTATAAATACCTTCCCTTTAATTAGGGCACTCAAGTTATATTTTGAAATTTTTATGGAAGTTATATATCATCTATGAATTATATTTCAGTAAAGCAGAATTACAGAAATGCTATTACAAAATGAGGATGTTAAATCTAATTGGTTGAGAATTATCGTCCTCTTCTGAGATCTCAGAACAATCTCTCCCCGCCAAACTTGCCCTCACAAACTTCTGTCTTCATCAAGTCCTGTGCCAGTGCTCATCAACTCCAGCCTCACTGGCTCATTTGCTATTCCTAGAATTCACCAAAGGTCAATCCTGCCTCAGGGTCTCTGCATATACTATTTCCTTTTCCTGGAATGTTCTTTCCTTCCCTAGATATCCACATGATCGTTTTCTCCCTTTTATCAGGTTTCTGTTCAATTTTTCTACTTTCCTCTTACCTTGCTTTATTTTTGTCCATTATATTTATCATCATCTGACATATATATTTATAGTCTACCACCCCTTACTGAAGTATACGATACACAAGTTGTATGTCATATGCACAAATGTATCCTCGACCCCTAGAATTATCCCTGTCATATCACCGTCTTTATTCTGTTGGCCTTTTGCTGACGTAGGATACATCTGTCAACACATTACAAAACACAATTCAAAGTAATATCGAAATTTTTTTTTAAAAGGTGAGATACCATGAAGTTGACAGTGATGCTGGAGAAGAAGCAATGCCACTGACAAATGAAGATTTGGTAGTCTTAGAACAACTAATGACCAAAGACTAGAAAACAGCAACAACAAAGTAATACTCGAGGCACACAATCAGTATTCCAAGATTTTACCACTTTTTAAAGTAACCCTCACCCAAAGCAGGCAATTTAATTTCTCTACTTCTCAAAGACAGCGTTCCTCAAGTATGACTCCCTTAAACTGCCATCCTCTCTAGTTGCAAAACTGTCCCTATCTTTACCTGATCCCGTCTTTCTCAGGACTTCAGTCTCCACCGCCGATTTCATCTGCAGCCGGGACCACACTCCTGGCCTCTGTATCTAACTGCCTAGTGAACTACATGCTGTGGGTGTTCCACCGCATCAAACACTTCTCTACGTCTCATTCCATGATTCCACCTTTACTCACTAACAGATAAGGCACTGAGCCTTACTGATCCTATCTCTCCAATATTTCTCTGGCAACCCTGCTTCTACTGTCCTTCACACCCCCGTCTCCACTATCCTAGGACAGACTTCATCGTACCTTGCCTCGCCTGTTATGATACCTCCTTATCGGGTAATACACTCCCACCTTTGCCTTATGAGACAAATTACTGATTTTTAAAAATACCAAGCACTTTCACCCTTGCTGTGCTGTTGGCAATGTTCCTTATGCACTTCCCTTTGCTATCTGATAACGTGTCATCTTCTTATTTTCTCTTATACCTTCCCTTCTCTTGGCTCAGGAAAACTGCTTTTCCATAATCCTAAGGAATGTTTTTTTTTTTTTTAAAGATTTTGTTTATTTGAGAGAGAGCATGAGAGAGAGAGAGAGAGAGAGAGCACGAGAGGGGGGAGGGTCAGAGGGAGAAGCAGACTCCCTGCCGAGCAGGGAGCCCGATGCGGGACTCGATCCTGGGACTCCAGGATCATGACCTGAGCCGAAGGCAGTCGTCCAACTGACTGAGCCACCCAGGCGCCCATCCTAAGGAATGTTTTACAAAATTCCTTATGGCAATTACGATGTTATATAACTTGTTGCACATGACTTTTACTAACATTTTATATCCTCACTGTCTAGTAGAATGCGGGGTAATCAGTACATGTTCAATAAACATTTGTTAACTGAAAAAAGACAAAGTCAAGTCCATTGAGAAAGAGGATGAAGGCTGACTAAAGATCATTAAATTTGGCAATGACATCACATAAAACCTTCGCCAGAGCGATTCCGGCAGCGGGGTAGAGTATGGAAAAGCAGTTGTAAGAGGCAGAGGTACAACTAAGGATTCAGAAAAACAAGACAGTAGAATTTTTCCTCTCTCATTTGGCGATAAAGAAAAGAAGAGGAGATGGGGTGCCAGATTGAAGGATTTTTGAGGTAAAATTAAGTTTGTTTTTTCCCTCCTTAAGAAAAGACTAAGCCAAGATTTAGTCAATTAAAGCTACAGGATATGAGTGAGTTGGGAGAAACGCAGGAAAAAAGCCAGCACAGTTGGAAGGTTATGCTCTGAGGAGAGGAGAGCCCTCTGTGAGGTGAAACAGAGACAACAAAGACAGGGTGGGGGATGGGTGATAGATGTCTGGAGCCGGTGGGAGGGCTGGGGACTCACAACGGGTGTTATTTTCTTTGTGTCGTTGGGGGCACAGGCCTCTTCACAAAGCAAGTATGGTAACTTCAAATTCATTCATACATTCCATAAATATTGACTGGGTGCCTACTGTGTGCTAGGCATTGTTCTAGGCCCACGGGAACAGATAAAGCTCCCTGTCCTTGTGGGGCTTGTATTCTAGTGGCGGAGACGGACAATAAGCAATAGAGTAAGTGAATTATATAGTTTGCTAGAAGAGGGTAAGTGAAAAAGAGTGTTTAACAACCTCAGTGTTGTCTCACATTATCTCATATAATTCCTACAACACTTCTATGAAATAAGTACTAGCAACATTAAGTCATTTACCCCAAAATGCTCACAGAATAAATGAGAAGGGGAAAAATTTCAAGTAACCACAAGGAATGATGTTAAAGACACCCAATTAGCACCAAACCAAAAAAAAAAAATCACTGGCAGACTATCTATCAGTCAGGGTTCTTAGCTGCAAGCAGCTGAAAGCCTTACAGACTGATTAAACAGTATCGAGCCCTTCTGAGTATCGAATCCTTTTTCTTAGAATTGCCAAGAAGGGTAGAGAATCAGTTTGAGGAAAGAGGTATAAATAAGAGTGAGTATACAGATGGAATCACAACTGAAAATCGATCATAACACAGAACCAGTCCACCGAGGACAGGAGTTCACCATTACTGAACTACTGTGGCTGTCACCGGATGCTGCTGCTGAGACTACCGGCCCGAGAAACTACATGTTGGCCACCACTGCCACTTAACATATTCTCTTTCCTTGCTTCTTTGGGGATTGGCTTTAAATTAGAATTTAGGTGAGTGCATTTGTCTGCTCGGCCTAAGTTACCATCCCTGAGCCTTGGCTAAAAAGGAGCTGGGAGAAGAAGAATCTGGGCTCTCGGCCTCTGAAGGTTGGGGGCAGCAAGGGCTGTTCCTCACATTAAGACTCTTAGGGAGGGGATTCAGATGCTGGGCCACCTAAAATATGATACATATACAGTGGACCCCTGAACAACACGGGTTGAATTTATGCAGATTTTTTTTCAGTAAACATGGTACAGTACTGTAAATGTATTTTCTCTTATGATTTTCTTAGTAACATTTTTTCTCTAGCTTCCTTTATTGTAAGAATACAGTATATAATACACACGACAAGTATGTATTAACTGACTATGTTATCAGTAAGGCTTCCGTCACCAGTACAGGCTATCAGTAGTTAAGTTTCTGGGTAGTCAAAAGTGATACTCGGATTTTCAACTGCACAGTGGAGGGGAGGGGTTGGTGTCCCTAACCCCTCGTCGTTCAAGGGTGAACTGTTTATTACCCTAGAATGCACACTAGAATCTTCATTGCTTAGAGATAGTATCTGCCAAATGTTGAGTAGAAAAATTCAGTACCATAAAATTAAAAGGTCATATACAAATGGCTTCAACTGCATAAAAACTAAATGCATTTCTCAATATTTAATTCTAGTATAAACTGCTTAAAATAACAAGGCTTAGCCACATTCATACCTCCCCAGTGGATTTCATACAATACAGTTGCTAGAACCACTTTATAATATGGTTTACCAGATCTTTCCGATTATGAGTATTTTCAATTTGATTTTGAACAGAGTACCAGGAGATACCAAATTTTAAATGCAGAGTACAATTTAAAAAGAATTACTCTTATATACACAACAGTGGCAATGAATAAAAAATGTAAATAGGGCCCAGTCTCTGGTTCCTGCTAAAATTGTAGAACAAATTGAACAACCCTCCAGAAAATGAAGAGTTATTAATTAATTATACATTTAATTAGAAAAACTTGGACAATACCGCAACCTTGTTTTAATACCCAAGAGGAGTTTAATAATAATTAAGCATGCAATTGAAATTACCACAGAATTAGAGAGGACTTCTATTCAGTTTTAATTATCCATAAAAATTAAAGTACAGTGAGTGAAGGGTACCCTATGGGTCAAATAAGTTTGAACAGGTTATCTTCTGTTGATTCAAAGTAACTTGAGAATCATGAGATAATATTTACTTCTGAGTCCTTTTCACATTTTTTTACTCACGTACAAATAAGAAAATAGATGGGAAAGCACTTTGTAAACTATAAAGCAGAAAACAAATATTAATCATTACTATGAACTAGTTATCAATTTATAGTTTTTCCCCCCAGAAAGTAGAAATGAATAAACTTCCTAAAATGGAAGTTTACATGAATGAGATAAAAGAACAGAAATTCATATAAAGATGTCCTTTGGGTTTGGCCCTTAACAAATGCAGAGGAAAAAGGTGATCTATGTGAAGTTCATAAGTATGAGAAAGATCACCCAAAAAGAAGAAATTTTGAAATATGCTCAAAATCAGAGGCAGAATTTTCATTTTACTCAAGCTGGCTATGTTAAAGCAGGGAATGCATTGGGGAAAAGTAACACAGTCATGGACTAAAATGAGAGAAAGCCAGGCCTGCTTTTATTTTTTTAACTTTAAAGTCAATTAACAAGCAACTTTTGCAACCCAATAGGGTTCATTACATGATTTCCAAAGTGCCAAGTGTGCCAGTGTTGCGTTAAAATACACTTGTAACCAGAACGTAACTGTTGTCAAACATGGGAGAACACAAATATGTTTAACTGGAGTTCTAGCAGAAGAGAAGTGAGAACAGGACTAAAATAATATGTGAAGAGATAAGAACTGAGAACTTTCCAGAAACACTGACGATCTACACTCCAAACCAATCAATTCCCAATTAAAGACACCCCACAAACTCTAAGCAGGACAAACAAAAAGAAACCCACACCGAGGTATCCCATAATGACTATAAAGACTGAAACCACACCCTCCCCCCCAAAAAAAACGGGGGCAGAGGGTAAGGGTCTTAAAAGCAGTCGGAAGAAAAAAGAAAAAAAGAAAAAAGCTACACTGACAGCTGACTTGTTATCAGTGACACAGAAAATCAGAAAATAGAATATTTTAAATATGCTGAGAGAAAAAATTGCTAGCTAAGTAAACTACACCCGGTGAAAAGATCCTTCAAGAAAGAGGGTTAAATAAAAACATTTTAAAGACAAAGTGAGGGGGCATCTGGGTGGTGGCTCAGTTGGATGAGCAGCCAACTCTTGATTTCTGCTCAGGTCATGATCTCAGGGTCATGGGATCCTGCCTTATGTGGAGCTCTATGCTCAGCAGGGAGTCGGCTTGGGATTCTTTCCCTCTGCCCCTCCCCACCCAATGCATGTGCGTGCGCGCGCGCACTCTCTCTCTCTCTCTCTAATAAATAAATCTTAAAAAAATAAAAAAAGACAAACTAAAACTGCAAGGAGTTGCCACCAATTAACCCTCACGAGAGAACATGAAATATGCACTATAGGGAGAAAGAAAGAAACCTCTTGCATGAGATGCAAGAATCAGCTTAGCTCACCGTCATCTTTGTAAGTTTAAATATTAAAAGATACAGGGCAATAATAGCTAAAGTAAGGGTAGGGGAATGTTAATAAAATTGAAGTGTTCTAAGGTTTTTGCACTGTTCAGTATGAGGCAAAGGTACTAATTAATTCAGGTTATGTTTTAATGTCTACAGGTAACCACTCGAAGAACAGAAACTAAGGGCATAATTTACAAATGAGTACAGGAAAAGAATGAAATGATTAAAAAAAAAAAAATCAGCCCAAAAGCACGGATGCCTAGCATACTAACTTTCTGTCTTCTTTCCCATTACCTATATTTAAGAAAATACTTAAAAAAAAAATATTGCTATGGCTGCACCTCACAAGTTCTGGTGAGTATTATTTTCCTTATTGTTCAGTTCAAAATATTTTCCATTACCATTATTTTTTATTTTGGCCCATAGGTTATTGACAAGTACAATTTCATAATATTCAAATATGGGAATTATATAGTTACCTTTTTGCAGCTGATTGGCTTAGAAGCACCGTGGTCAGAAAATGTGATAATATGATTTAAAATTTACTGAGACTTATTTTATGGCTTAGTACAGGGGTTGGCAAACTAGTTTGTGGGCAAAATCTAGCCTACAGTCTGTTTTTGTACCAACAAGCTAAGAATGGTGTTTATTTTAAAGTCTTGTTTAAAAAAGAATGACAAAGACTGTACGTGGACAGCACAGCGTAAAATCTTTACTATTTGGCCTTTTACTGAAGTTTACCAATCCCTGGCCTAGTGTATGGTCAGCTTTTAAAAAAATGTTTTATTAGTGCTTGAAAACAATATTCTGCATTGAGTGCAAGTTCTTCATACCCTTTACATAGTTTGTTAATTTTGTTGTTCAAATTTAATGTTTCATTACTGCTATTTTTTGCTTGTTCTATCAATTATTGAAAGGTATATTAAAATCTCCTGCTGTGATGGTAGATTTGTCAATTTTTCGTTGTAGTTCTATCAGTTTTTACTTAAATACTTTCAGCTTACATTATTAGGTGCAAATGAATTTAAAACTGTCATACACCTCTTTGTGAACTGAACCTTTGTATCATTATGAAGTCTACTTTATTGATCTTAATACAACCAGTGTCACTTTCTTTTATTTAGTTTTTGCTGGATATATTCTTTTTCCAACTACTTACTTTTGATCTTTCTGGAAAACTTAGCAAGCATGGCAAGAAAAAAAATGAAAGAAATAAAGATTCAAATAAAGAGAAGAATACTGTCATACTTGCAGCTGATCTAACTACGTAAGTAGTGAGAATAAATAAAATAACTAGAAAAAAACAATGCTATTTATTAATATATTAGCATAAAAATAAGACACACCTAGAAATACCTGCAGCAAAACTGTGCAAGATGTTGATGGAGAAAATTATAAACTTTGGAAGAAATTAAAAATTTGAAGAAATCCTAAGGAAAGGAATAGATAGGATATTGTCTCCAAACTGATCTATGGTTCAATGTAATTAAACAAAATTCCACCTTGGTGTTAGTAAAACTCTACAAGTCAATTCTAAACCGTATAAAGAATTACAGGGGCCAAGAACAGCCACAGCGTTCTTGAATAACAACAACAAAATGGGGTGAGGGGCAAAGCTATACCAAAAGATCGAGCCATATTATTAAAAATGTTCACACCATACACAAAAATTAATTCCATGTGGATTTATGACTTAAATGTAAAAAGCAAAAATTTAGTGCTTTCAAAAAACAAAATGGGAGAATATTCTTTTGACTTTGGGATAAGAAAGGATCTCTCAAACAAGAAACAGAAGCCACAATTCATAAAAGACTAATTTGATAAGACTAGACAAGTAAACAACTGTTTATCATGACAGTAAAGAGAGTGAGAAGACAAGCCACAAACTGGAAAAGATATTTGCAGCACATGTGACTGACACAGGATATTATCTAGAATATACAAAGATCTACAAATCAGAAGGAAGACAACCCAATGGTCACTTCAAAAAGAAAAAAAAAAATCAAATCACCAATAACATACGAAAAGATGTTCAATCTCAGCGTTCAGGGAAATGGATTAAAAACACTGCATAAGTTTATACTCTTGTCAAATGCTTGCTATTTGTCACAATACAATTAGTCAAATACAGATGAATGTATTTGCATGCTTCACATCTCCTCCCTTGGTCATTTTTCTATCGTAAATTTCCTATGTGTAAGGTTTAGAGGTTTTGTTTGTTTTGCATATAAGCACGTGCTGGTTCATAAACTAGTGATAATTAATGTCCCTGACTCTCTCATCATAGAACCTTCATCAACTGGGGCGGGGCGGGGGGTGGGTTGTGTAGCTCCAGATCTGTGCTCTGCTTCTAATGGACCTTTGGTAACTTATGCAACCTCTCTTCCTGGATTATCTTACTTAAAAATTGAGGTGACTGAACAAAGCAAGTTCTAGAGACATTCCCTTGCCCCCACCCAATCAATGTACATGCTTTTTCAAGCCTTTCTTTTTCACTTACTCTTTCATTCATTCTTTCACCAGATATTATTTCCCTCAATCTTGTATACTAGGCACAGGAGACGTGAAAATAAATAGACACAATCATCTCTGGTCCCCAGGGTCTCCCACTAGTTCAGGGTAAAGAAAAAGTTAACAAGTCACAGCAATGCAGCAGCTGCTACAACTGAGGTACAAAGGAAGGCTGCCTGGACAGATGGACGAGGAAACATGTGCACTGGGACAGAAGGGCAGTAGGATTTTTGGGGGGTGGGGCAGCATGAGGAACAGGAAAGGGATTTCCAGGCAGAGAGACTAGTATGGCCAAAAATCTTGAGAGGAAAATAAGGCTTTTGGGGCTTTGTAGAGAGTTCAGCATGGGAGACTGGCGAGCCTCATGTTATACAAAGAAGTTAGAAATTATTCAGTAGTAACACAGTGTCTTTGGGCAGGGAAGTGATAAAACACTGGACTTTAGAAAGATCCCTTTGGGAGCGCTGTGAAGGAAAAGAATGGGATATGGAAGTAGGAAACAAGAAAGGAAAAAGTAGAAAAACTAGTTAGAAGGTTATTATTATTATAGTCTTGCAGAGAAATAAGAATCTGAAATAAAATATTTGATAAATACCATTGTATCACGATGACAGAACCCAATACCCAGAAGCAGGGGATGAAAGAGAAACGAAAAACAAGAATGGTTTCTGGGAGAAGTAATGCAGACATGAAGTAAGGCTGTATCAGTGCAAATGGAGAGGAAAAATTAATTTGAGAGAAATTAATGAAGCAGAAATGTTAGAACCAGCTGAACAATTAGCTTCAGGGGCTGAGGAAGAAGGAAAAGACCCTTCTATTTTGGCTTGGTCTGGTAAGTGGGTTGTGGGATCATTAACCAAAATGGGAAAAACAGGTGAGGTAGACCTTGGTGGTGGTGGGGGGGCGGGAGTGTTAATTTTTCAGCACATTGGATTGGAGGTACCTGAGAACCCTCCAGAGAGAGAAGTTTGGTAGTTCTGGAGCTAGCAAGGAGTTTAGAGTTGGAAATAGTAAGGATAGTGTGTCTGACAGTGTTATAAGTGCTTAATGTGCTTTACGAACAAGTCTATCCACGAGATGGGTCCTAGTGTCATCTCCACTTTACAGATGAGAAAAACCTTCGGCACAGAACACTTAAGTAACTCATCCAAGGGGCGCCTGGATGGCTCAGTCGGTTAAGCGTCTGCCTTTGGCTCAGGTCACGGTCTCAGGGTCCTGGGATCTAGCCCCACGTCAGGCTCCCTGCTCAGTGGGGAGCCTGCTTCTCCCTCTCCTCCCCACCTGTGCTCTCTGTCCTCTCTGTCTCTCTCTCTCAAATAATAATTAAAATCTTAAAAAAAAAAAAAGTAACTCATCCAAGGTGACCATTTGGGTGAGTGCTGGAGCAGTATTTGAATCCTAACAGTCTTGATTCCAGAGCCTGTGTGAACCACTTCACAGTGTTCACCTGTGAGGCATCAGAAGCATAGACTGAAGTTGAAGGCATGAGAGAATATGAGAGGTGGAAGGGGGACTAAGGAAACATACAAAGGAGCACAGAAGAGCAGGGTTTCGGAAGACTGAGGATGGCCCTATGGAAGCCATAGAGAGAGAAAGTTTCAAGAAACAAGACCTATTTAATAGTGTCATTTGATGCAGATATTCAAGTCAGATGGCAGAACCTGACACGTTCTCAATATTTCTTAGGGACAGTAAGTTTCCTAAGAGGCTAGGGCTAGGTTGCTCTTGGTTGAGGAGAAAATGAGATGAAGTGAGAGCTCCAAAAAGCTAAGCTGTGCAAAGAATGACAACTCAGGAGGTTGCTGGAGTGATACAAATTTGGGGAGTTTGTTTTCTTATAAAGATAGGAGGATCCTAAGCATTCTTTCATAACCATTCTATTAATAAAAAGTAAAATTCATAAAACTTGCAGAAGACTTGAAGTTATAACACTAGACTTGGGAACACCTTTTTTGGTTTGTTTGATTTTTTTTTTATATTGAAGTATAATTCGCATACAATGTTATATTAGTTTCGGGCATACAACATACTGATTTGACAATTCTATAAGAAACATCTTAAGTACAAAGTAATTTTTGCACACTGCCTCTCATCACCACATCTTGAGCTTCTGATCACCCCCATTAGGCTCTACTGAGCTTATACTACCAATTGGTGGATGCTTTCCTCTGGTTCTAGACACACCAACCTCTCCTCAGATCTTCAAACACACCTAGGCTCTTTGTCATCTCAAAGCTTGCTGATTCCTTTGGAAACTCTCACCTTATCTACCACATGGCTGGTTTCTCCTCCTCCTTCAAAGCTGCTTTTTCAGAAAGGACTTCCCTGACCAATCTATGGAAGTCATAATCCTATCTTACTCCCTATCATGGAACTCTTTTTCTTTTTCCTTCATAGTACTCAATCTAAGCTGTAACCACTTTATTTGCTCACATTTTACTGGCTGCCTCTTCCACGAGCATGTATGCAAAGATGTCTAGCTTGTTGGCCTCTGTGTTTTCAGCCCCTAGAAGAGTTCCTGGCAAATAATGTCTTCAGTAAATATTTGTTAAATGATCCACACAACCCAATTTCTTCCTCTATCACCTTCCTCAACTGGGATCAAGCACACTGTTTCTTAAGCCCAAGGCCTTTTCTCACTGTACTGACATATATAATCACAAGGGTTAAACTAACATTTATTGTACTTTTATTAGATACTAGGCTCTTTGCTATAAGCTACATTTGTATCATTTCACTTAAGTTTTACATAACCCTCTCACATAGACACGTACTTCTAAAATTATCTCCATTGTACAGGTGATGACACAGTGGAGGTTGTATAACTTTCCCAAGTTCACAGAAGTGGTGGAGCCGGGATCAGAATCTAGTTCTGACTTCAGAAACAAAACCAAGCCGGGCCATTACTCACTTCAAGTGAGGATACATGCTCTAGTTTGGGAAGTTCTGATTTAAACCTGCTCTACCCAGGCCACATCCTAATCACAATAAATTCAAATTTCACGACCCCCACCCCCCCTTCCCACTTTTTGCTGGCGGGAGGCGAGAGCGGGGAGCAGTGGAGAGCTGTCCTGAACTTCCAAGTCCCGGCTTCTCCCGAGGCAGATGCACGTAGGAAGAAAGTTGCGTTAAGCAACTTATATCTCAGCACTGAGGAAGAGGTAACCCGGGGCCTAACAAGAGACTGCCGGATTTTGGAGCAGAAGCAGACAAGTCCCGCACTGCATCAGTGGCCAAAGAGCTTACCTTAACTGCCACCTCCGGAGCCGAGTCCACCGCCACTGCCAGAGAGGGCTTGGTCGAAGCTGATTTCCTCAAGTGCATGAGGGAGTCGGCGGCTGGCAGGGAACACCGTCCGCTCTCACTGTCCGAGTCCGATTCGGACCCTGAACCGGAACCATAGGACGCAGCCAGCGCTGCAATTGCAGCCGACATGACGGCAACAGATCCTCTGCGGAGACCAGGCCCGGGCGGAAGAAGCAGCTTCCAGGTCCTGACAGATGACCATAACACACATTATTTACTTCCTTTGCTAAGAATTCACTTACGAAATTTTAAATTGTACACTAATTAGTATTTGAATACGTATAAGAGAACCGAGAATATGAAAACATTTATTCAGGGAAATTGAGAGAATTATAATACCTTATAGCTTTCAGGACCTATGTGGCTAGATTAAAGACTACGAGTTCCGAAATACCTTGAGGCCGCGAGGCCCTACACTCCCGGCGTGCAGCGCGGCGGGAAGTGGGAGAGGCACAATGGGAAGTGTAGTTTGGAGCAAGGGGCGGGGCGAAGTGGGCAGGCCTCTCTTTGACTCCTCCCCTGAATGGATGGTTCATTCAATTGGCTATCATCTTCCCTCACTCTCTGGCCAAGCACTGTTCTCTCCGTCCCCTTCCCCCAAATTGAGGATTGGGCAATACCATACAGCCTCAGGAAATGGGGGGGAAGGCCGTATTCATTCCCTCCGTTGGGTGAGTGGGTGGAGGCTGAGTTTTCCACCACGGCTGCACCTGGCACGGGAGCTGAAGAGGAAAGTGAGAATCTTAAATTGGAAGACCTTGAGTGGTGGAGAATAGCTCCTGTTGGGAAGGATGGGAGATTAGGTGGCGAGGGCCAGCGGTCCCCCCTGCTTCAGGCGCGGATCCCCGCGCCCGGTTGTGGAGTGTCGCGCGCGGGGAGGGGGCGGGCGGGGGGCGGCGGCGGCGGCGGCTCTCGGTGTTGTTCGCTCGCGCGTCGAGCACACGGTGGGTCCGGCGACAGGCGGGCGCCGCAGGCGGCGTTCCCAGTAGCCCGGTGCCTCGGCCGCTGCCCCGAGCGGATTCCACGCCGGAGACTGTCGCTCCTGGAGGCTCTAGGTGGAGTCCCGGGAGCTGAGGGGCACCGGCGGCCGCCACCGAAGCATGAAGACGGGGTAAGGCAAGAGCCTCCCATGATTTCACGGTGAGCGCGAGTCTCTCAGGAATTGCTTTTTGGTGGGGACAGGGTGCTGGGAGAGGAACTCTTTCTCACTGGCCAGAACGGAGAGAGGTGTGTGTGGCGCTCTTGCCCGGCAAAGGTGACGGGGATGGGCGCGCCTCCCCCGCGACGGCCCCCACCCCCATTCGCGGGTTTCCGGAGCTCCGGCCGCCCACCCGCCAGCCCGGCTGGGTGCCGAGGGAGACAGCAGCCGGCCGGCGCGCCTGGGTCTCGGTTGCAGGGACCGCCCGAGGCTGCTGTAGGTGGGGAGACGGCTGGTCTCACCTGGGGTGTCACCGCCTGAGCGCCCCTGCCCTGGCGGCACCCCCTTTCCTCCTCGCTCTGGGGGCGGCTGCAGCACTGGGTGGCAGAGAAGCCCCCGCTTGCGCTACGTGCGGGAGGCTCTGTAAAGCCGGCTAGTGCGTTTGCGTGTTTGCGCCGCGCGTCTTTATATTACAGACATAAAGGTAAAGCGAGTGCGGGGATCCCTTTCTTCCCCGGAAGAGGGGGCGAAGCGGGGAGGTCGCCTCCGATGCCTGGTAATGGGGGAGTGCCTCGGGCAGAGTTAGGGAGCCGCTTACTCAGCTCCGCTGTCGGCAGGACTCGCCCATTGTGCCACCCAGATAATTATTCAACTATGCAGCATCCATTGCACCTTTCCCATTTTTCTTTTCCCCTTGCTACAGCATGCCCCCTAGCTTCGGTACTCTGACGCCTTCTCTTGCATGCACTTGCGGGTGATGAACTGGAGTAATGATGAAAAGAAAGCACATCTGACCTGAACATTCGCAACCTGTCTTATAGCCGATTAATTAACCCCCAGCTAGACTAGATACTTTATATGACTCAGTCTAATCCTGTCCTTTTCTGTATAAGGTGTGCTTTGGATTATAATTTAATTTTTTCTTTGGTGTTAGATTCACGCATTAGTTAAGTCTTATTTCTTGGGCGGTAATTGATTTATTGATTATTCAACCCATCTAATGTTCTTAAATTTAATATGGATGATAGGTAACTTTTATCTTTCTGTTGATAGTACTATCTCATAATTATAAATGTAGTCTGTCTTTGAACTCTCAGTAACAGTTTTTCCCGTATGCTCTAAGTTTCTGTTAGCAAAGTGTTTTTATTTATGGCAAATATTTGAATAAAGCACTTGATATAAAATTTCTCAAGTTTTGAATAAAAAGTTTTGTATTTCGTTATTTTTCGGTAATATTTTATTGCTGACCATAGCCTTCAGTTGAAAGAAAGGAAGCATTTAATATTTAAGGTGGGGTTTCAACTGCCATAATGAGCATTCCCTAATTTCTCTAAATATTTTTCATTCAGTTCTTTGCAATATCATGTATTTAATTACTTGTTGTAGAATTTTTTTTCTCATTTTTTTCTAACTTCTCTCTCCAAGGATGGGCAGGCTCCAGTTTTGCATGATCTACCTGAAAGATGGAATATTTTTTTGAAAACGGAAGAAACAACTGTTGGTTACTTGATTATTATGTTAAGAACTGTTTACCTCTCGTTATTTAAAAATAAATGATTCACTGCCAAAAATAAGTGTTTTTTTTTTTGTAATCCTCCCCTTCTGGCTTTTCTCATTTAAGCTTGTTGTCATAACCCTTTTGATAAAACAGAATTGCCCATAGGCATTGCAGAGGCAGTTGTTTTAAGGTACAGTAATTGTTTTATGGCATTTGGAAGTGGCGCACATACAATATAACTTGATGGTGTAGGATCAGTTGCTTGGTTAGGAAATGACCTTGCAATTTACAAAATGGACACCTCTGTGCCTTGGTTTCCTTATATGTAAATGGAGATAATATCCATTTATGTCACTGAGTAGTATGCATAAATTCAGTAAAGATGTTTTCATAATGCTTTTAAAGAAAATTTAGATATTTTAGCTGATGGGTGATGAAAATATTTCAGGTTAAAATACAAGGAAAAAAATGTTATTAGGATACTCCCTGGCATGTTAGAATGGCTGATTTACATTGAATTTTGCTTTGGAGATATATGGTTATAAATTGAAAAATGTTTCTCATCCATCAAGAGTTTTTAATAATTACAAATTTAACAGGTACTGTAGTTAATACCTATATGTAGATATAACTATAGATATAGTTCACATTGATGAAAAAAGTTACATGACTTGGTAATAAACAAGTAGAATCTTGAATTAAGTTTGTAAAAAAAAAAAAAAAAATTTTTCCAGAAAACGTTAAGACCTTCTTCATTGAAAAATTCACAGATGACATGATCCAAAATGCATAGTTGGGATCATTTATAAGGTATGATAAGTTTTGTTTATTATTCAGGTTTGTAAATAATTGCATACTCAGATATAATGTATTAATATTGTATAATACTACATTTAATTATACATTTTTCTTCATTTTCAGAATAGTTTAAGGTACCCATTTCCAAGTGTTTGGTTTTCATTTTCACAGAGATGGTAATAATAGCTTTTGATTTCCTTATTGGGGTATTATTAGCTCAGTTAATTTTCATAGCAAAAGCTACTATTAAAATATATTATTAGAACTTTTACCAAAGCCATATTTTTGGTTACTTTGTAGGGAAACTTCATATAGATGATGAGTTTGTTCAAATGTCTTTAAAATTACTATTGTATAGTTTCTTTTTTTGAGAATGAATTTGATTACATTTTTAATGTTTTTGCAAATGACCAACTTAAAATTCAGCTGTCATTATCACTTGGGTAAATACAGGTAATTAAAGGTTTTTCTAAGCTCCTTGAGGACAGAAACTAACCTGAATCTTATTGTCATAAATCCAAAATTGCTAGCATAGTGTTTAGCAAATAGTAGGGGCTCATTTTTGTTGTTGTTAGACAAATAAAATGAATGAGTGAAGAATATCCATTGATTTAATGGACTGAATAGAAATTTTTAAAAATAGATTTATCTAATAAATTTTAATTCATGAAACATAGCTTTATTTCAGGAGAAAAGAGAAAATGTTTTGGAGGTTCTTTGAACTTTATTTACCTGTTCAGATGGAATTCCTTTACCCACACATTTTTTGGAAGGTTACTAAATATCTGTGTACTATAATGTAGATTGTCAACCTTTCATTCATAAAATGATTAATTTTCTTACTTCTTATAGGTCACTTCATGAAAATATGCATTAAAGGTTTTTTGTTGTTTTTCCTAAATTAGTAAGTATAGAAATGTTTTGTTTTTTTTTTTTTTTGCTTACTTCAGTTTTCTAGTGAAATATTATTAAAAAGATGTATGTAAATTATATCTTGTGCCAAATGTGCCTGAATACCAAGTTTTAAAAATAAATGACCCCTGAGGTAGAGCTTTTTATAAAGTGAAGAATCTTGTATTTTTAATTTATCACATTCAGTTTATAATTTTGATTCATTTTGTATTACTGGTTCCTAATTTAGCATGAGATATATATTTTAAAATTTGTAAAATGGTTTAGAACTTGGAACTTCCTCAAAAACAATATTCTTGTGGTTAGATTTGCAGGCAGCCCACCAAATTTAACCCTTAATGTACCTAAATTATAAGATTTATAATACTAGAGAATTATATTAGTAATTAGGATAATATTATATTGAAAATACCTACGCTGTATACAACAGTTTTTCTTTCAGAAAATCCATTCAGAATTTTCTTTGAAGTTCTAAGAATGCATTTCTCTTGCGTTAGACATGACAACATTATTAGGAACTTGTTCTCTAATATCCACTGGATATGGAGAGGAGGATCTTCCTAAGTTCAGTGAGCCTTACATTATATGGGGCAAGACGTGAGAGAATGAGAGAAATTGGAAGGAGCTGGGGTCTTCTATGTGACAATTTGACAAGTCATTACTTTTCAGGGTCTTTGGTTTTCTCGATTGTAAAATGAGAAGGTTGAAGTAGATAATCTCTGAGGTTCCTTTCAGTTACAAATAAAATTCAAAAGCATTTCGATGCTCAGTGTAGCCACTTTTTTCTGAGAGTTCATTTTTCCTTTCTAATGTTGCTGCTTATGTACTTCCCCTCAGGGAATTTCTTCTCTCTGGATCTACCTTTGAAACGATTATAGTCTTTTTTCTCACATGCCTATTCTTGGAAACAAGACTTTTTAGGGTTTTTAAAGGAGTTTTTTGTAATGTTTGTTGTCTGCTTTTATTTTTATTCATTTTTATTTTTTAACTCCTAGTACCACCAAGAAACTGAGTTAAGATGATTTGCTTTGTTTTCTTCTTTTGAGTTTTTTACTGACAGCCTTTAAATAAAGTCAAGGTAAATTTTATTTATACCTTGGAGAAAGATCATATCCAGTGACTCTCCAGAGAAATTGTTTTTATAAGGAAAAATATTGGAACTAAGGTTTTGGAATGGGCTTATGAAGGTAAAGTGATGGAATAAGGCTTGGGAATAGGATTGTCACGTACTGTATGGGATATCCTGCATTTTCGCTTGTTAAATCTGGCAGTCTTACACTGGGTGCTCTGGAACTTCGGGCATAGCAGGAGGATGGCTGTGGTGGGGTTGGAGGCAGAGTGTGAGAAAGGGAGTTTATGGATTCCTTGAGAACAGAAACAGTTTTGTTGTTGTTTTGGTGGTTTTGTTTTGCTTCGTTTTTGTGTTTCTAGAACTCGTTCTGTAAGTTAAATGGATATTTGAGATATTTGAGAATAACAAGGTAAGTAATTCTCTTAGGTGGAAAGATCAGGAATCTGTGAGAAAAAGGGTCATGAAACACAGCTGTGTTGGTCATACACATTGTAGTATTTTGTAGATTTTTATTTAATTTCTTATTTGGAGGTTAATAATACTCAAAAAATAATAGGTAACATGTTTTCCTAAGTAGATAAAAAATTACATGCTTGCTATATGTACAAGTCACTGTGTAGCTACCATTGTATTTATTATTTTATTTAATTGGTATCATAGTCCCATTAGAATTTAATGGAAAAAGAGGGTTAACTGAAATAAATAAGTTGTTTATTCTGCTCATCAGAAGCACAGGTTCTCTGGGAACCACTTTCTCTTCCCTTTCCTCAGTAAGTTACTCTGGAGCAACCATTTTAATAACTTGATAACAGTAATTCTGCCTGCTTGCTACCCGTCCCCTCATCTATAATTGGTCAGTCTAGTGGTGGTTACCACTTGTCCTATGCTAAACCAATTATTCATTTAGCACATAATTACTGAAGGCCAGCTGGGTGCTAGAAGTATACAATGGAGAGCAAAACAGAGGTCTCAGTTCTCGGAGTTAACAGTATAGTAAGAGTCAGATACTGAACAAATACACATATCTGTAATTAGAAATTGTAGTGAATGCTATAAAGGAAAAGAACGAGGAACCTAATTTACCTTGGGAGTCAGGGAGGGTTCTTTGAGGAAAAATTAGTGGAAGTTAGCTATGTGAAAAAGAAGAGAATGCAAAAGATACATGTTCAACAATTTTGAGGTGGGAAAGAGCTTGGTAGATTCCACTAAAAACTAAGAAAAGGCCAAAGTAGATAAAACTCAACTATATAGTTAGCAAGAGGGATTATGGCTTAATGTAACAAGGTTGTTAAATGTAAACAGGGGCTAGACCTGTAAGGCCCACAGAAGTCTTGTTTCAACTAGGGTTGTGGATTGTAAGTATATTGGGAAAGCCATGAAGGGTTTTCATCAGGTTAACAACTGGATCAGATCTGTCTTTTAAAAAGATCACTCTGGGAGATCTCAGTCACAATTCTGCCCATTTCTGTAGTTTATAGCAGTTCTATACACCTGCACTAAGCCAGGAGGACACTCAGAGCTTTTCCTGAATTGTAAGTGCCCAGAGGTTTGAATAATTTGTTTTTTGCTCTAGTGATTGAAACTGTAAGATATAAAATCCAGAAACTGTTAATGGTGTTGTTTCCTGTCATGTGAACTAGATAAACAGGGGCATCTGGAAGAAAGAACAAGAGAAGCAGATACAGGGGGCATCTGGGTGGCTCAGTTTGTTAAGCGACTGCCTTCAGCTCAGGTCATGATCCCAGGGTCCTGGGATCGAGCCCCGCATTGGGCTCCCTGCTCGGCGGGAAGCCTGCTTCTCCCTCTCCCACTCCACCTGCTTGTGTTCCTGCTCTCGCTGTCTCTTTCTCTGTCAAATAAATAAATAAAATCTTAAAAAAAAAAAAAGAAGCAGATACACAGTCTTAGCTGTAGTCACCTGTCTTTGTCCATGGTCCTGAGATTGGGTTCCAAGAGACACCCAAGTGTTAATATTATTGCTGCTACTAATTTTTATAATAAGTTGTCCTTTTTTTCCCCCCATAAACTAGTTGGAATTATATTTCTTGTACTTGGCAGCCAACCAACCAAGTCTTGTCATAGATTAATTTGTATAAGGTCACATGGCTAATAAAAATGGTAGAGGTAAAATTTGAACACAGATTTTAAAATCCCATTTTTTTCCTGCTACCCTGTGCCAATAAAGTACCACTTCTTAACCTAATGGTTCTAATGGAATTCTGAGGAGGTGGAGGTTGGGTGCAGTTGACCCCTATTAGGTGATGATGGCAGCAATGCTTTATTTTGGGTATGTTTGACAATGGTATAGCTTTCTGCCATTCTTTCCTCTTGAGTAACAGTTACTCAGGTCTACTCTAATAAGTTAATGTTTCTATACTGATGAACTCATTTGAAAAGAAAAAGAAAAAGCTTGCATGTCAGGGCATAGATTAACTTATTTGATTTCTCTACCAAAAATATGAAGTCTGTTATTTTTTACATTATGCTACAAAAGTAAGCTTTTTTGTTTTCCACTCTTTAATAAGACTCTGTTATCTTATATGTGTTGTATATTTTTTTGGGCAGGGATTAGTTTTGTAACATACATGTGCTAGAAATGATGTTAGAAAATTGTGGAAAGGTTAAAAAGGAACAAGAGAAGCATTTATATTTTAGTTGAGGATGAAGACTAGCACTTATTTATTCTAAAACTAAAATAAAAGCTTTGTGATACATCATAATACATGGCTAGAAATTTACCAATTTTGTTGATATTTTCAAAGAATCGTTTGGTTTCATTTGTTTCCTCTTGATTTCCTGTTTTCAATTTGGTTGATTTCTTTGCTGCTTCTGCTTGCTTTTTCTATAGTTTCTTAAGATGGAACCTGAGATTATTGATTTTAGATCTTTCTTCTTTCCTACTGTATGCATTCAGTGCTATTAATTTCCTTCTAAACACTACTTTTGATGGATTCCACACATTTTGATAAGTGGTATTTTCATTTTCACTTACTTCAAAATGTTTTAAAATTTCTCTTGAGACTTCTTTGACCCATGTGTTACTTAGAAGTGTGGTGTTTAATCTCCAGATATTTTAGGATTTTCTAATTTATCTTTCTGCTGTTGCTTTCTATTTTAGTTCCATTGTGGTCTGAGAGCATACATTGTATGATGTCTATTCTTTTACATTTTGGAAGGTGTGGGGCGCCTGGGTGGCTCAGATGGGTAAGTGTCTGCCTTCAGCTCAGGTCATGATCCCAGGGTCCTGAGATTGAACCCCGCATCAGTTGAGCTCCCTGTTCAGTGGGGAGCCTGCTTCTCCTTCTCCCTCTGCCATTCCCTCCAACTTGTGCTCTCTGGCTCTATCTCTCTGTCAAATAAATAAATAAAATCTTTAAAAAAAATTTTTTTTGGAAGGTGTGTTTTAGGGCCCAGAATGTTGTCTCTGGGTGAAAGGTCCATATGAACTTGAGAAGAATGTGGTTTCTGCTGTTGTTGGGTGAAGTACTATATAAATGTCAATTAGATCCAGTTGATTGATGATGTTGTTCAGTTTAACCCTATCCTTACTAATTTTCTGCCTGTTGGATCTGTCAGTTACTTATAGAGGGGTGTTGAAGTCTCCGTAATAGTGAATTCATCCATTTCTCCTTGTAGTTCTATCAGATTTCGCCTCACATATTTTGGTGCTCTGTTGTTAGGTGTATATACATTAAGGATTGTTATGAAATTGTCTTTTAATTGGTGTATTTGAACCATTTACATTTAAAGTGGTTATTGATATAGTTGGATTAATGTCAGTCATATTTGTAACTTTTCTATTCATTAAGTTCTTTGTTTCTTTTTTTTTCCTCTTTTTCAGCCTTCTCTGGCTTTAATTGTGCATTTTATATGGTTCCATTTTCTCCCCTCTCTTAGAGTTCCAATTATACTTGTTTTTAAAATATTTGTTAGTGGTTGTCCTAGAGGTTGCCTGCTTAACATAAATAACGCAATGCCGCTTCACAGATATTGCAGGTTTCTTATAATGGAGAATTCCCAGTTTCTCTCTCCCATCCCTTAGAACATTGCTGCCATTCATTTCGCTTATCCATATGCTATAATCACCCGGAACTTGGTGGCTATTATCACTTTGAACAAACAATTATCTTTTAGATTCAGGAATTAAAAAAAATATGTTATCTTCCCTTCATTTCTTCATTCAGTGTAGCTCTTTCTTTATGTAGATTGGAGAGTTTCTAACCTATGTCATTTTGCTTTTCTCTAGAGAACTTTTTTCTTGCAAGGCAGGTCTACTGGTGACAAATTCAGTTTTTATTTGGCTGAGAAAGTATTTCTTTTCATTTTTGAAGGATAATTTCTCTAATGACAAATTCTAGGTTGGTGGTTTTTTCTTTCAACACTTGAAATATTTCACTCAACCCTCTTATTTGCATGGTTATGGACGAGAAGTCCAACAGAATTCTTATCATTGTTCCTCTATAGGTAAAGTGTTTTGTTTTGTTTTTTCCTGATTTCTTTCAATGTTTTCCTCTTTGTTTTTAGTTTTCTGCAGTTTGAGTGTTATATGCTTAGGTATGGATATTTTGGTATTTGTCTTTCCTTGATATTTTCTGAGCTTCATGGATTTATGGTTTGGCTTCTGTCATTAATTTTGGAAAATTGTCAGGCATTATTCAAACATTTCTTCTACTCTTTTCTTCTGGTATTATGTATACGTTACACCTTCTTTTAATGGTCCCACAGTTCTTGGATATTCTGTTTTTTTGTTTTTTGTTTTTTTTCGTTCTCTTTTCTCTTTGCATTTTAGTTTAGGAAGTTTCTATTGATACTTCTTTGAGCTCATTGATTCTTTCCTCAGCTGTGTCCAGCTTAGATGATCCTATCAAAGACCTTCTTCATTTTTGGTACAGTTTTTTTTTTTCTAATGTTTCTTTTTGATTGGTTCATAGAGTTTTCATCTTTCTGTTTATATTTCACCTGTTTTTGCATGTTGTCCACTTTTTCCATTAGAGCCCTTAGCATTGGTAATCATAGTTATTGTAAATTCCCAGTCTAATCATTTCAAAATCTGCTTTATCCAAATTTGGTTCTGATGCTTGCTTTGTCATTTCTTTTTTTTTTTTAAAGATTTTATTTATTTATTTGAGAGAGAGAATGAGAGAGAGAGAGAGCACATGAGGGAGGGTCAGAGGGAGAAGCAGACTCCCTGCTGAGCAGGGAGCCCGATGCGGGACTTGATCCTGGAACTCCAGGATCATGACCTGAGCCGAAGGCAGTCGCTTAACTAACTGAGCCACCCAGGCACCCTGTTTTGTCATTTCTCAGTATGCTTTTGTTTCCTTTTAGCATGCCTTATAAATTTTTGTTGAGAGCCAGACATGATATGTAGGATAATAATAGAAACTGAAGGAGGTAGGTCTTTTGCATGAGGTTTTATATTTCTCTAACTAGGAATTAGGTTGTGTTGACTGTTTGCTGTAGCTGTAGGTGCCAGAGGTTTCAGTTTCCTATAGTGTTGTTTTTGTTTCCCTTTTTATCTTCTGGTTTCCCTAGAAATACCTTCTTAAATATTAGTCTGAGCCTTATAGTTTTTTTTTTGTTTTTTTTTTTTTAGCTATAATCCTGTTACTATATAGGAGCCCTGTTGATACGGTGGTAAGGTGTGGGAAGTAAAGAAATAGTCTATGATCCTATGTGAGTTTTTTTAAGATTTTATTTTTAAGTAATCTCTACACCCAACGTGGGGCTCAAATTTACAGCCCCAAGTTCAAGAGTCACATACTCTTTGGACCGAGCCAGCCAGGCAACCCTATAATTCTATGTTTAGATATCAATCTCTTACTTAGCCTGTGCCCCGGGACCTCCACAAGTGCTTCTCAGCTTCTCTTCCCCCCCACTATGGGTATGTCAGTAAGGCAAAAGGGGGCAGGAATTGGGTAGTTTTCATTTCTCCAAGTTGGATGAGGCTCTGATGAAGTCTTTTCCTTTGCTAGATAGGCTTTTCTTGTGGAGAATTCTATGGACTTGTTTCAAAATGTTACTTTTTCCTTACTCCAGCCAAGGAGAAGGAGATTTTTCTTTGATTCTCACTGTGAGAAACTTGTGGGGCGTAAAACCTTGGAAAGTGTTATCAGCCTCCTCAGACTAGATCCCCAGGAGTTTTAAACTCTCAAACTAGTCCACAGTCAGCCCCCAGCAACTTGTTCAAGTTACCATTTAAGTGTTTACATCAATTCCTGACTTCTGTGCCTTCTACTTTGGTTAGCTTATCTATATTCTCTGTTTTTAACATTCTTTCTAGTTTCTTGGATGAGTGTCCTCTGGCCTCAGTATCTCAAGGATCTAGGAAAAGTCCATTATTTTTCAGGTTTTTCAACTTTTATTTTGTTGAGAGAGAAGAGTGATGACTTCCAAGTTTTTTACATGTTGGAGTGGAACCTGGAAGTAATCCTATATTTAAAAAAAAATGTGTAGTATTCCACTGTACGGATATACCAAAATTTATTTCATTTGTTCCCCACTGTTAGATGTTTAGGTTGCTTCCTTTCTTTTATATGGCAAGCCATGCTCTAATAAACTCTCCTTGAATAAACTGCAATTTTGATTTTAATGGCTATTTCTCAGTTATATATATCTCCTGTAATTACCCAGAGATTAGGGAATTGGCATACTTAAACCAGAAGACTGGATTTAATTCTTAGTACTTTCACTTATTAGGTAATCTTGGACCATTTTACTTCTGATCAGTTTCCTCATTTGTAAAATGTGAATGATAACCACCACCTGGAAGAGCTGTTGTAGGATTAAAGATACATTAGAAGGTATTTGTAAACTGTGAAACACTATGTAAAAGTTAGGTAACTTAGGTATATTATGATATAAACTCTGAGGCTTAATAATAATCAAGCACCTTGGTAATTAACTAGCTTGAGACCAGGCTGCCTAGGACAGTGTTTTGAAAGTAAATATTATGATTTATTGATAATTCTGAGAAAGGGGGCACAGTTGATCCTGAGGGAGATAGCTAAGTAACAAGTACACCTCAAAAACTTGATAGACTAATATGTTGCTGGGAGTTGATATGAAATATTGTTTAACATATGATACAATACATTAGGTTTTATGAAGATAACTAAGAAAAATAAGGAAAGCTGTTTTTATATAGTTCTGCAACTGGGCAGGCATTCAGTATATTTCTGAAACACTTGATAAGGCTATTAATCAGATAGAATTCAGATATTTCACTTATTTCAATATTATTCTCCAAATAATATTGTAATTTTTAAGGTAGCATAGTTTTTAGTGACTTGACACTCAGAAGCGTGATCCGTGGACCAGTAGCAGCTTGTTAGAAATGCAGAATATTAGGCCTACTCCATATCTGCTAAATCAGAAAGTACTGAGTCAGTTTAACAAGATCCCTGGGTAACTGGTATATACTTTAATGTTTCAGAATCTCTGACTTACTATGCATAAATCTTGCAAGAGAGAAAGACTGTTGTCAAGGTTTTTAACTATATAGTATCTCTGAATAGCTTACGGCTTAAAGAGAGAAGTGCATCCTGGGTTAAGTGTAACTTTACCAGTATTGACAAAATGGTGCTAAACAGAAAGATGCACTAATCTATTTTTAAATTCTTAGACACTTGGGGCACCTGGGTGGCTCAGTTGGTTATGTATCTGCCTTCAGTTCAGGTCAGGATCTCAGGGTCATGAGATCACCCTGCAGGGGGCTCCCTGCTCAGTGGGGAGTCTACTTCTCTCTCTCCCTCTCCCTCTGCCCCCTCTCCCCCCCACCATGTTCTCTCTCTCTCTCTCTCAAATGAATAAATCTTTAAAAAAAAAATAAAATCTTATACACTTAACAAAGATGAGGATAGGCTATTGCAAATCTAATGATCTATAGGTCAATATTGAAATTAAAAAAAAGAAAATTTGGTTGATTTTTAAACTTGTAAAATGTGGTAATGGTTCCTTTATCTGACTTCCCTGAGAATTGAGAGATTCCACTTAAATGTCTTTTCTAAAAATTATATCTTCTCCCTTTAAAAGTAAAATTTGTTTTTAATTTTTATGGGAACAGTTCTGAAAGTATTATACAGTTCTCTATTTCCTTAAAAAAAAGTATATGGAATGTAATATAATTTTTTCTTAGTGATAAAGATTCCTTGTCATCTACTGAAGCCTTATATGTATAGATGCTCTGGGTTAAACTGGTTAATTGACTCATTCATGAAAACCTATTGTTATTCTAGTTTATTGTAATACAAAGATGTTGGTTATTAGAGGATATAGGATTATTTATCCATATAATAAGTTATCCTACATTGCTGGCCTACATTATTGTGTTTGACACTTTGAACTTCCTTTTTTTAAAAAAAGATTTTACTTATTTGAGGGAGAGAGGAAGAGAATGAATGGGGGGGTGGCAGAGGGAGAGGGAGAAGCAGACTCCCCTCTGAGCACGGAGTTCCACATGGGGCTCAATCCAGGACCCTGGGATCATGGCCTGAGCTGAAGTCAGACGCTTAACTGACTGAACCACCCGGATGCTCCTGAACTTTCTTAATGTTTCTCTGTCATTGTTACATGCCTGCTTCTAATAGCTTCCCTGTCTAAATTGTCACTTCTGATCTACTGCATTCCAGGAAACCAAATGAGATTATATATCTTTGGAGGGTCTTGGCCTCTCTGTTAATTAATTAATTAATTAATACTTATTGAGCAACTGTTAGGTGCCAGATTCTGCTAAGTGCTGAGTATTCAGGGGGGAACAAAACAAAATCCTTGCTCATGTGGGGCGTACATTCTAGTGGGGGAGATAGGCAATAAACAAATACCAATGTGGTATAATGATAGGTGGCAATAAGTGCTATGAGGAAAAATAAAGCAGGGCATAGATATAGAAAGTGATAGGAGGAGCCACTACTTTCAGTGAGGGGAGCAGAGACCTGAATGAAGTAAAGTGAGATGTAATAGTTTTTAAAAGAAGAGTACAAAAATTTAGTGCATAGACAGGGCCTTCCTCTTTGCCTAGAATCCTCAGGTGTTTACTTAAGGTACACATTTTAAGTATTTCTGCAGTTTTGATTTTGTTGTGTAACATGGGAACCAAAAGTATGGTTACCATCACCATCTAAAAATTTTTATGCTAACTTCTGGGATGAAAGGCAGGCTGAAAGATGAAGTTTAGATGATAAAATGTTGGAACTTTTAGAACTTTAAAAGGTTTAAAAGAACCATTATAATACAGTAATCTAAATTAGAATTGCTGTAGAGAATGTAGGACATAGATTGATTTAAAATAACACTAAGAAATGTGTGCTGTAAGCAGTCGCCTGGAGAAACAGAATGGCTTCCCATTTGGCTGTACTACTCCTGACTTCATAGTGACACCAGTAATAACAGTACCATTTTTTTGAGCCCTTATTATATGCTAGGCACTGTGATAGACATACGTGATAATATAATCCTCAACCTGTGAAAGGTGGAGTTCTAATTTTTATGAGGTACAAATTAAGCTTTGAGCATAGGCTGCTGCAGAATCCTTCAGTACTAGCCAAAATTGAATTGCCCATTCTCATAATGCTTATACCTGACTTAAGCTTTCTCTAGATGTAGGGGGAAAATGGAATTATTTTGATTTATTTGTTAGGTAGCAAAACTGGAGGTATGTGTTGGAGATTGGTTCCAGAGTTCAAGCCATGCGCAGAGTAAAATATTGTACCAAATTAGTGTACCATCAAAGGAATTAAGTGAAAATGACTATATCATATTCCTTTGATGAGCCTGCAGTTATTTTTGCCAGTAATTCACACACAATCAAAAGATTAGCGAATTGATTAATAAGGAATCCAGTACTTTGCTTTAATTTACAGGTGATCTCAAATTCTAAGTGATTTGGTGCTATTACCAGAAATAGAGAAGTCCAAACTATGAGTACATTTTCTTTTTGGGGAGTCATGGAAAATGAATTTGAATTTGGATGTGTTGAATTTGGGTTAATGAGACATTTTTGTGTTGTTGTCTGGCAGACTGATAGCACAGGATTAAATATTTATAGGGATGTTGGGGTTGTTTGTGTAAGTAATTTTGAGGTGGTAGTTCAAGATTTGAAAATAGATGGGTTTATGAAGAAGAGAGTGTAGAAGGAATGGGGTGTAACAAAACTGTTGACTCCTGACTTAGTATTTACAAGTTAAGAATTAAAAGGAGAACCAGAAAAGGGATGCTGAAGGTGTGGTCAGAAAGGATATAATATGCTGCATTCTGATATGGCTGTGCTTTTGGGACCAGGAGGTAAGGTCTTGTGGTCTGGGGCTCTTTTTCTTTGAAGAGGCATCTGAAATGCTAGTGAGGTAGGAGGGGAAACAAAGCCAAAAGGTTGTTGATGGTTTTGAAAATAGAGGAGAGTGAAAGGATTACAAAGACTGTGTAAGGACAAAAATTTTATGATGAGAAATTGAAGGGGTAGGATAGAATATTTAAATCAGGAAGGAACATTTCAGAAATGGAGATCTTTGAGGTAGAACTGTATAAGAATGTGTACATAGACACTTCATATAGTTAGTAGAAGGGGAGGTGCTAACTCCTCAGTGCTCAGGTCTGGAAGTATTGACAGTGGAGCCCTCAAGAGAAGTGTGGTACACTTTGAAAAGCCTTGCTCTAATCTACATACTTCTGACACTTGGTTTGGGGTTGGCAAGCACTACATGCCATGTCATCTGAAGTGGAGATCTTGGAGGGGGGAAAGGAGTCATGGACTACTAGTGAGTGCTCGATTATAAGTGCATTCTCCTTGCTTGCAAAAATAAATCTTTTTCATTGTGATAAAGGCAGCCAACATCCATGTACCTATATCTTAGTCGATCAGTGTTAATATCATAAAAATCCTTATTTTCGTTGTCAGTCTAGTCATGGAAGTAAATGGAATAAAGCACGTCTCTACCGATTTGTCTATAAAGGTCTTGGTTTCATTCATTAGCATTAAAAAAGAAAATGTAAATTTCTTTTGTTGTAATGTTATACTAAATACAGAAAGATGACATTAATGACCTGCCATCAGTTGAACATGAATTTTAATCTATATTACTTGTGGTGGGGATGGATTTATGATTCCCCAACTAATTTTAAATTCATTAAATTCACTCATTAAAAGTCTTACTGTTATGTGAGCGGTCATGTTAGGGGCAGAAACTGCTGGTTAAAACAGTATTTACTGTAATATCCTCGTGGAGTCTTTTGTAGGGTAAAATGAGGTGATTGTTGTAAAAGGGCTTTTGAAGCAAGTCTATATTAATATAGAGTGTTACTAACGTCATAGGCCCACGGGACTAGGACTGTAGATAAGGCCGTCATTGACATTTTTATGAAATATGTAGTGGGGTATTTAAATGTTTCTAATTTAATAAATGACTAGACTAAATACTAAGTTATTTGTTTTGGTACCCATTAATTTATTTTTAACTTTAAAGTAACTCCCTGTATCAGTCATATTGAAGTTAAAGAAAGATGGTGATAACTTATTGAAAATGAAGTCACCTATTTTACTTAATATTTTTGTTTCTATTTGAATCTGGTTTTATTTGCAGCTGCATCCCCAAATAATGGTAGATTTATCTATAGTTAATTCTATTTGAGGATGACAGTAAAACATATAAATTCTTCAAGTTAAATATAGATGTATCTCACTTCAAGAAAATTTAATATGAACTCACTAATGGAGTGAGTGTAAATAAAAACAAGGAAAATAGGTCCAAGGACTAAGTCCTGCCTGAAGTACTCTAAGATTTAGACGTACAGAAGACGAGAAGGTGGTAGAGGCAAGCCAGGACCTTGAGGTCTCCTGAAAGCAGGATTTAAAAAGCGTTTTCAAGGAGTGAACACCTGTGTCAGATGTAGTTTAGAGGTTGAGTGAGAAGAGGCCTGAGAATTAGAGCAGATAACTGATAGTGGTGAGATGGTTTGGTACAATACTGGGAATGAAAGTCTGCATGGGACAGATTTAAGTAAGAAAGAGGAGAGAATCCAAGAACTCATTCAAGGAATATTCCCATAAAAGAGTGCAGAGAAATGGGAGAGGGGTTAAAATTGCTCGAGGGAGAAGTGAGCCCAAGAGAGGTATGTTTTTGTTTTTGATCTTTTTTTAAGAAGGATGAAATTATAGCATGTCTCTATGCTGATGGCAGTGATCCAGTAGAGGGAAAAACAGTGATGCAGAAGGAGTGGTTAATTAATCCCTACTGCTTAAATAGGATTTGGGAACTGGTCTGGAACTTGGCCACCGTGTGAAGTGGATTCTGTGGAAAAATACTTGACTTTGACATAGGCAAATTACAAATTTCTAGTAATCCAACTCATCTTCTATTTTATAGTTGTGCATTATTTTTAGTGATGGGATGGGAATTATTAAAGTTGTACACTTAAACCAGTTTTCCATAGTGATTATACTGTATTTACTTTCAAATCAATAGGACTGTTGTATGTGGACAGAGGATAGCCAAGCTCACCGATCTACCTGAACCTTTCTGAATTTGCACTGTTAATCTGTTAGTCTTTAAGATTTTTTGCTTGCATATTTCCAGAAAAATTTTTGAAAAACCATTCTCTTGCACATCGAAGTTGATATCTAATATTACTATTGTAAGTTTAAATCATCTATTTTTTGTTTATAGGTAATAGAAAATAAGCATTTTATAGCGTGATATGAGTATTGACTATATTGCAATAGTTAATGAATGCTATTTGATGAAATGGATTTTTGATAGCTTTATTGAAATATCATTGACATACAATAACACAATTGGATAAATTTTGACTTATGGATGCTTTCTTGAAACCATCATCACAAGATAATGAATCCCCCCAAATTTCCTAGTCTTTCTTTATATTTTCTGCATCCTACCTTTCCCTACACCTTCCACCAACCTCACCAACCTCACCAGTCCCAACTCCCACCCTAGGCAACCGCTAATCTACTTTCTTTTACTATAGGTCAGCTTGCATTTTCTAGAACTTTATATGAGTGGAATCATATAGTATATACTCTTTTGTTTGGCTCCTTTCACTCAACATAATGATTTTAAAATTCACCCAAGTTGTTTCATCCATAATTAGTTCATTTTATTACTGAATGGTATTTTATTGTATGAACACTATTCCAGTGGATACAGTTTGTTATTCATTCATCTGCTGATGGACATTTGGGTTGTTTTCAGGTTTTGGCTATTACAAATACAGCTGCTGTGACCATTCATGTAAAAGTCATTGTTTGGACATATGCTTTCATTTCTCCTGAGTTAAATATGTAGAAGTGGAATGGCTGGGTCGCATAGTAGGCATTTTTTATCTTTATAAGAACGTCCCAAGGTGTTTTTCAAAGTGATTGTGCCATCTTACATTTTTTTAAAAGATTTTATTTTTGTATTTGAGAGAAAGAGCAAGCAAGCATGAATCAGGGAGCGGGGCAGAGGCACAGGAAGAAGCAGACTCTGCTGATTGCAGAACCCAGTGCAGGCAGATCCCAGGACCCTGAGATCATGACCTGAGCCAAAGTCAGAGGCTTAACCAACTGAGCCACCCAGGCGCCCCAGCTGTGCCATTTTATATTTCTACAAGAAACTTATGAGTTCATTTGCTCTACATTCTTACCATTCTGATTTTAGCCATTTTAATATGTTTGTAGTGGTATCTCATTATGGCTTAAATTTGCATTTCCCTAATGACTAATGATCTTGATCATCTTTTCATACGCCATTTGTATATTTTCTTTTGTAAAGTGTTCAAATCTTTGGTTATATATTTATTGGGTTATTTGTTTTCTAATTGAATTTGCAGAATTTTTTATTCTGGATGCATGTGATTTGCAAGTATTTTCTCTTAACCTGTAGATTTTTCATTCTCTTAACAGTATCTTTCAAAGAGCAGAAGTTCTTAATTTTGATGGATTCTAGTTTACTGGTGTTTCATTTTATAGATTGTACTTTTGGTATACTTAGGAAATCTTTACCTAACCCAAGGTCACAAAGATTTTGGTTTTTTTGTAAGAAGTTATATTACTTTATATTCTACATTTAGGTCTATGACCCATTTGTACATGGTGTGAGGTAAAGATCAAAGTTTTTTTTTATGTGAAAAATTAATTGACCATATATATGTGGGATTATTTTTATAATAAGTATTGAATTCCAGTAGTATAAATCTGTCACTATTATTTTACTTTTTCAATGGGCTATCTAAGTTATTTATTTCTTCTTGAGTGAGCTTTAGTTGTGTCTTTCAAGGAATTTGTTCATTTCACTTGAAGATGTTGAATTTATTAGGATAAGTTGTTTATAATATTCCCTAACTATTCTTTTTTAAAAATATTTATTTATTTAAGTGATCTCAATTTACACCCAATGTGGGGCTTGAGCTCATGACCCTGATGAGATCAAGAGTTGCATGTTCTTCCGACTGAGCCAGTCAGACGCCCTCCCTAACTATTCTTTAATATCTATAGAATTTATAGATAGGAGTGTGTTATCACACTACGCATTCTGGATATTGGCAATTTGTATCTTTTTTTTCTTCCCTGATCAGTCTGGTTAATGGTTTATCAGTTTTACTGATGTTCTCAAAGAACCAGCTTGTGGTTTCATATTTTTTTTTCTTCCATTATTTTTCTGCCTTCTGCTCAGATCATGATCCTGGGGTCCTGGGATGGAGCCCCACCTCAGGCTCCCTCTCTCTCTCTGCCCCTCCCACCCACTTGTGCTCTTTCTCTCGCACTCTCTCTCAAATAAATGGTGTTTTTGAACTTCTATATTCTTATTTTCTGTCTACTTGTTCTATCAATTATTGAAAGAGATGCTGAAATTTCTGATTAACAGTGGTGTACTTTATTTTTCCTTGAAGTTCTATCTTTGCTGTACTTTAAAGCTATTTTTATTATTTTTTTAAAGATTTTATTTATTTGAGAGCGAGAGGGCAGGGGGAGGAGCAGAGGGAGAGAGATAAGCAGACTCCACACTGAATGCAGAACTCGGCCTGATCCCGTCATCCTGAGACCATGAGGGGTGCCAAAACTGAGTCGGATGCTCAACCGACTGAGCCACCAGGTGCCCCCAAAGCTATTTATTCTAAGTTGCATAAACATTTTAGATTTTTGTGTCTTTTTGATGAATTGATTATTATTATGAATGATCTCTAGCTCTAGTAATATTCTTTGACTTTTTGTCTGATATTAATAGTCGCTCCAACTTTTTATTCATTAGCATTAGCATGATATGTCATCTTCCATTCTTTTACTTTTAACCTATTTCTGTTTTCATATTTAAAGCAGATTTCTTGTAGGCAGCATATGGATGGGCCTTGCTTTTTTTTAATCCAGTCTGACAATCTCTACCTTTTTATTGGCATGTTCAGATCATTTATGGTTAACATGATTATTGATATGATAGAGTTTAAATCTGTCATGATATTTTGCTGTTTGTTTTCTTGCTGTCCTGACTGTTCATCAATCCTATTTATCTCCTTGTTTGTCTTTTTTTAGATTGAGTAGTGTGGTTTTTTTTTTTTTTTTAACTGATTCCTTACTGATTGTATTTGGTCTCCTTTGTTGGCTTAATAGTTATAACTCCTTGTGATATTTTAGTGTTTGTTTTATAGTTAATAGTATACATTTTTAACTTAACCATAGTTTATTGTCAGGTGGAATGGTGAGTTTTTCACAAATTAATTTATCCAGCTTTCAGATTAACATTGTCATTTTGGGCTCATATTCCTTTAAATTTTGAAGTCATATCCACCTGATTCAAATCCTAGCCATGCTACTTACTCACTGTAGGATTACTTACACTTTCTATGCCTTAATCTTCTCATCTATAAAGTAGAGTTCAACTCTTTCATACTCTTTTGTGAGATAGAAAGCATTTAGAATAGCATCTAACATGCAGCACTATAATTGGTAGCTACTTTTATTAAAAATGATGTTGATCAAAATGTCTTATGAATTTTAGTTATCTTATTCTACTTCTCAACCTCCCTACTTAAGATACTTATGACTTCTTTAGGTTAGTCACTGGTCTGCTATTCTTCTTTTTCCAATTTGAATCAATCCTGCCAAGTTAATCTTTCTCCAGTGTAACATCAATCATATCATGTCATTTCTCTGTTCAAACTATTTCTACCTAATTACTTACTTTCTCCAGGATTAAGGACAAACTCTTCATCCTGACAAGCAACATAGCCTATTGTATCTATCCTTCAACTTTCTTTAATTACTCTTTTAATTTTACTTGATATAGTTCAAACTGCAATTCTCTTTCTTCCTCCAATATGTACTGTACAGGTGACTCTTGAACAACATAGGTTTGAACTGCACAGGTCCACTTATATATGTATTTTTTACAGTACAGTACTGTAAATATATTTTCTCTTTTTTTACTATATAAATAATAAATTTTTTTTTTTAGGATTTTGTTTATTTGACAGAGAGAGACACAGTGAGAAAGGGAACACAAACCCGGGGGTGGGAGAGGGAGAAGCAGGCCTCCTGCTGAGCAGGGAGCCTGATGCAGAGCTCGATCCCAGGACCCCGGGATCATGACCTGAGCCGAAGGCAGACGCTTAACGACTGAGCCACCCAGGTGCCCCTAAATAATAAAATTTGATCATATGGTACTGACTTAGACCTTACTGAGTAGTTATTTAATATGAGTATATATGTTGTATTACCTTTCTAAAATTAGAGAAATTCTAAATTCTGAAACACATTAATTCCCAAGGGTTTCAAAAAAAGGGTTTGTGGATCTAGAGTCATTTACACTAAATAACGTCTCTTTTCCCACTACAAGATTATAAGCTGTGTGAGGGCAGAAATTGAGACTTATTGCTCATCTCTTTGTCTCTCAGTTTAATGGTTTACAGGTAATAGTTTGAAAAAATATTATTGAATTGACCTTAAGTTTCTATCTACCCTAAAAATGTGGGAGACGTGGGAATTGCCAGATCATCTCAGATCCTAGTAAGGGAGATAAGACATATGTTGGCTCATGATGAGGTACCATAATGTAAGTGACATACAAATAGTATACGGACTGAAATAATCTGTGGAAGTTCCACCAAAGAGGTGACATTTAGCTATAACAGTGACTATCATTTGTATAACACCTACTGTATTAGGCTCTTAATGTGTATTATTATTATTATTATTATTTTACTTGAAGTAGAGTTGACACACCATGTTACATTAGTTTCTGGTGAGCAACATAGCAATTCAGCAACTCTGTATGTTATGCTTACCACAAGTGTAGCTACCATCTGTCACCATACAATGTTATTACAATGTCATGGACTATATTCCCTAATCCCATGATTTATTCATCCAAAACTGGAAGCCTGTAAATCCCACAAAAATCTTGTGGTAAAACAGATGCTCAGAGATGTTAAATAGCTCTCAATCTTAAGTAGTTTAAGATTGGGTTCATTCGTTGAAGAGAGAATGGCATGAACAAAAATCTGTAAATGAATAGGCACAATATATAGAGAGAATTAGTCTCTTTAAGAGTATATCTACATAATACTGTAGTCAATCTGAAATATAGTTATTTGTTGAATAAGATGTTAACTGTTCTCTAGTTGCTGGGATTTGAGATGATTTTTATTTTTATGTATATGAATATTTCCCAAATTTCCTTCAAGAAACATATTGATGTAACCAGCAGCAGTAAATGTTATTTCACAAAATTAAAAGGTTGGTTGTTTCTGAATATATTTGGAACACTTCGTTCACTGCTAACTACTGTTTGATACAATTTTTTTAAATTAGTGACCTACTTAAATTTAGTTCACTATTTTAATTTGCATGCCATACAGACATGTTATTCCCCTTTAAAATAACTGACCTTAGAAATTCCCTCTTTTCAACTGCCTGAAAAACAACCATTATTTAAAAATCTATTTCAACACAGTTACTGCTTTAATGCCAGAAACAGTGTAATCTTGTCTTTGGAACTACACTGTGCTGTGTTTGGGAATTAGTATATAAATTTCATTTCTGTGTGTTTCAACAAGTATTTAACCTGGCAAATACTCTTATAGTGAAATAGGAAAAGTGAAAAGCCTATTGTGAAGTCACAAAGTCACACTAGCAGTGTTATGATTACCCTGTGTTTCGAAGTAGCAAAATGGTTATCCTAGATACTCTAGGCACATAGGAACTAGGTTTTATTTGTCAGACAATTAATAATTTAGGTGATGGTGACAGGTACTTATTTTCAGGTAATAAATTTTATTTTCATGTTCAGTATTGACCCTGGAGACCTTTTCATTTTAATTCCCTGTGGTGAATTTAGTTTTGTCCCTTCTTCTTTCACTATCTGCTATTGGAGAATAAACCAATATGGTGCCATACAGAAAGTAAACATTGCTTATTTTTTAAATACTTACTGAATACTTGCTTTGTAGCAAGCAATATGCTAAGTATTGGGACAGTAATTAATGAAACATAGATTCTACTCTCAGGGCATTTATAGTCTCGTAGGAAAGATATAACAAATAAGTAAATATATATTTATAAGTTGAAAACATGCTATGAAGGAAATAAATAGGACACTATAATAGGATAACAAGGGGATCTATTTAAGAGGAATTAGGAAAGGCCTTTCTGAGCCTTGAGAAATGAAAAGGAGCCAGAAATGCTAGGGGGAAACAGTGCATACAACGGCCCTACAGTGGAAAAGAGTGGTGTGCCAGGAAAGAGTGTGTTATAGGATCACTAGGATCTTGTAATCAATTTCCAGACAACATAGGATGATACAGTGGGAAAAAACATTGAACTATATAATACCTGATTTCCAGTTTTGATTCAGCTGTGTATAAGTAAGAGTATTTTGGGCTAGTTACTAGCTTCCTAAACTTCAATTTCCCTTCGTGTAAAGTAGGAATACCCTATCTCTCCCTTAAGGACTTTTTGTAAGGACTTATTTTAATGATTAAATACATAAAAACATACACATCTACATGTATATAGCATTTATCAAAGTTCCTGGCACAAAGTAAGAGTTTTATTTTCCAAAAGACCTTAACATAATACACAATATGTAGGTCTGTGTAGATTGCAAAAATGACCAAATAAGCAGCTTGGCTTGTTATATCACCTATTTTTCTCATGAATGTTTCTCTTTTCCCAGCTATACCCCATGATACCCCTTATATCTAATTTTGCATTACTGCATCCGTATTCCATTTCCTTTGATAAAATCGTGGCCTATCCATTTGACTTTTGTACCTTGCTCCCTTTATTTATTTCTAGAATTCGTGCCCCTTGTGAGGAACCTACCAGAGGAAGTAGAGGGGTGCTAAGTCTTCTAGAATACTGTACTCCAACTTAATCATGCATCCTGACTACCTGCGATCTTGTTAAAAAGCAGATTCTGATCAGAAGCTCCAGGGTGGGACTAAAATTCTGTAGTTCTTACAATTTCCTAGGTGATGTTAATGCTACTGATGCTGGTTTTAGGACCACACTTTAAATGAGCAATGCTATAGAAGGTCTAAGCCAGAAGGAAGTAGTTAAAAAAATATTGCCTTAAAGGAGACTTAAATGATAATTTTTTAAAAATAAAAGCTCCCTTGCTTTTTCTATCATGTGACGACACAGTAAGAATACAGCCATCTATAGATTAGGAAGGGGGCTTTGATCAGACATCTTGATCTTGGACAGCCTTGATCTACCTTGATACTGGACTTCCCAGCCTCCAGAACTGTGAGAAATAAATTTCTGTTGTTTATAGGTCATCCAGTATATGGTATTCTGTTACAGCAGCTCAGAGGGACTAAGACAGTAGTTTGAATAAGAAGAGATGGAGAGGAGACAGACATCTAAATAAAATATCTTCTTGGTTCCTAATGTGGCTGGAACCCTTTTATGACTTTTTGAAAATGGTGGTAAAGTATACATAACAAAATTTATCATTTTAACCATTTTGAAAGTGTATAGTTCCTTGGCATTACGTACATTCACATTTTTTATGACTTAAAAATACTTTCTTTTTTAGAGCAGTTTTAGGTTTACGGCAAAATTGAGCACAAAATACAGAGAATTCCCACATTCACCTTTAGGTCACACATGTACCGCCTCCCCCAGTATCAACATCTCAACATCCTGCACCACAGTGGTACATTTGTTACAGTCAGTGAACCTACACTCAAAGTCCATAATTTACTTTAAGGTTCAATCTTGGTGTTATATATTCTGTAGATTTTGACAAATGTATGATAACATGTATCTACCATTTTAGTATCATACAGAATGCCCTGAAAATCCTGTGTTTTGCCTATTCATCTTTCCCCTCCTCCCTAACCCCTGACAACCACTGATTTTTTTACTGTGTCCATAGTTTTTCCTTTTTCAGAACATCATCTAGTTGGAATCATACAGTATGTAGCCTTTTCAGATTGGCTTCTTTCCCTTAGTAATATGCATTTAGGATTCCTCCATATCTTTTCATGGCTTGTTAGCTTATTTCTTTTTAGCATTAATATTCCATTTTTTGGATATACCATACCCTGTTTATGCACTCACCTGTTGAAGGGCATCTTGGTTGCTTCCAAGTTTTGCAATTATGAATAAAGCTGCTATAAACATCTACGTGCAGGTTTTTGTGTGGACATAAGGTTTCAACTCATTGGGTATGATTGCTAGATTATATGGTCAGGGTTTGTTTAGTTTTATAAGAAACTGCCAAACTGTCGCCCAAAGTGGCTGTACCAGTATGTGTCCTCACCGATAATGAGATTTTCTGTTGTTCCACATTCTCTTCAGCATTTGTATTTTGTCATTGTCTCAGATTTTGGCCGTTCTAATAGGTATGTGGTAGTATCTCATTTTAATTTGCAGTTCTCTAACAACTTAGGTTTTGCATCTTTGTATATGTTTATTTGCCATCTGTGTATCTCTTTTTGGCAAGCTGCTTAGGTCTTTTACCCAGTTTTTAACTAGTTTTTGTTAGTTTTCTTACTGTTGAGTTTTAAGAGTTCTCTGTATATTTTGGATAACAGTCCTTTTTCAGTGTTTTGTGAATATTTTCTCCCCGTCTATGACTTGTCTTCTCATTTTCTTGACCATGTCTTTCACAGACCAGAAGTTTTTAATTTTTGTAAAGTCTAGCTTATTATTTTTTTTATGGATCTGGTGTTGTATCTAAAAGGTTATCACCAAACTCATGGGCAGCTAGATTTTCTTCTGTGTTATCTTCTAGGAGTTTTATGGTTTTGCATTTTACATTTAGGTCTGTGATCCATTTTGAGTTAATTTTTGTGAAGGGTATAAGATCTGTGTCTAGGGGCAACTGGGTGGCTCAGTTGGTTAAGTGTTTGCCTTTGGCTCAGGTCATGATCCCCGGGTCCTGGGATCAAGCCCCATGTCGGGCTCCCTGCTCAGCGGGGAGCCTGCTTCTCCCCCTTCTCCTGGCTTGTGCTCTCTCGCTATCTCTGTCTCTCTCTCTCAAATAAATAAAACCTTTTTTAATAAAAGGTCTGTGTTTAGATTCTTTTTTTTTTTTTTGCATGTGGGTGTTCAGTTGTTCCAGCACCATTTATTAAGAAGTCTTATCTTTGCTTTATTGTATTGTTTCTCCTTTGTCAAAGATAATACATATATTTATGTGTATATTCTATTTCTGGGTTCTCTATTTGTTCCACTGATCTATTTGTCTATTCTTTCATGAATACCACACTGTGTTGATTACTGTAGCTTTATAGTAAATTTTGAAGTCAGGTATATCAGTCCTCTAACTTTGTTCTCCTTCAGTATTGCATTGGCTATGCTGATTCTTTTGCTTTTTTGTGTAAACTTTATGATCAATTTGTCAATAGCCATTAAATAACGTGCTAAGATTTTTATTAGGATTGCAGTGAATCAATAGATCAAGTTGGGAAGAACTGACATTCAACAGCATTGAGTCTTCCTATCCTTGAACATGAAATTTTTCTCCATTTATTTAGTTCTTTGATTCTTTTTAATTATGTTAATCACCATACATCATTAGTCTTTGATGTAGTGTTCCATGATTCATTGTTTGCGTATAACACCCAGCGCTCCATTTAGTACGTGCCCTCTTTAATACCCATCATCAGGCTAACCCATCCCCCCACCCCCCTCCCCTCTAGAACCCTCAGTTTGTTTCTCAGAGTCCATAGTCTCTCATGGTTCGTCTCCCCCTCCGATTCCCCCCCCTTCATTTTTCCCTTCCTACTATCTTCTTTTTTTTTTTTTTTTAACATATAATGTATTATTTGTTTCAGAGGTACAGGTCTGTGGTTCAGCAGTCTTACACAATTCACAGTGCTCACCATAGCACATACCCTACCCAATGTCTATCACCCAGCCACCCCATCCCTCCCACCCCCCCACCACTCCAACAACCCTCAGTTTGTTTCCTGAGATTAAGAATTTCTCATATCAGTGAGGTCATATGATACATGTCTTTCTCTGATTGACATATTTTGCTCAGCATAATACCCTCCAGTTCCATCCACATTGTTGCAAATGGCAAGATGTCATTCCTTTTGATGGCTGCATAATATTCCATTGTGTATATATACAACATCTTTATCCATTCATCTGTTGATGTACATCTTGGGTCTTTCCATAGTTTGGCTATTGTGGACATTGCTGCTATAAAGATCGGGGTGCACATACCCCTTCGGATCACTGCATTTGTATCTTTGGGGTAAACACCCAGTAGTGCACTTGCTGGGTCGTATGGTAGCTCTGTTTTCAACTTTTTGAGGAACCTCCATACTGTTTTCCAGAGTGGCTGCACCAGCTTGCATTCCCACCAACAGTGTAGGAGGGTTCCCCTTTCTCCGCATCCCTGCCAACATCTGTCGTTTCCTGACTTGTTAATTTTAGCCATTCTGACTGGTGTGAGGTGGTATCTCATTGAGGTTTTGATTTGGATTTCCCTGATGCTGAGCGATGTTGAGCACTTTTTCGTGTGTTTGTTGGCCATTTGGATGTCTTCTTTGGAAAAATGTCTGTTCATGTCTTCTGCCCATTTCTTGATTGGATCATTTGTTCTTTGGGTGTTGAGTTTGATAAGTTCTTTATCGATTTTTTAAATCAGAATTTTATAGTTTTCCTCCTACAGATTTTATGTGTATTTTGTTAGATTTATACCTAAGTATTTTGGAGTTTTGGATGCCAATGTTAGTGCTTTTAATTTCAAATTTTAATTGTTTATTATTGTATATAGAAAAACAATTTGAGTTTTGTGTATTAAACTTGTATCCTGGAACCTTGCTATAATTGCTTTTTAGTTCCAGGAGGTTTTTTTGTTGATTCTTTTGTATTTTCTGTGTAGACAGTCATGTCATCTGTGAGTAAAGACTTTTATTTTTTATTTTTTATTTTTTTATTTCTTCCTTCTCGATCTGTATATTTTTTTCTTTTTTTGTCTTAATTGCATTAGCTAAGACTTTCAGTATAATGGGATGAGAGGGGACATCTTTTCCTTTGTCCCGATCTTGGCAGGAAAGCTTCTAGTTTCTCACTGTTAAGTATGATGTGAGCTATAGGTTTTATGTAGATGTTCTTCGTCAAGTTGAGGAAGTTACCTTCTGTTCCTAGTTTGCTGAGTTTATCATGAATGGGTATTGGATTTTGTCAAATTTTTTTTCTGTATCTACTGATGTGATCCTGTAATTTTTCTTCTTTAGCCTATAGATGTGATGGATTACATTAATTGATTTTTGAATATTGAATCAGCCTTTTGTAACTGGAATGAATCCCACTTGGTTGTGGTGTATAATTTTTTATACATTTTTGAATTCACTTTGCTAATTTTATTGAGGATTTTTGCATCTGTGTTTATGAGAGATACTGGTCTGTAGTTTTCTTGAAGTGTTGTTTTCCACTTTTTGTTTTAGTGTAACTCTAGCTTCATAGAGTTAGGGAGTATTCCCTGTACTTCTGTCTTTCATTTTACGACTTTTGAAGAAGAAATATGCTGTCTGCCTGGCATATCTTAGTTTATATCTTGCTTATCTTGAGAATACTGTACAATGAAAAAGCAAAAATGTGATTAGGTCAGAGTGGACTCTCACAGAAGAGTAATCATGGAAAAAATAGGGGAAGTAAAGTAGAATTTATCTCCCTATGTTCTAGGACCTGTCCCTAAAAATAGAAAATTTTTTTCATACCCATCTAATCATTCTTGATGTGTTGACATCACTTTTACTCTTTAAAAACACTTTGAATTAGTTTTCTGAAATATACTCACGTAAGTTTCCAATAATCACTTCAGATACGTTTATGAGACAGAATTCTGAATTTCATCACTTATGTGTATTCTTTCAAAATTGCCTAACAATAAACTTTGGATTTATTAAGTTCAGGTGGTGGTAACCACGTCTCCTCATTGCATGTTTTGTTTTGGATCCCTTTTCTTTATTTGCTTATGTGTATAAAAATATTAATTGAGGTCTTCCCATATGGGCTAGGTTCTAACTAAAATGTGTCCTTCCACTGTGATTAGGTTAAGGCTGTGCCATGGTTCTTGCTGTCATATAGCCTGTTCATAGAAGATAAAGTAACATTGTTCATCATAGTAAATGAGAAATCTGGAATGCAGACATCTTTGTAATAATGCATTAAAATGCATTAAATGTAATCTGTATGATACTGTATTTTATTAGGCATATAAGCAACAGAATCAAAACATTGAAAAATATGTTGGGAGGGAAAAGTAGAATTTAGAAAGAAGGGACTTAAGTCTCTGCCTATCAACTCATCTTCCTTGCTGTCATTCAGCCAGTTTGTAGACTACCACTTCCTTGAACATTTCTTCAGATACAAGAGAGGTCACAGCTCCTGAAATTTACTTTTGGCAGTCAAACGGATCCCTCTCATTTTTCACTTCAGAAGTACCCTTAACTCTTCTCCTACCTCTCTCTCCCTCCCCCGAGGTCCTTAAAACAAACTTAGGTATATTACCCAAGAGAAACAAAAATAATATGGCCACACACAGCCTTGTACAAAATGCTCGTAGTAACTTTATTTGCAATAACTCTAAACTGAAAATAATCCTATGTCCTTCAACAGATGAATAAACTATGATGTATCCATACAATGAAATACTATTTGATAAAATGAATGAATTATTGATACATGGAACAATACTGATGAATCTCAAAATAATTAGGCTGAATGGTAAGAAGGCAGGCATAAAAAAGGCAAGTCAGTGGTTGCTTTTGGATATGGGTGGAGGGAGGGATTACCAAGGGACACAAAATATAAGGGGTGACTGGTGATTTCAACAGTGCTAAACTGTGGTAAAATTGTTTTAAAACGGATCAAACTGTACACTTTATGTGCAGTGTATTAGTTTTCTCTTGCTGCTTAATGAATTACCACAAATTTTGTAGATTAAAACAACTCCTGTTAATTATCTAACAGTTTCATAGGTCAGAAATCTGGGTGGGTGGGGTGCCTGGACTGCTCAGTCGTTAAGCATCTGCTTAGGCTCAGGTCATGATCCCAAGGTCCTGGGATCCAGCCCACATCCAGCTCTCTGCTCTGCGGGAAGCCTGCTTCTCCCTCTCCCATTCCCCCTGCTTGTGTTCCCTCTCTGTCAGATAAATAAGTAAAATATTAAAAAAAGAGAGAAAAGAAAAGAAAGAAAAAATAAAACGAGAGAAAGAAAGAAAAGAAAGGAAGAAAGAAAGAAAAATAAAAGGAAGGAAGGGAAGGAAAGGAAGGAAGGAAGAAATCTGGCTGGGCATGTCTGTTTTTCTGCTTAGGGTCTCACAAGGCCAAAATCAAGGTGTCAACTGAGTTAGTTTCCTTTCTGGAGGCTTTGGAGAAACATCAGCGTATAAGCTCATTCAGGTTGTCAGAATCCATTTCCTGCAGTTATAGAATTCAGATTCCTGTTTTATTCCTGGCTGTCAGGTTGCCCTTAGCTGCTGGGGGCCACACTCAGGTCCTTTTCAAAAAGTGGCCCCCTCCATCTTCAAGCCAGCCATGGCAGGTGAATCTCCCTCATGCTTTGAATCTCTTGACTTCCTCTTCTGCTATCAGCTGGAGAATACTCTGCTTTTAAAGGGCTCATGTGATTAGAGTAAGCCCACGTATATAATCTCCCTACATTAGGTTAGCTGATTAATGGCTATAATTACATCTTCAAAATCTCTCTTAACATGCAATATAACATAATCATAAAAGTAGCACTAGGGGGAGGAGATTTGGGGGCCATCTAAGAATTCTGCCTATTACATGTAGTATATCATGCCTCAGTAAGGTTTATATATTTTTCCTAAAAGTAGGACAAAAAACCAAAAAGTAATAGTAATGATAATAAATGCTTGTAAAGGGATGATTGTGAGACTCAAATAGAATGTAGATTATTCTCACTGGTTTGATTTAGCATAGCATTTCCATGTCCAAATCAGGGAATAAAACTAAAATGTTAATAATATTTGTATTTTCTTTCACTTGTCATGAGAGAAAACAGTAGAAAAGTGAGGATGTGACTAAGAATTGAACATGATAGAAGAGGTGATTTTGTAAGTTTCACAAATTGACTCAAAATTGTGATTAATATTGTGATTTAATGTATGTCTGTAAATATAAATTTAATATTTTAAAATATCTATTTTTATTTAAATTTGTATAATAGATGACTTAGTGTAGCTGTGCATTTTGTTGCTCTTGTTATTAGTTAGACCAATCATAGAATTCTTTAGTTTACAGAAATCTTACATTACAGAATGTAGGGAATAGTGTTTCTATAGCATGGAAGGGGTTTTATCTACTGATTGTTTACTTTCCAGAAAAGATTCAATCAAGAATAATATATTTAATATTTTATTATAATTATTACTTAATGGCCAAAGACTTTAGAAATTAAAATTTTTGATAGACTAGATGAAACTTTAGAATAAAATGTGATTAGTCTTGCTTGGGTCATCAAATTATTTAATGTCTTAATGTATAGGGGCACCTGGGTGTCTCAGTTGGTTAAGCATTTGACTCTTGATTTTGCTCAGATCATAATATCTTGGGCTGTAGGGTCGAGCCAAGTGTCAGGCTCCGCACTCCGCAGGGAGTCTGCTTGAAGATTCTTTCCTCCATCTTGCCCTCCCACTCACTCTCTCTTTAAAATAAATAAATCTTAAGAAGAATTATTAGTGTATAATACCAAGTGTTAGCAAGGATGTCAAATAGCTGGAATTATCATAAATTTCTGGTGGGGGTATAAATTTGGTTCAAGCACTTTGGGAAACCATTTAACGATACTAAACGATACAGACGTATGTGTATATATACCACATATATGATCCAGCAGTTTACTGCCTCATCCTTTCACATTTAGTCCAGAGGAAACAGTAAAATCTCTTTAAAATTCTCTAAAATCCACTGTTTGTGATCTTTTTCTCCTTAAGAAGAATCCTGTGTTCTTCCTTGAATATCAAAAAGTTCAAAATCTTCAATTTGATTGCATTTATCTTATATTTCTACCTCCATGTACCTTTCAAGCAAGTTTTCTCGTATTTCTTCCCTTATGCCTGACTTCACATATCTTGTCTCCTTGCCATTTTATCCATCTTGGGCATCAGTGCTGTCCAATAGAACTTTCTGCAGTAATGGTGTAATGTTCTGTAGCTGTGTTGTCAAATGTGGCAACCACAAGCCACATGTGGCTTTTGAGTACTTTAAATGTGGCTAGTTGACTGAAGAACTGATTTTTAAATGATTTAATTTTAATTTAGCTACATGGGGCTAGCAGTGAAATATAGCACAGGTCTGTTATCACTGTTGTCTTCCTTAACCTCTTTAGCTTGTTTTGATTTCATTCTCTTTGCTTACCTAATAATTTGTTTTATCCTACTTTTAAACCTTAGCTATCCATATGTTCAACTTTTATATTTTTAAGTTTTTGGCATATATCTTTGCTTCCTCATTATCTTGTAAGCTTTTGGGTGGTAAGGTATTTTACTTCTTTCATATCTCTTTTACCACCTATATTTTGATCATCATACATAATCTGGAGGTATTTGTTGAAGGAGGTAGTAATCTGGGAATTAGGAAACTTCAAAATACCACTGAAAAAATTGTGAAATTTGGGAGACTGACTTCTCAAGAATATAAAATAGATTTTAAAAATAGTAACAAATTAAAAATAGAAGAGTAGATTCAAAATCTGGAAACCTAAAATCTAATCATAGCTCTGCTGTCAATTTTGTTAATAGACAAGTTTCTTAACTTTTTCAGGTAAATTTGTTCATCTACAAAAATGAAAGATGAATTATTTGGCTTCCATATATTTTCCATATATTTAAGATTCTTAAAAATAGCTGGGTTTTCTGAATTGAAACCTATTAGCAGTGGGAATTAATGTCAGTACTAGTTATATTTTGTATTTTTTAAAATGTTCAGGAACAGAAAGTACATGTTGAAATGCCCAGTTTGAAATGCCAAAACACTCCTCTGTGTAGTGAAATGCCAAAATAAAAAATTATGTGAAGATCTCATGAGACTGCGAGTGGGCAGGAAAATAGCAAATCAACTTTTTCATAGCAAACGGTAAATGCAACTAAAGAAAAATTAAACTATATTCATATGATTACTTATTCCAAGTAATTAGTTGCAAATCCAGGAATGAAATTTAGGAGAAAATGTCAATCTGTTATAATGAGGGAAACAACTGAACTGGAAGTCGGAGTGAGATGATTATCCCTCCAATGCCAGTAATTAGCTTTAGGACAATATGTAGTAAAGTTTGAAAGCATATTTACTTCTGTGTTTCATAGCTTCATCTCTGGACACCTTCAGGACCATAGCATAAACCAAAGAGAATGCCCATATTCTTTTCAAAAGACCTAGAAATAATTCCATTATGTTTCATCCCACTGTTTTTCTGAGTCAGCTGGCAGAAGTACAAGCTGCCTTTGTGTTCTCTTATCTTCTGAACTCACATCTTGTATTGCTTTGAACAGTTCCTCATTTGACCCATTTCTCCATCTTTCTCAAATCCTTCCACTGTGCTCCAGAGAGCTTCTGCTTCTGTGACTTGCAAACTTCCCTATATATAGTTATTTTTGTTCTCTTTTCCAAACTTAAACCTTCAGTCTCCTTGCCTTAACTGATAACTGGCTAGTCCCTAAAATTAGTTTCATCTGTACCCTCTTGTGTGGGAGTGCTACCTAAATTCATACATCCCACATATATTAAACTTAGAAAAGACATGGGTATCTTCTTTGCTCTCTGATGTTGCTTCTGTATCATTTTTCCCACTTTAAAATGCGTCAAAGAGGGGTGCCTGGGTGGCTCAGTTGGTTGAGTGCCAACTCTTGACTTCCACTCGGGTCATGATCTCAGGGTTGTGAGATTGAGCCTTGTTGGGGGGGCTCCATTCTCAGTGCAGTCTGCTTGAGATATTCTCTCTCCCTCCCCCCCACATTCTCTCTTGCACTCTCTCTCTCTAAATAAATCTTTAAAAAAATTAATCATCGAGTACTGTCAATTCTATCTCTTCGTGATTAATGTTGGTGAGAAATTATAATAGTAGTAATATTTATTGTGCACTTACTATGTAACAGGGACTTCCCCCCAGCTTTCTTGAGATGTAAGTAACATATAACAGTGTGATAATTTGATACACATATATTGTGAAATGATTACCATAATAGCACACCCAGCACTTCACATAATTGCCACTTTTTGTTGTGAGCACATTTAAGATCTACTCTCTTAGCAATTTTTAATTATATAATACAATATTGTTAACAGTAGTCATGCTGTACATTACATTCCCAGAACTTATTTGTCTTACAGCTTTAAGTTTGTACCCTTTGACCAACATTTCCCCATTTCTCTCAACCCCCAGGCCTTACCAAGCACCATTCTGCTCTCTGTTTTCTATGAGTTCAGCTTTTTTATTTTTATTATTTTTTTTAGTTCAGCTTTTTTTAGATTTCACATGTAAGTGAAATCATACTGTATTCGTCTTTCTCTGACTTATTTTACTTAGCATAATGCCCTCAGGGTTCATCCATGTTGTTGTAAGTGGCAGAATGTCATTTTTTATGGCTGAATAAAATTTCATCGTATATATTTACCACAACTTTTTTATCCATTCATCTCCCCATGGCCAGTTTGGTTGTTTCCGTGTCTTGGCTATTGTGAATAATGCTGCAGTGAACTTAGGGGTGCAGATATTTCTTTAAAATAGTGATTGCATTTTTTGGGATATATACCCAGAAGTGAGATTGCTAGATCATATGGTAATTCTATTTTTAGGTTTTTTTTTTTTAGCAACTTCCATACTGGTTCTCATAGTGGCTGTGCCAGTTTATAATCCCACCAACAATGCACAAGTTTTCCTTTTCTCCTCATCCTCACCAGCACTTACCTTTTGTATTTTGATAATAGCCATTCAGACATGTATGAGGTGATACCTCATTATGGTTTTGATCTGCATTTCCTTGAAGATTAGTGATGTTGAGCATCTTTTCATGTACCCATTGGCCATTTGTACATTGTCTTTAGAAAAATATCTGTCTATTCGTTCCTTTTCCTGTTTTTTGATTGGATTGTTAGTGGTTTTTGCTATTGAGTGTGTAAATTCCTTATATATTTTGGATAGTAACCCCTTACCAGATAAATGGTTTGCAAATTTTTTTTTCCATTCCATGGGTTGTCTCTTCATTTTGTTGATTTTTTTCTTTTTCTGTCCAGAAGTGTTTTAGTTTGCTGTAGTCACACTTGTTTGTTTTTGCTTTTGTTGCTTGTGCTCATAGTATCATATTCCTAAAATCATTGCCAAGACCAATGTTAAGGAGATTTTTCCTAAGTTTTCTTCTAAAAGTTTTATGGGTTTGGTTCTTACATTTAAATCTTTAATACATTTTGACTTAATTTTTGTGAGTGGTGTAAGATAGGGGCCTAGTTTCATTCTTTTGCATGTGAATATCCAGTTTTCCCAGCACTGTTTATTGAAAAGACTATCTTTTCCCCATTGAGGATTCTTGGCTTCCTTGTCAAATATTAATTGACCATATATGCATTGGTTTATTTCTTGTCTCTCACTTCTGTTCCTTTGACCTATGTGTTTATTTTTATGCCAGTATGATACTGTTTTAATTATTATAGCTTTCTAGATTTGTTTAAAATCAGTAATTGTGATGCTTCCATCTTTGTTCTTCTTCAAGATTGCTTTGGCTCTTGGGATCTTTTGTGGCTTCATACAAATTTTAGGATTGCTTTTTCTATTTCTGTGAAAAATGCCATAAGAATTTTACTAGGGATTGCATTGAATCTGTAGTTTCCATTTATTTGTGCCTTTTTTAGTTTCTTTCATCAGTGTCTTATGGTCTTCATTGTACAGATCTTTCACCTCCTTGGTTAAATTTTAAGAATTTTATTGTTTTTGATGCTATTGTAAATAGGGTTGTTCCCTTTATTTCTTTCTCAGATGGTTTGTTGTTTCTGTATAGAAATACAACTGATTTTTTGTATATTAATTTTGTATTCTGCAACTTTACTGAATTTATTAGTTCTAACAGTGTGTTTGGGTAGTCTTTAGGGTTTTCTAGTTATAGTAGTCATCTTCATATAGATACAGTTTTACTTCTTTCCAATTTAGATGCTCTTTCCCTCCCTCCCTTCCTCTCTCTCTCTCTCTTTCTTTCTTCTTTGCCTAATTACTCTGGCTAGGACTTCCAGTACTACATTAATGGAAGTGCTAAGAGTGGGCATCCTTGTGTTCTTGATCTTCAAGAAAAGCTTTTAGCTTTTCACTGTTGAATGTTATAATAATTGTGGTCTTGTCATGTATGGCCTTTAATATGTTGACATATGTTTCTTTTATATCCAGTTTTTTGAACAGCTTTATCATGAAAGCATGTTGGATTTTGTCACATGCTTTTTCTGCATCTATTGAGATGTTATTTATCCTTCATTTTGTGAATGTGGTGCTGATTTGCATATGTTCAAATCCATGCATCTCAGGGATAAATCCCATTTGATCGTGGTAAATGATCCTTTTAATGTGCTGTTGAAATTGGTTTGCTAGTATTCTGCTGCAAATTTTTGTGTCTGTATTCATTGGGGATTGGCCTATAGTCTTCTTGTAGTCTCTGTCTGGCTTTGGTCAGGGTAATGCTGGCCTCATAAAATAAGTTTGGGAGTATTCTTTACTCTTCAGTATTTGGGAAGAGTTTAAGAAGGATTGGCTTTAATTCTTTAACTGTTTGGTAGAAATCACCAGTGAAACCATCTGGTCCTGGGCTTTTCTTTGTTGAGAGGGTTTTGATTACTGATTTGATCTCCTTTCTCATTATTGGTTTGTTCGTATTTTCTATTTCTTCCTAATTATGTCATAGGTTGTATATTTCTAGGAATTTATCCATTTTTTTCTAGGTTATCTAATTTGTTGGTGTATAATTGTTCATAGTAGCTCAAATGAACCTTTGTGTTTCTGGTGTCAATTGTGATGTCTCCTCTTTCAGTTATGATTTTGTTTATTTGAGTCTTCTCTTTTTTTTTCTTGGTTAGTCTAGCTAAAGGTTTGTCAGTTTATCTTTTCAAAAACCAACTCTTAATTTCATTGTTTTTTTTCTATTGTCTTTCTTTATTTTATTTCTGCTCTAACTTTATTTTTTTTCCTTCTCCTAACTTTGGACTTAGCATGTTCTTTAATTCCTTGAAGTGTAATTTATTTGAAATCTTTCTTTTTTTTCTTAATGTAGGCGTTTATCACTATCAGATTCCCTCTTAGAACTGCTTTTGCTGTATCCCGTAAGTTTTGTTATGTCATGTTTTCATTTTTGTCTCCGGATATTTTCTGATTTTCCTTTTGATTTCTTTTTTGACCTGTTGGTTATCCAGGAGTGCCAAGGACTTTTCTAAAAACTCTGCATGTAACAACCATTTTAACTTTCATAAAATACCCTTGAGTTAGGTGGTATTCTCCCTACTTTAAGGTGAGGAAATTGAACTATAAGAGGTCTCATAAACAGTAAGTGTTTAAAATATTCTCGTGTGGTAAAAAAGAAAATAGAATAATTTTATTGGAAGCAATTTGGAAATAAATATTAAGAGTCTTGAATTTTTCATACTCCAAGAAAATAACCAGGAACTTGTATAAAGATTTATATAATGTAAGTTTGTCAAGTATTATTTATTATCATAAAAATTTAGAAGTAACCAAGATGTCCAGAATTAGGAGAATGTTAAATAAATTATGGTATATTTTACAGAGTATAACATGAGTATTAGAAAGCCCACATGTTTTTGAGGATGTGGAAATATAAATTTATACAAAAATTTGGAAGATTTTCAAAAATTTTGAGGAAAATGCCAACAGTTTGATATCATCAGATGATATCCTAGGAATTGATTAGATATTCTTGTACAGGTTAGATTTGTTAAGACCGAAAGGAGTCAAAGAAGATTGTATCTAACTAGGCTATACTTTGATAAGAGCTGTTAACTACTATAAGAAATAAAGAGCTAGAATTTTGCTGGGGAGAAATAATGACTTTAGTTTGGGGCTTGTTATTTTGAGGTTTTATTCATGAGGATATCCAGAAAGAGATAAATAGTCAGTATTTGGAAATATGTATGTGAAGGTAAACAAAGAAAACATGAAAGAAAGATAGTCAGGAGGGGGTAAAATTTTCCATATTTTGGCATAAATCAGGTACAGAAGGAGTCTGTTGGTGGGCTTGTTATCTATGATACATAACTGTTGTACTTCCCTACTTCTTAAAAATATGTGTTCATCTGTTTTGGTTTGTGAAAGAATCATTTTGTTTCTCCTCTTATGTGAAATTTTGCTCAGTCCCTGAATAGTGAATTGTTAGAATGGTTTTTTTAAAGTGCACATTGTGTAAATACATCTTAATATGAAAGAAGCAATAAGGTTTGATAAAACATGCATGTACACAAATAGGTTCTGTTCCTAACCTTACTTCTTAAACAACTCATTGTACCTCCTTGAGTGATGTCTTTGGCTTGGCCTAGAATGGTTCTCAGCCTGGACATATTTTTGGTTGTTTGTGAGTTTTCTCTATGAATTTTAAAATTTTTGAAATTCTTTATTTAAATTTTTTTGAGTAAGTTGACACAGTGCTACATTAGTTTCAGGTGTACAACATAATGATTCAGAATCTCAATTCATTATGCTAACCTCATCACAAGTGTAGCTACCATCTGTCACTATACAATGCTATTACAATATCATTGACTATACTTCCTACATTGTGCCTTTTATTCCCATGACTTACTCATTCCATAACCGGAAGCTTGTATCTCCCACTCCGCTTTACCCATTTTACCCCCCATTCCTCTTCTCTTAGGCAATCTTCAGTTCTCTGTATTTATAGCTCTGATTCTTTTTGTTTTTTTCATTTGTTTTGTTATAAAAATTCTTTACTTTGAAAGGACTTAATGAAAGCATATTCTGAGTCATTTGGATGTCTACCTTATGATGAGTCCTGGGAAATAATTTTAGTATCTGTTTATGATTGTGTTTAGCATAACTTTGGTGCCAGATAGTACAACTTTAATTGTTTCAGTCTAATGGTGATATTACAGGGACACACTTGCACCTAACTGTTGTATTTGAACATAATAAAACCTAATAGTGTCAGTTAGGTAACAAATGAATAAAATTTCACGATAGTTCAAATAAAGGAAAGGCTGTTACATAGCAGGACAGGCATGAACAAAATAAAGGAGATTTTTGGAGCAGTCAGTACAAGATTCATATAGCAAGCAATGATTGAGTTAAAACAAAGTGATTTTTGTCATATTTAATAATGTTATTTTGAATTTTATTGGTTTTGTATTTTTGTATTTAATTTTAAATCTCTTTTGGCTTGGGGCTGCCTGGGTGGCTCAGGCGGTTGAGTAGCCAGCTCTGGACTTTGGCTCAGGTCAGGATCTCAGGGTCCTGGGATTGAGTCCTGCATCTGGCTCCATGGGAGTCTGCTTGAGGATTCTCTCTCCTTCTTCCATCCACACCCCCCTGCCCGCGTTTTCTCTCTCTCTCTCTCTCTCTCTCAAATAAATCTTTAAAAAATACATAAATTTAAAAATTTAAAAATCTATTTTGACTTTATATAAAGATTTATAAGCATAAGGATTTTACATCTGATTTTATATTTGTATACTGCTAAGTAACATTATATTCAAAATAATTTAAGTTAGTATCAGGAATCTGAAGCATTTTTTCCTCCTTCAAAAAGCGCTAATACATTATTAAATTTTTAGTGTACAAACATCACAAGTTTTCCTATATGTATGTCACTTCACTGTTAGCCTTAAGATACTTAAGGAGGTATTTTAAATGCTCATTTGAGTGGTAAACTTCAACAAAAGAGAAAGAAATGAAATTTGTCCCTTAATGAATGTAGAGTTCCACAGAATAGTGTGGCTGTTGCCATTGTCAGTGATCACAATCCATTTTGGTTTTTAGTACACATGAAAAGAAAGGTACAGTTAAACATTGGAGAAATTGAATTTTTCATAATGCAGGTACACATTTTTGCCATGCTGTCCCCTACAGAAAGAAGATGACTGGACATTTCATTTGGATAGGGACATTGGAAGGTGACATGCTAGGAATATTGTGTTCACTTTGACCCTCTAGTCTAGAAGTCAAGTGAACTTGAGTTACAGGGTCCAGAGATTGGGACAATGTAGGGGAACAAAGGAGTTAGGTGGAACAAGATTCCTCCTGTGGAGCTAAAATAGGTAAAGTAGGCACATGTCATATAGGAGAATAATGAAATATAAGGAAAAAGTAAAAATAAAGGGAAAAAAGAAAGCCACTAAATACTCTTTTATCTTCTTGATTAGTTTTGGCTTTAAAAGCCATCATTCTCTCACAGTGCTCTACTCCAGATGTCATTAAGTTACTCTCTATGTGATCGCAGTTATCTGGTATCACAAGTACTTATTACTAGTGTTGGTCATAAATCTCTTCCTAATCCCATAGATTTTGTGGATAGGAATAATAGATCTGCTTCAGAAATTAGTTTTAGTTTTGGCTGACCACAGAAAGTTTCTTATGCCAGGAATTTAGACCTCACCCGTGTATCTAACCCATTGTCAATCTTATTGGTTCTACCTTCAGGATGTATCTTGAATGGACATGCTTCTATATCACCATCACCGTGTCCAAATGACTACCATCTCAGTCACCTGGACTATTTCAGTCATCTTCTAATTCAGTCTTCTAATTGGTCTACCTCCATTTATTCTGCCATTGCCCCTTTCCCCACTAAGTCTCTACAGAGCAATTAGAATGAACAGCCATTTCTGATCTTGGTACTCTTTTACTTAAAATTCTTGAATTCTTTCCCATTAGAATCAAATTGAAAATCTTCGACATGACCTTCAAGGTCCTACTTGACTTGATCGCCTGCTGACTCTTAATCTCTGCTCACTACACTCCTATCTATTGGACTGCTATCATACTGTGTGGGTGAATCAAGCCCCTTCCCAGTTCAGGGTCTTTGCATATGATGCACCGTCTAAGTTAGAATGAAAATACACACACACACACACACACACACACACACAGGGTCTTTGCATATGATGCACCGTCTAAGTTAGAATGAAAATACACACACACACACACACACACACACACACACACACAGGGTCTTTGCATATGATGCACCGTCTAAGTTAGAATGAAAATACACACACACACACGCGCGCGCGCGCGCGCGCTCCCCCGACCCAGCTAGCTAACTCCTACTAATCCTGTTGGTCTTAAATATTATTTCCTTATAGATCTATTTGTAGTGCCCAGTACTTTTACTTCATTGAACTTATCATAAATATAATTAGATATTTTATTCTAGCTAATCCATGGGAGATTGGTTTTGCTCACCCCTTTAAACACTTAGCACAGTGCTTGAGTCTGGTGTTCAATAAATGAATGGCTAGATGAATGGATGGATGGCAGTATATCCATAGTATAATTTTTCATTTAAAGTACAACCTATTTCATAGGTAATTATTGTTTTTAGAAGTATTACTTTTTAATAGTGTAAAGAATACTTGATCTTGTTTTTCATATAGTTTAATCTGCATTTGTGGTATACATACCTCAAATTTCAAATTAACATCTTTTAAACCACTAAAAATAACCTTGGAGCAATATTACATTTGTATAATGATTTGTCAAGTAAGTTTTCTGTTGTGGTTGTATTAATTTAAAAGAAATACATATTTTCTTTGAAAATGACTTGGAGTCACATAATTACTACTGTCTAGTGAATCTTATTACTAATTTGACTGTCCTTAGTCTTAATTCCACTCGATAGGTGTGTAATACTATTTATTATTTCATTAGCCTCCAGTTTTCTTCTTGAGTCTAACAGTAATGTCCATAATGAATTGCAGAGTGTGTAGCTTATTTCTTCATTTCTTTTCAGCCTTCATCTATCAAAATTTAATACTTTGTTATTGTGACTGAAGATGAAAGATATAATTATCTACCTATTTATTTTTGGTAAGGATAGCACTTTTTTAGGGCAAATTCTTTAATAGGGCCAGAACATCTCAAAGCAATCAAATAAATAGAGGTGTTCAGCATGATTAATAGTTCTTTAATCCTATGAGTGCCTAATTTGGATTTGCCATATCTTTGTGTGTAGAATTTTAGAGATTTATGATTAATAAGTAATTTTGAAGTTTTCTTTATAACAAAAGGGAGATTTGTTATTTTTATATATCCCTACTATTGTTTTATACAAGTTTATGTTGTTTCACTGATAAGTTCATTTACTTGCTATTTCAGTTTATTTATAATATTAAAACAGTTTGGGCTATATACAGTATAGATTTGGGGGAAGTTATAAAAATTGTGTTCTTGATACATTTTAAATATCCTTTTTTATATATTTTAAATTCTGTCACTTTATTTAAAGACCTACGGTTTTACATAATTGAAGTATTTTTAATTAGATTTGATATATTTGTTAATGTGAACTCTTATTTCATGCATTCTTTTAAAAAAAAAAGATTTTATCTTTATTTGAGACACAGAGAGAGAGACAGAGCACAAGCAGAGGGAGCAACAGGCAGAGGGAGAAGCAGACTCCCTGCTGAGCAAGGAGCCCAATGCGGGACTTGATCCCCCAGGACCCTGAGCCGAAGGCAGACGCTTAACCAACTGAACCACCCAGCTGACCCTATTTCATGCATTCTTATTTCAAAATGTTTTATATTATTTTAATCCCTTGTGTCTGTCAGAATTATAAAGCATTTTGTCATTTGATAGATGTTTATTGGGAAAACTATTGCCATGAAAAACATATCTCCACTTAAACGTTCTTGTGCTCAAATTATTTAATTGCTCTGTTACACATAATTAAGTAGCTTCTACTCTTAGGGAAGTAGGACATTTCTTAAAAATCACTGGCTCTCTTGGGCGCCTGGGTGGCTCAGTTGGTTAAGCGACTGCCTTCGGCTCAGGTCATGGTCCTGGAGTCCCTTGATTGAGTCCCGCATCGGGCTCCCTGCTCAGCAGGGAGTCTGCTTCTCCCTCTGACCCCCCCCCCATGTGCTTTCTCTCTCTCATTCTCTCTCTCTCAAATAAATAATATCTTTTAAAAAAATAAAATAAAAATCACTGGTTCCCTTAAAAATTCTTAAAGTATTTAAAATACTGAAATTTGTTTTTATTCGAATAGTTATTTTATTTTAACCCATTCTCTTAGGTCACAATATAATCCTTTAGTCTGAATAGTGTTAGGAAAATTGAAAATTGCCTTTCTATAATTTAATATAAAATTTTCCTTATTTTATTAATACAGAAACACCCTTAAATGATCACAGATTACTTTCTTCATTGATGTATGAGTATAAGGAATTAATCACTTGTCATCGATGACATAATAGAATACTCTTCTTATGTTCTTTATATAACCCATACAAGGCAATTATTAACTATAATTATGTTTTTTTAAAAGCAACTATTTTATTTTTCTTGTAGTTGTTACTAAAGGAATCTTTTACACATTTTAAATAAATTCTACAGTCCATTTTTGAATCCTGAAAAAGAGAATTTGGATAACTTATTTTTCTGATTTCCAAAGCCATAAAATTACGGTGATGTCTGATCTTGGATTATTTTTAACACTTTACATATTGCTTCATACTTTTAGGTAGATATGTGGTCTCAATTTGGGTCAACAAAAGCATTCTTAAAATAACTTAGAGGACATATTGATATTAATAATAATCACCAAAATATAATTTTAATATAGAATTCTATCAAACATGTTGCAGTGGTTAGATTTTAAGTTTCATTTTCCTTACTCTTCTGTAAGAAGATTTTTAATATACTAGTTTAAAAAACATGATTCCTGAGGCGCCTGGGTGGCTTAGTTGTTTGAGCGTCCAACTCTTGATTTTGGCTCAGGTCATGATCTCAGGTCGTGAGACTGAGCCTCGCATCGTGCTCTGCACTCAGTGCAGAGTCTGCTTCTGCCTTTCCCTCTGCTCCTCCCCCTGCTTGCACTCTCTTCTCTCTCTCTCTTTCTCTCTCAAATAAATAGATGAATGGAATTTTTTAATAAATAAACATGATGCCTTTAGCAGTATTGTAGCTAATTTTGTTTTTAGTTTTAACATTCATATTAGGATTTAAAATTAAACCCATAAGAAATGTTCTTTGAATTAAGAAACAGATTTATTGAAATTTTAGCTGAATTATTTTATCTTAAATAATTTAAAATCTTTAGGGGATGTAGACTTTAGTTTGCATTCTCTCAATCTCTTGATGTTTGCTTCAACAATTGGGAGTTTAATTGCTGAGAACCCAGGAAAATAGATGAAGCAGCCTAGGAATTGTTTTAGCAAACAATTACTTTTATAACCACACAGGTTATATAATAGTTGGGAAATTTTTGTTTGCTAAATTTAGTTATGACCTAAGAAAATAGATGAACAATTTTTAGAATTAGTTGTTTTATGTCTTAGCACTATACTTTAGCTTTTTTATTAAATAAAAGGTTTTCACCCTTAAGAAGGCAAGTTAGTCAATGGTGAATCAAAAGATGTTAACATATATGTTATTGGTTCATTCTGTGCAGTATTTTTTTTATTGTTTATCATTTGCAGTATTTAAAAAAATACTGAAATGAATTTGATTTTAGTTTTACTTGCTAATTAAATTATACCTTTTAGCATTTAGGATTTTTTTCACCCTTTCCCAGTATGACAAATGATCCTGCATTAAAGGTAGTGTTGTAAACTCTCTAAAACAGAAATTAGACAGTTTTCTCAGGATTTAAGAGATGAATTTGTCAGGCTTTATTTTACTTTTGCCACCAAGATTTTGATAGTTGAGTTAGATAAGTGAGCATTAAAATCACCAAGGAATAAGAGAGAAAAATACGAAAAAGAATCTAATATTGAAACTGAAGTAAAAGGATGAAGAGGAGAGTTTTTCTCTACAAAACGCTTTTGAATTTTACCTAAAGGCACTACTCTAATTACAACAAAAGCTGTCCATCTTTTTTTGCGATTAGGGTAATATTTTGAAACAACATTCTTCATGACCATAATCACTGGGTGAGTACAGGCAGTCCCCACTTTGCATGGTAGTGTGGGACCAAAAAAATGACCATACAAAATAAAACCACATGTAACGATCTTAATCAATGGGAAAAATTATAATTGTTCTATGATCTTTAAAAAATTTTGTCAAGATGTTTAAAAACTCTCTTATGTTGGTTAAAATGTATATAGGGAAATGAAAAATAGTAAAACTATATTAATTTAATACAATGTACTATAAAACATTAAAAACAATTAGAATTAAAAGTGTTTTATTTCTTTGTAAAAAATTTATCAAGTGTAGCTTGAACAGTGCTTCACCATCTCCTTGTATAAATTAGAATAGTAGATCTAGCCAGAGTGAGCATCTTTTCTGTGCCTTGGCAAATTGTCCATTTGGATCAGCTTCCAACATTTTATTTTTGGATTTTTAATGTCGGGAAATATCTCCAAGAGTTTCTTTAATGTGAAGTTTTTTGCTTGCCTCACTTCCTCAGGGACATCTTCTTTTTTGTCTCAACCACTTTCCTTATTTATGTCAATAAGTTTACCTTCACTAAATTCTTCTGATTGCAGATTTCGAGTCTCTCAAACAGTGATAATGGCAACATTCCCACAATTGGCTGTTTCTTCTATTACTCTATTTACATTTGAACTCAGTTTCACTTCCAGCTTTATCATTTTTCATTTATTTACTGTACTTTTATCTGTTGGCCAATTCTCTCTTTTAGTTACCCATTTTGTAAAATTTCAGGTGGGTTTGGGGGCAAGAAGGTAACCCAGTTACATGCTTTGCTGTCTTTAGACAGGTGAATTGAATGACCAGTCACCTTCCAACTTTGGAAGGGAAGTGATCAGTCACTGATCATAATATACATCTCTTATTAACATAGTGCTTCGTAGACTGAAGTGCTAACAAGGAAATTTATATTTATGCAGTTGTAGTTAATATAGTGTGGTAAGTGAAATTGGAACCATGTTGTTGGAAACTGGTATTTTTGAACTAAACCTATGATAGTTGAAATTTGTGTGGATGTGAGACCTGGGAAGTAAGGGCTGCCTATAATGGAAGAAAGTGGAACTATTTAATCAATTAAAGATATGGTCGGTGTTGATGAGATTGAAGATGTAGGATTACTTGGACTGTTTGATCTCTAAGCCATTGAACGCCTGATACATTTTATGTGGAAGTGTAAATTTGATCCTATTCTTCCAGCTTTAATTCTCTTAAGTGCTTCCTTAGAGAAGACCTTTCACACCATTTCTGAAAACAAAACAAAAATCTAGTTGTAGTAAGTAAAAACTGTGGTTTTAGGAGAATAATAGTGATAGTGATTTATGAGTTCATTATAAAGCAAATGACATTGAAAGTTTTTTTTTCAATTTTTATATAATGTTGACATTCTAGTAATTGAAGATGAAAAAGGTGGTTAATAAATTTTGATTCATTTAGTCAGTAACTCCATTTTCATTGTCTTTGTACTAGCAAATATTTTATTATTAAATGTGAAAGATGAGGTATTACTCTGTGTTGGGTGCAATTGAATAATGTTAATTTATTGTTTGATTTCCTACAGGTGAACTGACACAGAGGTTGATCACAAGATGCCATTAGTGAAAAGAAACATTGATCCTAGGCACTTGTGCCACACAGCACTGCCTAGAGGCATTAAGAATGAACTAGAATGTGTAACCAATATTTCCTTGGCAAATATAATTAGACAACTAAGTAGCCTAAGTAAGTATTTTTGTATCAATGAAAAATATTTCTTGCAAATCAGAATGTTACGCTTTAGAGTATGAGTATGAAGAAGATGTTCTTATGATTAATTTGGGGGAATGTTTGATGAGAAGAATACAGAGTTATCTTGAAAAATGTAGCCATTTTAAATAAAATTAATGAGTTTTAGAATCATTTCTTCTCTGCGTGTTTCCTCTGGGAAAGAGAAATAAGGACAATTTTAGGAGCAGGATCACATGATGGATAAGAATTACTGAAATTGTTTTTAAAATATGATTTGATCTATGAAAGGTAGTGCCAGGGTTGTACTTTAGCTTGCTAATTATCATTGTTACTTTTTTAGAGGCTTCAATTATTCACTGGTATCTCTCTCTTTACATATATTCTGTTAGCCTAAGGAAATATTTTTATATTATTAAATATTTAAAATTAAAAGGTGTGAGGTAGTCACTACTCAGAGGATTAGGTTAGTCAAGTGAGTTGTCTAAAGGACATTAGGAGTGTGACATGTAGCATGCTGTGAAAATAGCAAATGAACCTGGCCTCTCACAGACAAAAGGCAAGCAGCTTGGCCAGATAGTAAAGGGACAGGTAGGGGAGGAGGTAGGCAATGTGTTCCCATGATAAGACTGCAGAACAGAACTGCTAAGTTAAGGAATTAGGTAAATTATTCTAAATTTAAAATCGAGAAAATTTAAAAAATAAATCCAGCTAGAGCAACATAAAAATTACCTTTGAATGCTCTTGGTGAGAGCACTAAATTTCTACATTGCCTGTGAAATAGTTTTAAAAATAAAAGGATGTTTATTTGAATTTAAGTATATTCTTTGCCCCTTTCGGTGGTTATTTTTTCAGGTTGGTTGTTGGCAGTGAATCATTAACATATTATTTACCTGTTTTTTTTCTTGGGAAAGTCAATGTAGAATATACTTTCGAGACAAGTCAAAAGAAGAGTCCTAGATATCAAATTAGTATATAATTAACGATATTTTTAAAGACATTTGCTGACCTTTTTTGTGACCTAGCACCAATTGAATCTAACATGACTTTGTATAAAATTTGTATTACAGGGCGCCTGGGTGGCTCAGTCATTAAGCGTCTGCCTTCTGCCCCTGTCATGGGATGGAGCCCTCCATCGGGCTCCCTGCTCGGCAGGAGGCCTGCTTCTCCCTCTCCCACTCCCCCCTGCTTGTGTTCCCTCTCTCACTGTCTCTATCTCTGTCAAATAAATAAATAAAATCTTCTAAAAAAATAAAACTAAAGTAAAATTTGTATTACTGCATGTACATGAGTATGTCAGTTAATATTGAAATACATATTAAGAGCATAGAAATGACAATATAGTTAAAATTTTATTTTTTTTAAATTTTATTTATTTATCTGACAGAGACAAAGCGAGAGAGGGAATACAAGCAGAGGGAGGGGGAGAGGGAGAAGCAGGCTTCCCACCAAGCAGGGAGCCCGATGCGGGGCTCAATCCCAGGACCCCGGGATCATGACCCGAGCTAAAGGCAGACGCTTAACGACGGAGCCACCCAGGTGCCCCAAGTTAAAATGTTTCTTAAAGTGAATTTTGGATCTAATACAGGCATGATGTTTTAGGTATATTTCCAATGTAGAATTTAGAGCTAATATAACAATTAAGAGTGTTAATTTGCTGTACTAACCCATTTTTTAATATAACCTAAAGATGGAAACTTAAGGAATGTTCGAGTCTGGTATAATCCCTGTAAGTAACATCTATCAGCAAGCACATGGTCATGTTGTAGTCAAACTCTCAAAATAGAAATACCTTGTAAAAATATAACTGGTGCTTCAGATTTGGAGTCTGAGACTATTGTAGACATTTTCTAAGCAGTTTGTAGAGATTCAAAAACAAAGAAAACCCATAAATATTGTAGCAAGGTGTAACAATAGTTTACTGCCCTGGAATTAAACTCTCTGACAGTTTTCCTACTGACATAGTTGGAAATCAAGAATTAAATTTAAAATGCCCCTAGCTAGCCAGAATAAACAAGCCCATGCACTAAAACTATGTACATAAGATAGCCGATTGATTCCTCTCTCAGAGTCATTTACTTTTACTTTGGTATTTCATACAGGTTTGATGATCTGATTTCCAGACATTTATGCTTCATAACATTAAAAGAGGGAGGTATAGGGGAGATAAAAATAGAAGCAGGTATTACCTAAGCCAGTCAAAAGAAGTAGTTTACAGCAAAGGAGGAAGAGACATAAGGGAAGAAGCAATATAAAAACCGGATAGAGGCCATTTCATGTAAAAGCAGATATTCTTACACATTTCAAGGCTGCTTCTCACATAGAACATTTTGATTTCATAATCAGCTCATTACTGAGTCCTCAAGAAAAGATTAAGTTATGTTTAACTTTGTATTTCTACTTAAGACAGAGAAGCTTAAAATAGATTTTACATCAGTTTTCATCCGAAGTAGTTAAAATAATTAATGCATTAAATAATCTGTGAATTACTTAGTAAACTTGGCTATCCAAAATGGTTCTAGGTAATTGAGATGTTGACTTTGGTACTATCGTTAGCACAAAAGTGTTAAGAGAACACCAAAATAAAGGTCAATTGCAGGAGACATCCTCCTGTCTTAGGGGACATCCTCCTGTCTTCTTCCTCACAAAAATGTTTTTCCTAGTAGAGCACAATTCTCTTTTATAATAAATAATAACTGAAAACATAGAATTCACTTTCTATAAATTTCTTCTTTTATACCAAAATTCTTTCCCATTTTATTGTTGTCTTATTTAATGACCATTGAGTCTCTAATTACCTGAGGGATCTTTTGCCATTCTCTCTTCCCAAGGCCATCCTTCTGTTGAATACAGTCAGTTCATGCTGCCAAGATGAGCTGGTAGAGCCTAAATTTGACAGACAGATGATAGCAAGGTAGGAGGGAGGATAAATAGATTGGCCTGATAAGACTAATTGGAAATATAGACAATAAACTGATAACACTGAACACTTTGCTGTGTGATAAAGCTACATGGTTCTTGTCTGAAAAGAGTATACCCCTTTTGAATTGAAGAGTCGAATATGATTAATACTGAAACCATTCTGAACAGTGTGATCATGTATATAATTAAAATAATGAGTTTTAGATTACAGGAACTGAGAAAAGAGATAAAAATAAGGTGAAGTCATTACAAGAGTCTTGCTGAATGAAATGTGAATTGAATTGGGCCTTTAAGAAACAAAAGAATTTGGAAAATGGAGAGGAAAGAAGAAGGAAGGCATTTTTAGCTTGCAAGAATAGGCAAATGAATAGAGGCAAAAATAAATATGTAAGGGGGATTAAAGGGACAGATGATATTGGATAATATGGCAGACCCTGATTTTGGAAAAAATGTTAGTTGCGAGGATTTTGATTTAGATTTAAACACCATAGATGATAAGATAGTAAGGAGAACAAGTAGGTTCTTGGGTAAGAAGTATAATACTTCTCAGGTTAATTCAAATTCAGATACATGCCCAATCAATTTTACATTACAAACTTTATTCCTTTTACCTCAAAGAGAAAGAGGAGGTAAATTTGGAAATTAAGAAGGGATATGAAAAGAGACCAGATGGGATGTTTATTTTATCCACTGAAGTACTTTAGTACTTAAACCTGTAGTGGGGGGAACATAGACTCTTTTTAAAAAATCTTTTGAGAAACTCTGGTCCCTCCGGAAAAAAACATTTAAAAACCTGTGAATAATTTTCCATTGGTTTACAGCTTATAAATTAAGGTTCCCTATGTTAAACTAAGCTCTTTTAAAGAAGAAATTGTCTCTTCTATCTCTGTATTCCTAGCATTTGTATCCCTGACATCAGTGGAATAAATGAATAACTTTATACCTGCCTTTTCTTACACTTGGGACTTGGGGTGCCTTCCTTATCTGCCAGAGAAACTGTTCTGGAAATGTCTCAGACACCATCCCACACCCAAAAGTTAGGTGCTTTTTTCTCTATGTTCTGTGGCTTTTACCTTAAATCACAGTAAGGGATGTCTATTGCTGACCCCCTACCCTATATGTGGAACCCTACCAGGTTCTTTGCTCACTGTCTCCTTTTCTTATAAATTCTTTTTGAAGCAGATATTTTTATCCCTATTTTACAGGTGAGGAAGTTGATACCAAGGCCTCAAAGTGAATGGAATAAAGATTTGGACTTATTTATTAAATTGCTTTTCGTATTTGTTTAGATGTCTGTTTCTCCCTCTGTTCAAAACTCATCAATGGCAGAGACCTTCTTCCATCATTTTTATATACCCAGGGTCTGGTACAATGTCTGGCACATGAGACCTTTTCAGTCAATTTGGTTTAAAGATATATGTGAGTAAATGAATATATACAAAATGATTCTTTTTATTATATTTTTGTAGACATTAAAGTTCTTAATCTACTATAGAGACTTTAAAGTTCTGATTTTTTTTCTTAAAGATTATAGAATCTCTAGGACAGGCATTTTATGTTTTACTTTTTGGTGCCTTTCAGAAGGTCATCCACCTGCTTGGCACAGAGCGAGCCCTCATTAAATACTTGTTGATTTAACTGATAATTTATTGAAGTGCCTTGAAAAAATGCAATATTATTCAAATATAAACTAGTGAGATTAATGAATTCATTTAATAAATATTTATTATCTCTGTCTCAGGAACTGTCCCAATAGAGCTTCCTGTTAAGCTAGATTTAACCTACACAGTATCTTTGGGTCTAAAATATCTTTATTTAGGAAGATCATCAGTTTTTTTTATTCAAAGGTGCACATAATAATTGACTCACCTTTATATTGTAAGTATGCATTACTTTATATGTTCTAAATATACTTGAATAATGTTTTCATTATAGGTTACCTAAACTTCTCCCTGGCTTACTTACTAGATTAGAAATTTCTATTTTTTTCTTCCTTTTTTCTCCTTTAGAATAGGATTATTTTGCTTATTCTTTTCAGTGATAGAAATTTATATGACTAGAGAAAATATAGTGATTGTAGATTTATGATGCTTTTTTTAGGAAAATAGAACAAGAAAATATAAAATATCTCATAAATTTTCAGAATCTATGTTTTGGGTATATCTGAGACTGGTCTTCTGTTGGGCTTGTGAAGACTCTTAGATCTTGCCATTTGGCCTGAAAATCAGTTCTAGTGTAGAGTTTATTTATGAATGCTGATTTAAAAGAGGTATTATTTGTATGTACTTTTACATCATAATGTTCTCTACCTTTAACAACTGGGCAGGTATGGATAAAGCAGGTAGAGTATTTGCATTTTGGGCACAAGACACCTAGCAGGAAGTGGTAGAACTAGTATTTAAAACCAGATTTCCCGGGGTTTATGTTGTTTTCCCACTCTGTCTCAGTTTGGTTACTTTAGGATTTAAAGTATAAACTAGTTCCAAATAAATGCCAAATTCATCAGGACAGCACTTTTAAAATGTTAAATTGTCTGATATTTATCTCTGATCACATTAAATTTTATGGTATATGTTTCATTTTTGCATAGGCAAATATGCTGAAGATATATTTGGAGAATTGTTCAATGAAGCACATAGTTTTTCCTTCAGAGTTAACTCGTTGCAAGAACGTGTGGACCGCTTATCTGTTAGTGTTACACAGCTTGACCCTAAAGAAGAAGAATGTAAGTTTATTCATATTATATTTTCTTTCACATATATCTTAGGTTTGGTGAGATGAGCAATATATTTAAGAAAAGTATTAAACAGTTTATTACAAGTCTTTTTTACCCATGGCCTTTGATGTACATGTTGTAATAAGTCAGTGAATTATCTAAAAGTATCATTAGTATGGCTCCTGGCTTTTCTATTGTCTTTTTCTTTTTTGCTTCTTCTTTTTGTATATTAAATAGCTTTTAATTTTTTGACGTAAAATTTTTTTGAAGATTTTATTTACTTATTTTAGAGAGAGAAAGTGAGCATGGGAGGGCAGAGGGAGAGAGAATCTCAAGCACACTCCACAGTGTGGAGTATGGAACTCTAACTCATGACCCTGAGATCATGACCTGAGCCGAAATCAAGAGTTGGACACTTGGTTAACCAACTGAGACATTCAGGCACCCCTGACATAAAAAAAAAAACTTTAGCCAGACTTTTTCTCCATTCTTTTTTTTTCTCCTTTATAATTTATTTGTATACTTTTGTCCTAGAAATAAAAATTGTTTGAAAATTACTTGAAATCTTTAGGTTTTATTCTGTAAGAATATAATTCCTTTTAATATTCTTTTGTGTGTGCATATTGTTAAATTGCTAAATTCTGAACGAATTATTTGAATGTTACTCCCCACTTTAAATCACCATTTCCCAAAATACCCAAATAGCCTGTATATAGGACAAAAGTGTTCTATACTGAGTATTAAACCAGGGATATCAGGTAGAAAACAATATAGCAATCTGAAATAATGGTAGAAACTTCAGTGGTAAAACAACATATTATACTTCGATAGAATACATTGAATGCTGTTGTGTCTCACATTCCTCTTTTTGGTTTTTTAGGTGTTTTTTTTCTTACACAAAAAGAAATGGAACTATTCAGAACATAATTTCCACTTATTTTCCCTAGAGAATTACTTAATGTATGTCTCTTATAACCCTTTCTTCAAAATATTTTTTTGTCGAATAACATTTTTAGTATAAGTGCAAGTTGTGTAATAGACCTAAACTTGAATGAAAACAATAGAAGATATCACTGGGAAAAGCAAAAAATAGAATGTAATGATAAATATCTTCATAACTGAACCAACTTCTTTTGATATAACCTAATCTAAAGCTTAAAAAAGTAGACAACATGTTAAGTTTCTACTGATTCCAAAGTGATAAACTCAGATCTGGATGTGAAAAATCAAAACAGTAGTTTTTCTTCTTAAACAGCATTATTGAGATATATTTCATACACCCTACAATTAACCTGTCTAAAGTTAAAGTGTACAGTTCAGTGGTTCTCAGTATATTCACAGAGTTATGCAACTATCAGCATAATCAATTTTAGAACATTTTCATCACTCAAAAAAGAAACCATATACCCATTAGCAGTCGCTCCCTATTTTCCCTTTCTCCCAGCCTCTAGCAATCACTAATCTACTTTCAGTCCCTATGGTTTTACCTATTCTAGACATTTCTTATGAATGGAATCATATAATATGTGGCCTTTAGTGATTGACTTCTTTCATTTAACCTAATATTTTCATTATTGGTTCATGTTGTAGAATGTATTTGCATTTCCCTGAAGACTAATGATGTTGAGCTTTTTCTCATGGCTTGTAACCATTTAAAGACAAGTGATCCAGCAGGAAGTGGTAAAGCTAGGATTTAAAATCAGGTTTAAGTGACTTATCAGATGTGTATCTTCTTTGGAGGTTCTTTTCCCATTTTTAAGTTGGAATGTTTTTCTTTTTCTTGAGTTATAAGAATTCTGTATATATTCTTGATCCAAGTCTCTTATCAGATATATGATTTACATCCCGTTCTGTGGGTGATTTTTCTTAGTGATATCTTTTGAAGCATGTACATGTATATTAATTATACTTCAAGAAATTCTTGAAATAATTGCTACTAGCGAAAAAGTATTTTATGACCATACATTCAAATATATAATTTACCTCCAAAATTTTTAAAGTTAAACATTTAAGTTATAAATATATGCCATCTAATAATACAGAAATACAGAGGTAGTTCCTATATGTAACAGAAATAAAAATTAACACTCAGTTTCAAAATACTGTTAAATTTCAACAAATATCTTAGTACCCCAATTAAAATTGAAAACAAAAATACACATAACAGTTAAGTAACTTAAATGATATGTTTAAATGTTTAAAAAATTTTTAATGTGCCAGTAACTGTCACAATTTTTCATAGTTTCCTTTAAAATTATGGGGAGCATTGGAGAAGGATTCAGAATCTAAAAGATGAATTGCTTAATCTGATGTCGTTTTGGGGTTGTTGGAAAGAAGAAATTTTCAAAGTTATTTAACCTAGATTTTTAAATTCAGTTCACATGAAATAACATTATGAAGACAATACTAAATTATGGAGTGTAATATTAGTATTTTTGTTTTCTAAATTACTGTTAAATAATTTAAGTAATGGTGAGAACTATGACTATAATTTAGAAAATGTGTAAAAAATGAGTTTTTAAACAAAGACATATAATTATATTTAATTATGTTTACAAATATTTTGTTGACTTTCTGTGTTACATAATACTACTTAAATACCAGATGTCGTTGTTGGCAACTGGACGGGCTTTTGTCACAGTGGCCTGTTAAGACACATGGTAAATGAGAGTGGCTAAAGATGGAGAATTGCCAATTAATGGGGCACCTGTGTGGCTCACTTGGTCAAGTGTAGGACTCTTGGTTTCGGCTCAGGTCATGGTCTCAGGGTCATGAGATCAAGTCCCATGTTGGGCTCCACCCTCAGTGCAGAGTCTTAGAGTTTCTCTCTCCCTTTCCCTCTCCCTCTGCCCCTCCCCCCGCTCTCTCTCTCTCAAATAAATCGTTTTTTAAAAAAGTGCTTATTACTTTATACATTCTTTACATCCTTGACTAAGAAAGTTTAGAAAGATTAAACACTAGGTTCCATCCTGGTTATATACTTCTGGTAAATAAGTGGGGTTGGGGAGTGGCAAGAATTGATCCATTTTGATTATAGAAAACAGAGGCCACATCTGACAGGAGCCAGAGAACAGTGTGTGGTGCTAGGGCTAAAGGATCAGTCTCAGAGGCAGACAGATCTGGGTTTTCTGTTCTGGCTCCATTGCTTATTAACCATTTTGCCTTGGGCCAGTTATATAATGTTTCCTAGTCTTGGTTTTCTTATGTTTCAAGTAGAGTAATAATTTCTCTTATTGAATTGTTGCAAATATTAAGTAAAATAAAAATTAGTGAAAATATTTAGCACAAATAGTCCATACTCATTAAATATCTCATATCATTCTTTAGTGATAATGAGAAAAAACTTTTTTCTTTCCTTCTCTGAATTTTACTTTGTTTTTGAAAGTGTGTTAGAAATCCTGCAGCAGTGGAATACTAGGAAGACAGTCCTGGTGTGGCCATTGCAGAGCCACATTTGCTCCAACTATTCCTAGATCCAAAGGTTCTTGCTGAGTGAATTTTACTTGTGAGGATGATAGAGATACTATTTTAGGGAGAAGAATAATTTTAGAATTGTGTAGTACTGGCCTTGCTGTGGTATAAAGCATTTATCTACATACTTAAAGCCATATTAAATATGTTAGAAATCACCTACTTTTTTAATATCAAAAAGTCAATCTAAGAATTAAGAACATACTAATTTGTTACATTTCTTATTTTAACATGCTGCATAGTCCAAAAGAAAATGAGTAAATGAAGTTATTTTAGATTATCATGTATGTGATGGAGCTCTGCTGGTTACTGGAGATACTAATGTGCAAGACAGTGTCAGTCTTCAAGAGCTTATAGCTAAGTAGAGATCCTTACAGTATAAGATAAAACATAAGTGAAATAGATGATGATATAGATTCCCCGGTACTTGAAAATATTTTCTTTATGGCAAAGTTTGTTTTAAGTTTAAAGCATATGTATAATATTTATAGTCTAGATAGCATAGAGGTCAACAGTATATTTAGCCCAGAATGCCACTGAAGACTAAGTAATTCCTTTAGTGTTGTTGATATAAGCTAAATAAAAGTAATAAAGGGAAATGGGAAAAAAGATTATTTAAAAAGAGGAAGAAGAAAAATGTGGGTTAGTGGGGGCTGGGGATGGCAAGTAGGAAAAAGATGTTTGATGGGAAATGTAGATAATGCTTCAGGTATCATTAGAGCCTTCTGAGCCTTAGAAATCAAAGGTGCCTTCAAACTTACCTGGTTGGAATGATATTGGGATATAATGATAGAACATTTAAAATAGGGTTCCTGATTTACAAGCCTCTACAGTCACAACTTCCTGAGCTGTGCTGACTCTTAAACAAATACAGTTTGTGAATTTGTATTTATGTGAAATCCACTTAGTAAAATAAATAAAATACATTTTTGATTTTTGTTTTAGTGTCTTTGCAAGATATAACAATGAGGAAAGCTTTCCGAAGTTCTACAATTCAAGATCAGCAGCTTTTCGACCGCAAGACTTTGCCTATTCCATTACAGGAGACGTATGATGTTTGTGAACAGCCTCCACCTCTCAATATACTCACTCCTTATAGGTCAGTGGGCTACTAAATATGAAGGCTGGCTATTTATTGCAGAATTTCAGTCCAAATCTGTAGCAGTCTATCCCCAAACATTTTTTACGTCACTGGGCTTTTCACCAACACAGAACCCTCTTCATCTACCACATTTAGAAAACTTTTGCTTTATTCACTAGGTACATTCCTAAGATTCTGGCATACAGAAGACAAGACTTATACAAGGGAGTTGTTTTAAGAAGTCTTATTAATCAAAGCCAATGGCAGACTTATTAATATGAAGGGGCAAAGAGTTACTGTCTTTTTAATGTAATAGCTGGTCAGATGAAAAATAAAAAATGAAGAGCTCAAAATTCCACCACGGTAACAAAATAAATATCATTTTTGCTTGCTCGTGCCTACTCTTGATCTATATGCATTAAGTTTTTACAAAATGCATATGCAGTATCTGTTTTTAAAATGTTTTTTACCATTTAAAATAAAATCTGGAATTCCTCAGGCTTTCTTTGGGGGTACTTTCACATGATTGGTTAAATGGGTAATTTAAGATACACAACACATATCCTGAACAAAATGGTATTCAGATATTTATCTCAAACTGTTTTGTCAGTATGCAAGTCATTGGATGAAAATAACTGTGATTACTAGAATGAGTTTTAAAGGATATTTTTGGGATTTGGTGAGATAATAAGTAAATTAGAGTATTGGCAGAAACCCTGTGTAATTTCCCTATTCTAAATGATATTATTGTCTTTTCAGGCTTTTATCTTTGGCAGAACCTTTTGTAACTATTGGAATTTCCCAAAGGACTTTTAGAAAAGTTGGTATTCAGCACAAGTTAGGGATGAAATTTGTCCAGATGTTCTTCAGATTAGTAACACCAACTCTGAAAAACACCTTTTTTTCCATTGTCCTTAGTTTTTTGTCTGATTCGTGAGAAATATTTTATTGATGCAGCATTCTAATTTATTTTGTCAGTATTTTTACACATGCTGTATTTCATTAATGTAAGAGAAAAAAACATTTTAGTAAAATTATTCTGATTGCCTAAGTCTTACTGATATATGTTTTGATATTTTATATTTCAGAGATGATGGTAAAGAAGGTTTGAAGTTTTATACCAATCCTTCGTATTTCTTTGATCTATGGAAAGAAAAAATGTTGCAAGATACAGAGGATAAGAGGAAGGAAAAGAGGAAACAGAAGGTATTAAAAGAGATTCAAAAAATTGAAGTTAGTTTTGGTGTATTTGTGTTTTGTTGCATACGGGGAACTTGTTTAGGCTTGTATCTTGACAGTTTTATACTGAGGTCTTTATAACCACACAGGAAGATCACAGTCTACTGGAGGAACAGGTGAGCAATCAGATTATTACAATATGGTCTGATAAGCGCCATAACAGAGGTATGTGTGGAGGGTTTAGGTAGCACAAAACTGTACCTGCTTTAGCCAGAAGACAGGGTTGGTAAACACTTTCAACAAAGCTTAT